>NC_045446.1:115089943-115242670 GCF_002776525.5 Piliocolobus tephrosceles
AAAAAAAAAAAAAAAATATATATATATATATAAAATATGTTTATATAAAAATATAAATATATTCTTAAATCTACTCGTTTAAAAATATAGTTTGATGTGCTAGTTGCATTTTTCCAGTATGCATTGAAACAAATAAAAGAATCGTCCATCCACGCGTCACTAGCATGCTGCCCAAAGTGCATCCCTCACACTAGGGCAGCAGTTCCCACGATGTGGTCCCCAGATTAGCAGCAGCAGCGCAGCAGCACCTGTCAACCTCTTAGAAATGCAGATTCTCAGGCCCCACCGCAGACCTGTGAATCGGAAGCTCTCGGGGTGGGGCTCAGCAATCTCTCCCTCAAACTCTTCTGTGGTCCCGATGCCTGTTAAGGTTGGGAGCCGCTTTGCTAGAGTGACCACTTCAGAGTGTCCTGGTCATTTCACCTGTGTGCCTCCCAGACCCTCCAGCCGCACCCTGCTCACCCCACCTCTGGGCCTTCGCCAGAACCATTTGCCCCACCTGGATTACTCTGACCTCCTCTTCTCACAGTGTCATTGTGAGGACAGAGCACATGAAATCAGACTCAGCCTTTCATTGCTGAGTTCAGAAAGACAGTGATTATAACGTGATGAACATCTGCCTCAAGGAAAACACCTTGAAATTTACACACGAGCATGCAAAGCTGTCAAAGGTGTTTGAACCACAGCAACTCTGCCTCAGATAGGAGCTGGGTAAAATGAGGCTGAGACCTACCGGGCTTCATTCCCAGATGGTTAATGCATTCTAAGTCACAGGATGAGGCAGGAGGTCGCCACAAGATACAGGTCATAAAGACCTGATAAAAACAGGTTGCAGTTAAGAAGTTGGCCATAACACACCAAAACCAAGATGGCCACAAGAGTGACCTCTGGTCGTCCTCACTGCTGCACTCCCATCAGCACCATGACAGTTTACAAACGCCATGGCAACGTCAGGAAGTTACCCTGTATGGTCTAAAAAGGGGAGGCATGAAAAATCCACCTCTTGTTTAGCATATTATCGAGAAATAATCATAAAAATGGGCAACCAGCAGCCCTCAGGCTGCCCTGTCTCTGGAGTACTCATTCTTTCACTTCTTGCTTTTTAAATAAACTTGCTTTTGCTTTGCACTTTGCTTTTCTTTCTTGCGTGAGATCCAAGAACCCTCTCTTGGGGTCCGGATCAAGACCTCTTTCCTGTAACAAAGAGGCAGTGCTTGCTTATTTTGCTGTGACTCCTCGGGCCAGGATTCAGAAATGGTGGAAAGAACCTAGCAAATAAGTGAGTTCCACATTCCCTAGAGCACTGCTGTCCAGTAGAACTTTCTGCAATGATGGCAATGTTTCATATCCACACTGTGTTGACAGACAATTCCCCATGGGTCTTGTGCATTTCTACACATTTTTTATTTTTTTTAGGCCGAGTCTCACGCTGTCGCACAGGCTGGAGTGCAAAGGCACAATCTTGGCTCACTGCAACATTCACTTCCTGGATTCAAGCAATTCTCCTGCCTCAGCTTTCCGAATAGCTGGGATTACAGGCGCAGGCCACCATGCCCAGCTGATTTTTGTATTTTTGGTAGAGACGAGGTTTCACCATGTTGGTCAGGCTGGTCTTGAACTCCTGACCTCAAATGATCTGCCCTCTTCGCCCTTCCAAAGTGCTGGCACTACAAGCGTGAGCCACCACGCCCGGCGGCATTTCTACACATTTTGTAAGCAGAGGCACTGCCTTTGTTCTGGACCTTTCAAGGATTTTTGTGTTAATATGTAACCAGCAGTCTTGAAAGACAATGTCTTCCTCCAGCACAAAGGGCAGATGCTCACTGCACATTGCAAAAGAACCAGGTTTCCTAAACTCAGGGTTCCTTTCTTGTATGGCAACCCACTGTATGCGTGGGTAGCATTTGGCCTCATTCATGTTGCACTGTGGGAATTGGAGCTCAGGAAACTGGAGCAAGAAAATGCTGATACTCTGGTTACTGATATTGCTATAAATAATAAAGTTCTTTGTCTCTGACCCAGGAGTCTCATGTCTTCTGCCAGCATCCATGAAATGGTCAGACTAACTTGTTAGTTTGCAACTGTGGTAAAATATGTGACCTTTCATATTTCTTGACACATCATCTAACACATGCATTGAGCAGTTTAAACGTGGCTATGTGACCAAAAAAATGAAATTTTATTTGATGTTAAATAGCCACATGTGGCTAGAGGCTACCATATTGGGTAGCACAGTTTAGAATGCTCAGGTGTAGACTGGAATAGCCATTGGTCAGGGATGCTGTAGAGGGAGCTGTAGGATTGACACTTAGGTGATTTCTAGGTTGTTTTCAGTATTTGAGTTTTGATTCTGCAGCTCTAGGAAGAGTAGCATTATGGAGAGGCCTAGGGTAGATAGGTGCCCTTTCTTCTTATTACATCCAGAGAGGTTTCCTGGTATTGTTGAGAGATGAAAGTAAAGCAAAATGGGGGCTGAGTTTGGAGACCGGAGATGGGGAGATGTTTCTGGCATAGAATTTAAGCCTTTTGAAGGAGGCTCGGAGGCCAGAGAGAATATATGGCCAGAGAAGATGAGCAAACCAGGGGTCCTTGAATAATTTACTCAGCCCTGCCCTCCCTTCCTTCCCCCAGCTTGAGAATCTCCCCATCTCCTCCTGGCTGGCCCAAGTCTCCTTGGACCCGGCTTGGCTTCCCAGGCCTCTGCCCCTCTCACCTCCTGGCTCAGAACAATCTCCTCTTTGATTGCTGGCTCAGGCCCCACTGACTGTCAGGTCATCTGTACCTAATCAGGAGGAGCAGGGGCCTGAAGGATGATAAACGGGGCTTCTCATTTCAATAAAGTTTGTGCAGAATATTAGAAACAGCTGTGGGACTTGGCGGGCTGTGCCAGAACCTGTGGGGGCCTAGTGTTTGGGGGAGGAGAGTCGAGATGGAGAACACCAGGGCAGAAGTTTGTTTAAAGGGTGCTTTGCCACCTAGGGCTGGCAAAGCCAGTAAGCTTAGTTCAACACCAGCCCCTGCACGGAGCCCTAGGCCTGGGCCAGCCTGGAGAGTGCTCTGGAGTTGGAGGACTCGGGGCGCCGCCAGGCAGGTCTGGATTACCCAGCAGGTGTTTATTTACCTTTATCGTCATTTATTTTACAAATACCACATAGATTTCTCTGCAGATTGCTTTTCTCACCTAACAAAACATTGTGGAAATCCCTCTAATTTATTCTTTTTTTTAAATCATGGTAAAATGCACATAACATAAAATGTACAATCTTAACCATTTTCAGGTGTACAGTTCGGTCGTCTTAAGTATATTCACATTGTTGTGGACCCTATCTCCGGCACTTTTTCTCTTCCAAAACTGCAATTCTATACCCAGGAAACAACTCCCCATTTCCCTCCCTCTCTAGCCCCTGGTAACCACCCTTCCACTTCCTGTCTCTGTGGTTTTGACTGCTCTAGGTATCTCATCTAAGTGGAATCCTAGAACATTTGTCTGTCTGTAATGTATTGTTTTAAAAGTTGTATAACATTACATTATATGGGTATATATATATCATTCAATCAATACTAATGGTTTTGCCAATACAAAAAAAAAAGCTACATTTTTGTATGCATCTCCTCAAATACTAAAGCTTGCTTTTTTTCCCCTATAGTATAATTTCTAAAATTACATAGCTCAAAGAGATGTATATTTTTAGTTTTCGTATATTTTACCTGGTCCCTTTCTGAAAAGTATGGGGTAATTCACATATCCACCAGCTGTGATTAAAGGTGGTTTCTCCCTCATCTTCTCCAGCTCTCGGTATGATCATTCTTACTAAGTTTTGCTATTCTGATAAATGAAAAGCAGTATCCCATCTCTAAAATTTGCATTTCCTTGACTCTTAGTGAAGTTCAGCATCTTTCCATAAATGTATTGTCCATTTGGATTTTTCTCTCCCATGAATCCCCTATTTCTATCTTTTGCCTATTTTTCTACTAGTTATTTTTCTTTCTTATTGACAGACAGGATTTTTGTGTACCAGAAATTAACTCGTTATTGGTGGTACATATTGAAATATTTTCTCTAGTATATAGTTTGTCTTTTGACTTTACATATGGTATCTTTTATCTTTCTGGGTTTTGTTTTGTTTTTTGTTTTTTGTTTTTGTATTTTGAGACAAAGTCTCTTTTTTTTTTTTTTTTTTTTTGAGACGGAGTCTCGCTCTATCACCCAAGCTGGAGTGCAGTGGCCGGATCTCAGCTCACTGCAAGCTCCGCCTCCCGGGTTCCCGCCATTCTCCTGCCTCAGCCTCCTGAGTAGCTGGGACTACAGGCGCCCGCCACCTCGCCCGGCTAGATTTTTGTATTTTTTTTTAGTAGAGACGGGGTTTCACCGTGTTAGCCAGGATGGTCTCGATCTCCTGACCTCGTGATCCGCCTGTCTCGGCCTCCCAAAGTGCTGGGATTACAGGCTTGAGCCACCGCGCCCGGCCAGTCTCTCTGTTGCCCAGGCTGGAGTGCAGTGGTGTGATCACAGCTCACTGCAGCCTTGATCTCCTGGGTTCAAGCCATCCTCCTACCTCAGCCTCCTGAGTAGCTGGGACTACAGGCATGCACCACCATACCTGGCTAATTTTTGAATTTTTTGTAGAGGCAGGGTTTTGCCGTGTTCCCCAGGCTAGTCTCAAACTCATGAGCTCAAGCGATCTGCCCACCTTGGTCTCCCAAGGTGCTGAGATTACAGGTGTGAGCCACAGCCACTGCACCCAGCAATATCTTTTTTTTTTTTTTTTTTTTGTAATATAAAGTCTCACTCTGTTGGCCAAGCTGGAGTGTAGTGGCGAAATCTCGGCTCACTGCAACCCCCACCTCCTGGGTTCGAGCAATTCTCCTGCCTCAGCCTCACGAGTAGCTGGGACTACAGGCACATGGCACCATGCCTGGCTAATTTTTGTATTTTTAGTAGAGATGGGGTTTCACTATGTTGGCCTCCCGACCTCATGATCCCAGTGGTATATTTTATCTTTCTAAAATTTAAGCATCTTATGTCTCTCTTTTCCTCTGTAGCCTCTGGATTTTCTATTTTATTTAGAAAAATCTCTTCAAACTGTAGATCATATAGTCTCCTAATATTTTTGCTCATGAAACTGTTTTAAATGTTACATTTAAAACTTTCAACTCTCTGAAATTTCATTTTAATAATTTAATGAGGTAGAGATCTTCACCTTTTTTTTTTTTTCATTCAGACATAGAGCCAACTGTGCCTATACAATTTATTAAAGAAACCATAGTTGAATCCACTGGTTTGAAATACCACCTTTATTGTACCCTATAATCCATACGCACAGGGATAAATTTCTGAACTTTGTTCTATTTCTGCCCCACGGGGCTATTTATCTTGTCCTGTACTTTTAATGTACGATTTGATGCCAGTAATTTTATAGTTTTCCTTAGGCCACTTATAATATTTCTTCGCTGCTGTTGTTTTCATCATTACCATTATAAAAATTCCTTCCAGCTGTCAGAGCCTGTGAATGTCAGTAACTTCAAAACAGGCCAGAATAAAGCCAAGAAGGGGAGGGGTGGGCCCGTTTCTTACCTGCCCAGGTGCCTTTTCGGGAATCAGCAGAGGCAGCGACCAGAGAACAATATGAGGTGAGCACCCACTATGCGTTCAGCATTGCTCTCACCACTAACGACAAGGCTGAAAGACCAGAACTTCCAGCACTGCGGTAACAAGGTTCTTATTTCTCAGCTCTGGACCTGTATCTTCTATAGTCAGTTTTGCAATGTTGGGCTTGGACCATGCCAACTCCATTTCTGCTTTGCCCGTCACTAGAGGGAGGCTGCAGGCAGGACAGGAAGTGTGGACAGGCTCCTTCCTGTTTGCATCGGTGTGTTCCCTGTTAGGGCACCCCAGCAACACATCTTCACCCCAGGAACAGCAGGCCCCTCCTGGAGCGGCACCTGGTCCAGTTTGCAGTGTTTCCAACACTTGCAGCTTCATCATCCCCCCTACCCCAGCCCTGCACCCCTACCTGAGAGACCCCAGCACCAGCTGGCAGGTGCCCCTTCCACAGAGGTCTGGGTGCAGGAGTCCTTCCTTCACACCCAGAGACCCCAGCTCCCACTGAGTTGAGCCCCCTCCTCAGATGTCTGGGTCACAGGCTCTGGAACCCTCCTTTAAAACTCTTCCTTAGGGTTCTCCAGCCCTGGAGTCGTAGCTGCTCCTCCAGTTGCAACCCCCAGGAAACCTTACTCTTCTCTCTCCTTACCCTCTCCTTACCCTCTCCTTACCTAATTAACAACTTCATACCTCATTATCAGTTCCTTATGCTGAATTCTCTTTTCGAACTAACTGGTGTGTGGTTTCTGTCTCCTGACCGAACCCCAGTTGACATAGGTAGTGAAGAATTGACCTTTTCTGGGAAGTGAGGGCTGCCTCTCTTGGCCGCCCTGCTGAGAGCTCCCTTCCCTCCTCCATTCCCAGAATTATTTGGCTGATGGTCGCCAAGGAGACGGCTGACAGTTTCCAGTTGCCAAGCCTCGCCCTGGAGCTCTGCAGAGACGTTATGGAAACTCCGCACTCCTTCCTGCTCCCCAGCCAGGGAACTTGGAGAATCTAGCCAGGTTGGGTGGAGGGCACTGGGAGGGGGTAGAAGGGAGGTGACAAGCCTGAAGATGGAGAGAGCAACTAGAAGTTTCCCTGGTCCCTGGCTTCCCCCACAGACCTCAAAAGTCTGGCCCACCCTTGAAGGCTACGGCCGGCCTGGTGGGCATCCCCCGTACTGGGTCCAGACAGACTCCTACCGGAGCCCTCCAACCAGACCTTCAGCCACAGAGAACTCTCCCTATATTGTCATTCCCAGCCTGGTAGCAGCACCATTGCCAGATGGGGCAGAACCCAGGGAGAGCCTGGGAACTGAAGTGCTAGGAGTCTTTCCTGGGGGAAGGCACTGCAGCTGTCCTGAGCACTTTGCTCATATCAGATGGTAACTCAAATGCACTGAGAACTAGTGTCACAGCCCAGGAAACAGCAACAACAACAACAATGCTACCAATAATAATAGTAGTGGTGTAGAAGGTGTGACTCTTACTCTACAAACTTAGGTGCACAAAAATATCCATTTCTCTATTTCACTAAAATCAAGTAGAGTTGAGTTCATTCCTGGGGCTCCTGCCTTTTCTCCAGTGTCCCACCAGAACCTGGGGGCTTATTGCTATGTTTTTAATGTGTCCCCAAAATTCAGGTCCTGCCAATGTGGTAGTATTAAGAGATGGGGTCTCCAAGAGGTGGTTAGGCCATGAGGGCTCCTCCCCTGTGAATGAGAGTAGCTGCCCTTATAAAAGGGCTTGACAGAGGGAGTTCATCCCTTTTTGCCCTGCTGCCTTCCACTATGTGGGGATGTGGCCTTCGTCTCCTCTGGAGGATGCCTCCTCTGGAGGCACCATCTTGGAAGACAGCAGCCCTCAGCAGACACCAAACCTGCTGGAGCCCTGGTCTTGGACTTCCCAGCCTCCAGAACTGTGAGAAAATAGATTTCTGTTCTTTATAAATTACCCAGCCTCAGGTATTCTAGTATAGCCTCACAAATTGACTAAGAAATTTAGGAGGAACGAAACCAAGGGAAGGCCTCTAACTGCTGGTCCATCGTGGTGGTGGTTGGCCTGCTCGTTGTCCAAGCCTTCCGTGGGCCTGTGCAGTCAGCAATAGCTCTCCAGTCCCGTGCACTCTGGGGTCCTGGCCTGCTGTCTCCAGACCGTTCTTCTCCCAGGTACCTAGTGACCTCTGACCTATCCCCAAACTCAGGGAAATCTCTTCCTCTCTGTTCCAACTGCCCCCAAAGGCACTCTCCTTTCTCCTTCTCACCCCTTCCACCACCCAGCACACCTCACACAACTTTTACGAAATTAGGAAGATGTTAACATCTATGTCAAGCAGGTACAGCTTCTTCCCTCCAAGAATCCTCATGGCAATGCAGGGCTAGAGGCCTGGTGAAAGCAGCATCTGGTCTATTTTTGTGAGGTAGTTTAAGATAATCCAAAGACATTGGGACATCTGATTGCTGAATGTTTTCGTATTCATTAAAAAATAGAAACATTGTCTTACACAATCAAAAAAACTATTCTCACATAAAACAAAATTAATTTTCTAACTTTTTTTTTTTTTTTTTTTTTTTTTGAGACTGAGTCTTTCTCTGTTGCCCAGGCTGGAGTACAGTGGCACGATCTCGGCTCACTACAACCCCCACCATCCAGGTACAAGTGATTTTTATGGCTCAGCCTCCTGAGTAGCTGGGACTACAGGAACATGCCACCACACCCAGCTAATTTTTGTATTTTTTAGTAGAGAGAGAGTTTTACCATATTGGCTAGGCTGGTCTCGAACTTCTGACTTCAAGTGATCTGCCTGCCTCAGCCTCCCAAAGTGCTGGGATTACAGGCGAGAGCCACCATGCCTGGCTTCTAATATTGTCTAATTAACAATTAGTCCCATTTCACGGAGGAAAAACTAAGACGTGAAGCGGGTGAGCAACTTGTTCATCATCACTCAGCTAGTGGGCAACAGAGCCAAGATCTGAAGCCTGATGTGACTCCAGCTCCCCTCTTTCTTCACATCTTTGCACAGCGGCTCATACGCTCTTCCTAATCCACCACGTGGCTCTCACCACAGCCCTGAGCAGCGTCAGGACGGGCATTGCAATCACATTTTTAACCAGTCGGGAAACAGAAGCCGTGAGCGTTTTGCTCCATGTGCCCAGATAAGGTTGGTTGAGAAAGGGCCCCGGGAATGGAAAGCAGATGGAAGGAGGGTTAGTTCCCAGGCAGAGCTGGTGCCAGAAACTAGGCCTCCTTCCCCGCGGCCCCAACAGGTGCTCTCCCAGCACTGTCACTGCCTGAGCCTCGGCCTGCGTCTGCCTCCCCTTCCTTCCTCTCCTGATCTGTCCACCTCCTGTTCCCAACGCTTCCATCCAGGGCCTCCTTCATTTCCTCTCTGGTCTCTAAGGATCAGTTTATAAAGTGACTAGGCAGTGGCCCCTGCCTGTCCTCTGTCCCTGTTGTCCCCCTTCCTTTCCTCAGCCGTGAGCACAGCTGGGGACACATTGCCTGTGGAGCCTCTAACCCATTTCCTCTGCAGCCCTCAACTGGTCTCCTGCTGGGGTACCGGAGGGCTGGGCTGGCCCGACAGCACACGTGGAGAAGCCATTTGCTCCAGAAGCATCTGCTTCCCTCCCCAGCCCAGCTGTCCCTGTCCTTTCGCATGCTGCTGCTCCAAAGCCCTGTGATTTCAGAATCAGGGTTCAAAATGGTCGCAAGGCCGGAGAGCTGGGTCAACACCCACAGCACAAAAGGAGGGGCCTGTAGGTTGGCTCAGAGGCACAGGGATGTGGTGCAAGACAAACGTCATCTGTCCCTGAGTTTACCAAGTACCCACGGTCTGGTGTAGCTGCTGCCCGTGCACAGCGGAGGCTCCTGGAGAGGAGGCAGCTGCAGGCACCTGGCACTTATTCCAGCCGCACCACTGCCTCGTCCAAAGACACAGGGAGACTCGGGAAGGCACCGTTTCCGCTCAGAAGAGCCAGGTGTGCCCAGCTGTCCTCAGGAGCCAGGGGAGACCCCAAGGGAGCGGTGTAGCAAACATGCCCTGATACAGGAGAAATGTTAGCTGGGGGGATTCGTGAAACCCAGTAAATAACTGAGCAAGACTTCGAGCACTCTTGTCAGAAAGGAAGGGACTTAGCAGTTCCACAGGCCCCTGGCCAGACTGAGTGAGCCACAGTCTCAGAGTGGACGGGAACAAACCAGAGAATGTCCAAAGACGGGGAGCAACCTGGGGCACAGAAAATCAAGTCACGGGAAGAAAATGGAGAATTTGAGCCCACTCATAAAATATGAATAGCAATGCTTTCTCATGGGGTTGTGGGGAACCCCTAACACATGCCTGGTGTATGTAAGTGTACAACAAATGGTAACTAGTATTATTTATTTAGGTGGAGAAGAGAAGAGCTGCACACGCAGTTTCAAATAGTGAATGACTTTCATCTGAAAGTGGGATTGGAGTAATTTTACAAAACTTCCATGAAAGAATTCCCCAAGGATAGAAGTGTCAGAGAAGCAGATTTGCGTTCAACTTAAAGAGGAGGGCAAGAGCTAACATTGATTCAATGTATCTATGTGCCATGCTGGGTGCTTGTGAGGGGCTTCATACTGGTGGTTGTATGTCATTTGTCCAATAACTTCAACAGGGACTTATTATTCTTATCTTCATTTCACAGGTGATGGCCACAAGATCAAGACAGAGCGGGCTGCTCAACCAAGGTCATGCAGCGCCCACCTGACGTTCCCCCAGGAGGAGCTGCAGGGCCTTCTCTCTAGGAGGTGGCAGAGGGGCTTCCTGTGTGCAAAGGAAGGTCCCACCATCCCTTTTGGAACCTCAGCCTGGTCCTGCAAAGTTTCACCTCAAACTACTGGAGTCTAGGTCCCGAGTCCCTCCGTATAACTCCCTCGTTTCTGAGTTCAGCTGCGAGGCCACTCCAGGGACTCCAGGTTGCTCCTTAGTCCACACAGTTGCCTGTCCTTCCCTCCAGGCTGTTGTGAGCCCTGGGGACCCAGGCAGGCTGGGGATGGAGGTCATGCAGTGCGGGTGGAGAGCACAGGCCCTGAGTAGCAGGGGACGATGAGAAGCAGGCACCAGAACCTGGGAATCCACAGCTTTACCTGCCCCAGGGCCCAGCTGCTGAGCTTGCACAGTGCAGACCGCAGCACCAGGTGACATCAGCGTGGCTGAAGCTCCTTTGGAAGTGAGGAAGGAGGGAAAGAGAGGATCTCTTGTCAGGCCTCCAACCCTGCCACCAGAGGATGGAAAAATCTGACCCCATCCCTGCGCCTTAAACTTAGACGCTCAAGAAACATTTATTCAATTCATTGTTTACGTTCTTTGGTTAAGGGGTATAAGTAAGTTTAACAGGCAGGAGCTATACATGCATAATCCCATGCGTTCCTCTCAGGAAAACCATTAAATAAAGGAAGAAATTGAAGCTCAGAGAAGTTCTGTAAGATCCCGAGGTCACACAGTAGTAAAGAGATCAAGGTGTGTTCTCACTACTGAGCTTTCTTGTCTCTCAAAACAAGGAACCAGCTCACCTTGTCTCTCCCAGCTCCTCAGCTCCCGAGGCAGCAGGGACAAGAACCCTGGGCCTGTTTTCCCATTCCAGACACATCTCTTCTCTTCCAGACAGGGGCTGTGGCTCTGCCGTGGGCTTCCTGTTCTGGCAGAGCCAGGGCACAGGATGGGGGGTAGGCTTCACCTCTGTGACGGTCTATTTTGTGTGTCAACTTGGCTAGGTCATGGGGTACCCAGACATTTCAAACATCACTCTGGGTGTTTCGGGAGGGTGTTCTGGGGTGAGATGAACATTTGAATTGATAGAATCAGTAAAGAACATTGCCCTTCCCAATGTGGGTGGGCCTCACCCAATCAGGTGAGGGCCCGAATAGAACAAGAAGGCTGAGTCAGATGGAACTCCGCCTGCCTGACTGCCTGAACCGGAACCGCAGTCTTTTTCCTGCCTTTGCGCTCAAACTGAAACCTCAGCTCTCCCGGGATCTCAGGCCTGTGGATAACGGATCTTGGGATTTGTCAGCCTCCATAATCACATGACCCAATTCCCTATGATAAATCCCTTTCTGTATCGAATACAGGCTCTTTGGTTCTTTTTCTCTGGAGACCCCTGACTAATATACCCTCCCTCCCTGGTTCTCCCTTCGAGGGTCCCCTTCCTAAGGGGAAAGAGCAGGCTGAGGAGCCCCACCTGAGTTCCGTGTTCCTGATGCCCCAGCTGAGAAAAGGCTGGGGGGCTGATAACGCAGGCAGCGTAGACTAACTCCGCATCAGCACAAGCTCTTGCTGCCGCCAGAGGATCCTTGAAAGCTCCCCTGATTCACACGGCTGGAACTCTCCTGTTCTCTCCAGAGACGGGGCCAGCCACCCTGAGCTGGACAGTGCTGCCGGATCCCCACACTGTATTCCATAGGAACCTCCAAGGGACTTCTGAGGAGATTCCCAGTTTGGGGAGTGGGGGAATTAAAATGAGTGGCCCATATGGACTGGTCACCGGGGGCAGTCAAACCTGACTCTCAGGGACCGCCTGCCATTCTGCCCCATAGCTGAGTTAGGAGGGAGCGGGGACTCGAGACCCTGAGGAAGGCATGGAAGGGCCGAGTGACGGTGGGATAGGGGTCTGTCCATGCAGCCTCCGTCCATGCAGCCACGGTCCCAGGCAAGTGAGCAGCCAGAGTGCCACAGTGACATCTCTGGGCCCTGGAGGAGTCACCTGGAATTCAAGTCTGACAGCTCCTGTCTTGGCTGAGCCTTGGAGAACTTGAAACCAGACATCAGATCCCCCTTCTCGCTGGGGTTCAGGAATCTCATCCTCCGTCTAACCCTGCCACCAGAGGATGGAAAAATCTGACCCCTTCTCGGGCTGTCATTCCGAGACAGCTAGACAACAGGATATGCTCGGAGAGCTGGAGAGAGGGAGAATTCAGAGAGTCTTGGACAGCAGGAATGCTGGGCTCCAGTCCAGCTCCGGGGTCCAGACTTGATATTTCAAATCTAGCCAGGAGCATGAATGGTGCACCTGCTGCATGCTGTTCACCCATGTGTGTGCATGAGCGCATGCGTGGACAGGCATGAATGATATCAAACACATCTGGGTGCATGAATTATATCAAAGATTTGTAAAGTACATAAAAAATAAATGTACAGCTTGAAGAACTGTAACCATTACTCAACTCAAGGAATAGCACATTTCAGCACCCAAAGGCCCCCCGTGTGCTAATTTAAGTCTTGTCGTTTGATATTCATAATATCCTCTTTACAACAAAGAAGGTCTTATTATCCCAGTCCCTGCGTTCGGGAGTCCTGCGTTGGGCAGGGGATTGGACCAGAAGAGTTTGGGGATCTTTCTCAACTCCGTTCAGTGACTCTAATTTTACAATATCCTTGGAGTGAAAATGCAGGGAGCTGGTGGTCCTCTCCCCTGGGTCTGCCCCAGCCACGTCCTGCCCTCCCCAACTCTGCATTATGGATGGAGGGAATCATCACGTAAATAATTCACGAGTCATCAAGGCACTGAGGGTAACAGGAGAGCAGGGGTGGAGGCATGGGCAGGGCTGAAGTTGGCAACCTGAGCCAGACCACCATCCTCCCAGGGCTGGGCTCTGCTCTGGGTAGAAGGGGCCCACGAGTCAGGCAGGAGCCTCAGGTGGGTGGCCACCAGGGAGATGGGGCCATGGTGGGTCAGAGGGCCCAGCACGACCCGGTCAGCCTCCTGCTGCTGATACGCCTCTGCCTTCTGCACCTGAGGGCCTCAGGTGAGTGACACTCAGATCCCACTCCCATCCCACTATTCCTGCCTCTTTCTGAGGGATCCTCCTTTTGCACTTGTGTAGCCATTGCATGAAGTCCATTCAGTCATTCATCGGCAAGACATTTAACTAGCGTTCACTGAGTGACTACTATGTGCCATGTAGGTGATAGCACTCTGCTTTACCTTGAGAAGCTGGAGTCATCCTGAGAGCCACTGTGAGGTGGTAAGCTTAGGAGTGGCATGGTCAGATCTAGGTTTCAGAAAGTTCCTGGTTTTTGAGGGGCATTAGGGCAATCGGGGGATCATGGCCGTAATCCAGGTGAGAGATGCTGGCATCTCAGGCCAAAGCAACGTCCATGGGGTTGGAAGAAATTGGTTTCTGGGTTATATATTTTTATTCTTTTTTTTTTTTTTGAGACGGAGTCTTGCTCTCTCACCTAGGCTGGAGTGCAGTGGTGTGATCTCGGCTCACTGCAACCTCTGCCTCCTGGGTTCAAGCGATTCTCCAGCCTCAGCCTCCCAAGTATCTGGGATTACAGGTGTGTGCCACCGTGCCCAGCTAATTTTTGTATTTTTAGTAGAGCCAGGGTTTTGCTTTGTTGGCCAGGCTGGTCTCAAACGACTGACTTCAGGTGATCCGCCCACCTCAGCCTCCCAGAGTGCTGGGATTACAGGTGTGAGCCACTGAGCCCGGCCCCAGGCACTTATTTTCATGCAAATTTGCTGAGGCCCTCAGCACTTTATGGCCTGAGGCCCACCCTGGCCGCATGTGAGGGGACAGCTGGGAACATGGTACTTGGGCTTAGGCTGCGGTTGAGGGCTGGGCCCTGAGCCAAGAATACCTGTTGAGTGACTTACTCCACAGGAACTACTTAATGGCTGGTCCCTGACGGACTGGGAGCTCCATGAGAGCAGGGATGGGGGTTCATTTGTCCTTGTGACCCCAGCACTGTATGCTTAGCTGAACGAACGCTGGATGGGCTGATGCGGGCAGTGTCCTCTTCCCCTTGCTGCAATGCGACTGGAATAGGGTGGGATGAGCCCAGGGATCCTCCTGGAATCCTTACGCAGGGAGCTCCAGACCCCAAGCTGCCAGCGGCCATGCAGATCTCCTTATCTCCAGGGTCACCATCGTCACAGGACTGATCATCAGCCTCATCTTGGGGTGCTTGTTACAAATATGGATTCCTGGGCCCTAGCCCCTCACCACCGCGGGGGGGTGACCGACCCCAGAGTCTGGGGTGATGCCCACGAATCTGCCTTTTGAATGGTCTAGTGGCTCATGAGGAGTGGGGATCTCTGCTCCAGTCCATTCTCTGACTTCAGTCAACCCCTCCTTCAGCGCCTCCAAACGGGACACCCGGAGGCTCCCGCAGAAACTGTCTCTTGCCCACCAACTCCAGAAAAGCTTTTATGTGGTCTTCCTGACCAAGTGCCTGGGCCACTTGGGACTGCAGAACCAAAAAGAGAGGCTCCAGGCAAGGCAGGGAGTGCAGGAGAGCCCAGAGCAGCCCAGAAGTCCTGCTATGCCCCTTCTCTCCCCAGGCCAGCCCCACCAGACTCCCAAGGCCCCTGCAGAGGAGGTGGTGTCTGTCCAGGGAGTGCGAGGTGGCTCCGTGGAGCTGGCCTGTGGCTCTGGGCCTGCCCCACTGCTGGTCCTCTGGAGCTTCACCCCGCTGGGCTCCCTGGTTCCCCGGCCTGTTGCTGTCACCGATGGAGCCATGTCCAAGGTGGAGGCCATCGCCTCGGCTCTGGGAGTCGTGAGTCTGAGGAACGGCAGCCTGGTGCTGGGGGAACTTCGAGAGGGTGCCCGCGGCCACTTCCTATGCCAGGTTCTGCACGTGACTGGTGGCCAGCTCCACACTGCGTACTCCCACCTCACGCTGGCTGTGCTGGGTGAGGGCCTGGCCCCAGCTGCAGCTGGTCCGCGGGCTGCTTTGGATGTCTCTGCATGTGTGCTGCCCATTCCCTTTGTGTGTGGAGGGGGGGGGTCCAGGTTCTAAAGGGCGCCCCACTCCAGGGACTGAGGAAAGCTGGGGTGATGAGGACGGGATGGTCAGGGTGGGTGGGCAAGTGAGTCCCCAGCCAGCAGGGGTGGGGGCACCAGACACAGCTGGGCATGTCCTGGGTCTGTAATAACACAGCGGGCCTCTCCCCCCTCTGGCCAGTGCCGGTGTCTAAGCCTCAAGTGCGGCTGAGTAACCCGTCCCCTGTGGAGGGAGCCTCCGTGGTGGCCACGTGTGCAGTGCGGGAGGGCACAGAGCCTGTGACCTTTGCCTGGCAGCATCAGGCATCCCAAGGCCTTGGAGAGGCCCTGGTGGGGGTCACTGAGCCACTATTCCGGCTGGACCCTGTCAACCGGACGCACCTAGGCTGGTACATGTGCAGTGCTCGCAACTCCGTGAACAGGCTCAGCAGTGACGGGGCCTTCCTGGACGTCATCTGTGAGTCAGACTGTGGTGGGGGCGCTGTCAGGGCTCACACTCACCTCCCCATCCATACTCGGGTTCCACCTCTCAGAACTCTCCAAATCCCTCCTCTGCGGCAGTGCTCCGCCCTCTAAAAGTCTTCAGCAGGCAAGAGTCACGGGGTGCTGTGCCCCTGGTGTCCAGTGCAGCTCTAGTTCCAGGCTGTTAGCCTTTTTAAGGTCACGGACACCCTTTTCCAGGAAAACGTGCATACATTCATGCTTACAATCTCACTCGCGATTTCACTGGCAGCCTGGAAAGTCTGCGTTTAGGTTGAGCCTGGAGGGCTCTCAGAAACCAGCGGGACCCCGAGGAGACAGGGGGTGGGGCCACAGTGGGAGGAGAGGGCAGCCAGCCTGAACTTAGAAATCAGGAGCCCTGGGGGAAAGATGAAGGCCGGGGTGGCCCAGAGCTCGCTGTCCCACGTGGCAGCCACGCATGTGTATCTTCGGTCACTTGAAATGGAGCCAATCCAAACTGAGCTGTGCTGTATGCATGAAAGGCACACTTGATTTTGAAGATTTATTCCAAAAGAAAGAATGTAAAATACCTCCTCCGTAACTTTTATATTGATTATATATTGAAATAACATTCTGGATATATTTGGTTAAATAGTAAAACACCTATTGGTGGTTTTTGTTTTTTGCTTGATTGGGTTTGGTCATTTTTACTTAAGATTTGGCTACTAGAAAATGTTAAGAAAAAAAAAAAATTCTGTGACTGGCATCCGCCTATTGGACAGTGCTGGTCTTAGACGTTTTAAGGAGCAAGGACAAATGGCATCCTATTTATTGGTCTTCACGGTGGCGGTTTGTGGAAATTGTGAACTGAGGACTGCTGAGGAGGCAGGTGAGCAGGAGAGTTCTTGAGAAAGAGGCAGGAGCAGACTGGAAGCAGGCAGAGAATTCAGAACGCCTTGGGAGTCAGGGAGAGCTTCGAAGATGGTGACCCCGAGCTTGGAACGCAGGAGAGAGGGGAAGGTGGAGTCCAAGGAAGTGAAAGGAGGCAGCTGCTGGGATCGGGCTCAGGGCATCACCCCACTGCGGCACCTTACTTCTGCAGTCTACAGTGGCTGCCTATCTGCTTCCAAGAGCCCCTCAGTCTCAGGCACATGGGGAGCACTGGTCTGCTTCCTCTCTTCTGCCCCACCTTGGCCCAACCCAGGAGTCCCTCGAGGAAGCGCCCACAGCCCAGGGCGCTCACCTCCACACATAAGCCCTGAGCAGCCTGGACTTGCCCATGGTCCCTGGACTCTGAGCTCCAGGAGGGCCTAGCCTCCAGGTGGACACAGGCCGGAGCATACTACATGCCCCCAGGATTGATGCATACATTCAGAGATGAGCATGTGCGTGAATGAAGGAATGAAGTTGGGGAGGTGTAACCGGCCTTCCTTGCTCTCCAGATGGTCCTGACAAGCCTGTGATCACCGTGGAGCCACTGGGACTCGCTGAGGAGGGCTTCTGGGCCAGTGAGAGGGAAGAGGTGACCCTGAGTTGCCTGGCTGCCTCCAACCCGCCTAGTCACTACGTGTGGCTCCGTGACCACACGCAAGTCCACACGGGGCCTACCTACGTCATCGCCAGAGCGGGCCGTGTCCACACGGGTCTGTACACCTGCCTGGCCCACAACAGCTACCTGGACTCCCGCACCCAGACTACTGTCCAGCTCACCATCTACTGTGAGTGTGGGGTCGCGTGATGCCTGGGGACAACTCACGCTGGAGCCTTTGTGGGCCTGTTCTCAGGCAGACCCAGCTGCCCCGTGGAGAGGCGTGCCGAAGTTGCTCTTGTTGGAGGGATGTCTCTGACCAAGTGGAGTTGGAGGGCAGGGAAAGAGGATAAAAAAACTATGGGAAGGGGAAGGGAAGGGGGGAAGCTACCGACACTACATAGCCTCCCGCCACTCAGTGATTATTCCCATGGCCCTGCGGACTGAACTGAGGCACAGAGAAGGGCGATGGCAGTGAGGCAAGGTGTGCTGGCTCCTGGGTGCCCAGGGGCAAAGATGAGAATGGGAGATGGGGCCTTCCATGGGGCCTCTGGGGTTCCTTGGGGACTCTAAACTCCTGTACACTTGGTAACCTCCCGCCCCTCACCTGAGGGCTCAGCCTGTTCCTCACCAGCCCCTCAGAGAGCCTTAGTCTTTCCCCTGACTCACTTCTCCCTACTCCTCTACCCACTGACACCCCTAGCCTCCAACCCCCCGGCCTGGGCCTGGGGCCTGCAGGGCACTGGCAGTGGAGCCTGCGCCAGCCTCACTCACTTCCCCATCCAGATGCCCCTGAGGGACAGCCCTCCTGTGCAGTGCATCCCAGCCCCGGGGCTGTGACTCTGCTCTGCGCCTGGCCTGGAGGGCTTCCGCCTGCCCAGCTGCAGTGGGAAGGGCCCCAGGGACCTGGCCCTACTGCCCCCAGCAACGTCACCTGGAGTCATGCAGCCGCCCAGCTCTCCAGTGGCAGCGTCTTCACCTGCACTGGCCAGCACCCAGCCCTGGCACCGCCTGCCCTCTGCACAGTCACGCTCTGTGAGTGGACACAGGCCACCCCAGGGCTCTGACATTCCAGGCAGAGTGTGGGTAGAGGTCAGGGGAGCGCGGGGGGCCTGGGATCTGGGTGGCGCTCCAGACTGCAGGCTCCAAAACACACCATGTAACAAGCAGGTGGGCGGCACTCAGCTCTCAGTCCCCATCTCCCATCTTTCCCATCCACAGTGTGCTCTGTCCCCCTCACTTCGGGCTTGGAACCCTGACACCTCCCCACTGTCCCTGCCTGCAGGGTCAGCAGCCTCTCATCGCCCCTACACTGCCCTTCTACCGCTCTGACGCATGTTGGGCTTGAAATTTGCCTTCAGCATTCTCTCTGCCAAGTGTGTAGAGAGAAACTCCCAGCCATCAACCAAGACAGAGCTCAGAGGTCATCCTGTCCTCTTTCTGGAAGCCCCAGAGAGCTTGTCTTTCTGTCTATATTCTAGCACACATTAAATCATAATCATTGTTTAATGTCTGTTCCCACCATTTCCCTGGCACATGATCAGCCACCAATAAATGATGAGTGTGTGAATGAGTGAGTGACAAAGTGATGAAGGAAGGAGGGAGTGAAGGAACAAATGAAGGAAGGGGGACAGGGCGGATGTGCCAAGCCCTTCCTCCTTCCACAGGGCCATGCTGAGCCATCATTCTTTCCAGGGGAGCCTCTCGGGAGGCCCACCTGCTGGAGCACAGCCACAATGGGGCACCAGTTCATCATGCTGAGCTGCGAGTGGCCTGGCGGCGAGCCCCCCGCCACGCTGAGCTGGCTTGACGAACAGCAGCAGCCCCTGGGCGGTAGCAGCTCCTCGATGGCCGTTCACCTCCTGCAGGCCCAGGAAGATCTGGCTGGCCGAGAGTTCACCTGCCGGGGCACTCACCTGCTCAGGACCCCTGACCCCCACTGCCACCTCCAGCTGGGTGAGTAGGGGCTAGCGAGTTTGTTCTGGGACTGGGATGGGAGGAGCAACCCTTTGGAACCAGGATAAAGAGATCTTGGGGGGTGGCTGTGCTGGCATGGAAAGCGAGTCAGTGAGGACAGGGAAGCTAGGAGGTAGGTAGGAACTGAGCTCCCAGGGACTCAATTTTTCTTTGATCCATAAAATGAGGGGGTTAGGCTAGGTCAGAGTTGTATAATGAAAATATAATGTGAGCTCTATATGTGATCTAAAATATTCTAGCAGCCACATTTAAAAAGGAGAAGAAACAAGTGAAATACTTTAGTGAACTCAATATATCCAATATGTTATCATTTCAACATGTAATCATAAAAATTATTAACAAGATATTTGACATCTTATCTTTAAAATCTGGTATATATACAATTACTGCACATCTCAATCTGGCCTGGCCACATTTCAAGTTCCCACATTGACGTGGCTGGTCACTACAATATTGGATAGCACTGATCTAGGTGATGCGGACATGTCAATTGCATAGTCTTCATTTACATGGATTTGCCTAAGAGAGATGCCTGATTATACTGTTGATTTGCATTAATGTTTCCAAAGTCAGCTCTTTACCTCTCTTACTCTGGTTTTGGTCTGGTTCCTCCTTGTCTTCATCTGGCTCTGCCAGTCTATTTACTGCAACCAGGAAAAAAGAATTACATATCAAAGTAAAAAAAAAAAAAAGTGAGAAAAGCAAACAGAGAAGCTGTCACACGCAACAGTTCTCACAGAATGGTTTACCTCTTGGTCTCCAAAGGCTTGGTAACCAGCGTGTTCTCAGGGCTCTAAGGAGGCCTCAGCCCCAAATATTTCCTTCCCTATTACTCAGTCTCAGGACCGGAAATTCCATTGTAGGAGATTCATTGACACCTGAGAGTCTGGGTCTTTAATAAGTCAGTCCATAAAATCTGAGCGCCTGCTATGGGCCCAGCGCTACGCCTGGAGCCAGCCAGGAGGTGGGGGCCGCTAGTGGGAGGGAGGACAGGTGCTGGAAGGGGCTGTTCATGCAGAGACGAGTAAGGCAGGGCCCCTGCCTGCAGGAGCTGAGGCTAGGGTGGGGCAGGGAAGGAGCAGAGAGGAACACTGCTGATTTTATCCTATATCAGCAAGCCCTGGAGCACACTGCGACAGGAACTTGGCATAGAATGGGAACGTGAAAAGAAAGCAGACTGGCCCCAGACAAGCCTCCTTATCAACTCTGCAGCACTCCCGCTCCATCTCGTCTCCATCCCTTCCAATGCTGGCCAGCACCTTGTCCCCAGGCCCTCCCACTAGCCGGCCTCATCCTCTCTGTCCCCGCAGAAGCCCCACAGCTGGACGTGGCTGAGCCCCGCGTGTCAGTGTTGGAGGGGGGAGAGGCCTGGCTGGAGTGCTCTCTCCGCGGGGGCACACCACCTGCCCAGCTCCACTGGCTGGGGCCTCAACAACAGCAGGTGGACCATGGCACTTCAGGATTCATGCTGCACCCTGAGGGTGCCCAGCTGCGCCTGGGCATCTACGATGCTGACCCGGCACACCACAGGGGCACCTACCAATGCGTGGCCCGCAACGCCGTGGGTAACAGCAGTCGGAGCGTGCTGCTGGAGGTCCTGAGTGAGTGAGGGGTCGAGTGTGTGTGTGTGGTGAGGTGGGGGCCGGGAGACCAACAGCCACAGAGTGCTTTCAGTGGAAAGGCACAAGGATTCCCCGCTCCAAAACGTGAGCGCTTGAGCTTCCTTGGGCACAGGCAGGACTCAAGAGCTAGATGGGCAACATGTGCGTGAATCTGGTACTCTCATGGCAGACAGAACGCCCTGCAGGCAGCATCGCCTCCCGTTCACTTCATACATGAAAAAACTGGTGGGACAAGACAGGGCTTCTCAGGTCCACAGACCCCAACCCAGTGCCTTTTCCACACAGCCAAGCTGCCTCTCGACAGGAGCAAATCTGGGGGCACAAGCTCACGTGGTTGCAGGTATACATGTGCCTCTTTGTGTCCCCACCCTCACCCAGGATATCCAGCTCCTCCCAACGTCACCATCAGCCGCCTGACCTACGGGAGGCACCGGAGAGAGGTGCAGCTTCAATGGGCCATCGCAGGCCCCGGGAACCTGACGGGCTTCCTGGTGCAGCGGAAGGCCAGTGCCCTGGGTCCAGGAGCTGGGGCGTGGGAGACGGCAGCTAGTGACATCGAGCCAGAGAGCCGAGGCCGGCGGCTGGGAGGCTTGGACCCCGGGGTCCTTTATGCCTTCCGCATCCTGGCTCTGAATCACCACACTGCAGGACATCCCTCTGAGGTGAAGATACCAGGTGCCAGCTAATGCCAGGGAGGGACCCTTTTCTCCAAAGCACTGGCCCCTGGTTCATCTTCCTCTTCACAGAGCACCCCCTCCTCTGTTCATCTGCTCCCTTCCTACTGAATTCTCCCGTCCCCAGCCCGTCCTCTTCTCCACTCTCCCCTCAGATAATCTCCACGGCTCTTTCCCATCTCTCCCTGTGGGGCTCGGGGCGCTCCAGGCTGAGGGTTAGGCACCCTAATTCATGTGATCAGAATAGAGAGGAAGGAAAAGGTGCTGGTGACTAAGAACAGGAGCCCACTCTGTGCCTCAGTCTCCCCTCCAGGGCTACAGGCAGGCTCTCGGCTTCCTGCTGCCCCCTCTCCATCCTGGGAATTCCTTATTTTATGGCATACTCCCCTTCAGCCCCAAGCCGCCAAGAGAACCTGACTTTTGCTTTCTGCACCAGAAACGGGATTTGGCAGGAGAGTCAAACCCCACAGCACTAGGCAGACAGAGATTCCCGCGTTCCTTGGGAGAGACCTTATCTCCGGGTTCTCTGGGTCAGCTGCATGTCAGCTGCAGGGGGAACTGGATGAGCAGGGCACCGCTTCTCCAGAACCCTAGTGGTTCCCTACAAGCCACTGTGGCCCAAGTTCTGCAGTGGCTCGAAACCATGTAACCTGTGCTCTGCCCTCCTAGCGGACCCCCCCTTCAGTGCCTACCCAGCGGTGTTGGGTGCAGCAGGCGCAGGAATGGTGGTGGCAACGGTGGCCTCTCTACTGGTGTTCCAGTATGCTGCCCGGCACCCAGAGACTTTCCCCTGTGAGTGGGAATGGGAAGGGAAGGGCTGCTTGACCCCACAGGGTGGCCAGACCCTGAGCTATCCAAAAGAGAGCTGCAGCACTCCCGGGGGAGAAGAGTCTAGGCTCTTCCTTAATTCTGACCCTCTCCCCAGTGCTAGATGTTGCCATTCAGGGCTCAAACCCCCAACCCAGGCACCTGGGGCCATCCCCTTCTGGGTTCCTGAGGCCCTAGTACAGAGCCCATTGGGAAAGAGAGGGCCGTTCTCCTGGGATCTCTGCTGGGCTGGCCAAGTAATGTTCCTTTTCTTTTCCTTCCTACAGGCCTTGGTCAATTGCTTGTTCCCATGTGAGTGTGGAACCCCAGTCATCCTGGGGGCCAGGGCTTTCCTCCAGCTGGAAAGGAAAGCGAGGGAAGTGAGTTGCCACTAACTTTACTCTCCCACTTCACTCTCAGGGAGCAAAGGCACCCACAGAGGGGCCCCAGAGAAGATGCCGAGGTGCAGGCAGGTAAGCACGACTATATCCAGAAAAAGACGACTCGTGTGCAAGGAGACCAGTGCTGGGTGCTGAGGGTGACGCTTGGTCTCTCTTGAGCTCTGGGAACGTCTGGACACTCCCAAGGCATCTCTGTTCTTTGCCCACATACGCCTTTCCTAGGCCTTGAAACACCAACCACCACCCCAGGTTCGGATCCTGCACAAGAAACCACGGATGCTCCAGTGAATGTCACCATCACAGTGACTGCAACACCATGAGGTCCAAAGAGGAAGATGCAAAAAGGCTTAGGGAAGGCAGGTGGGATTTGGGAAGAGCGCTTCTGTCAGACTTTGGTCGTAAAACCAACGTAGCTAAGACACCAACTACCACTTTCACTTAACACCCAGTCTTTCCAACTGGTGCGAGGCCCTAAGTGACCTGGTTACAAGAGAAGCCCTGGCCCAGCTTGTGGAAGACAGAGGTGGCAGGACGAGGAGGAGGACCCACAATTGGGAGAGAAGGATCACTGGGTGTCTGAGGGCAAGTGACAGCCATGGTACTGGGAACCGTCTGTGGTGCTACAAACGTATGAGCAAGCTAGCTGCTTCCAGAAAAAAGTCGGGATGGAGCAATTCCTAAATAAATCAGAGCTGATGTTCATGCCAACGGAGGGCTATTTCCATTGCAACTCCCGCAGAGAGAGGCTGATGGCTGGGTCCCAGGTGTGGCCAGTGGGGAGAAACAAGGTGTGTAGGTGTGTGTTCCTTCGCTCAACCGTAGCTTAAGAACATCACTGACGCTGCAGTGGCCCGACTCCAGGAGTCCCAGCCCACAAGATACAGAGCGGAGGTACTGCAGATGTAGCTTCCCGCCCCCAGGCTGGGGGAGCTGGCCCACAGAACACCGGGGCTGTTCCAGAGTCACAATGTCAGCTGCCAGCATGACTCACTAGCTCCAAGTGTGTGTGTGTGTTTGTGTGTGTGTCTGCAATCTGGGTGAAAACACAAATGAATGCTTGTTCAACTGACTAGAAGACTCGGGACTCCAAGCCGCCTCTGCAGGAGACACAGATGAGAAGAAATGGCAAGAAAGCCAACGGGTGACCCGCCAGCACAAGGGAAGTGGCGCCTGAAAGAAGACAGAAAATTGAGAAACTGAAGAAGGTTCTGTGGTTCTCACAGAGTTAGACTTTATTAGATAAGGGGTTTCGGCTACCCTCAAAGCTCTCAGGACTGGGGCTAGGGTGTAAGGAAGGCTTATCTAAATATGGGAAATAAAATACAAAAGGGCCACACCCGATGCAAAAGACTTTGTTGGCTTTCTGGTCAGAGATGTCTAGAGATGTGTATCTTCTTAGGGCAGTAAAACAACACTTTTTCACAAGGCTAAATCTCTACACTGGAGTTCGTAACAATGTGGCCCTAGGTTAACGGTAAAAATAGACAATGTGTGAGGCAGGACCGCTCCCCCTCACCCTTCCAAGCTCCTCTCCTACCCACCTCCCTTCCTTCCAAAGAAATGCAAAGCTGCCCCAGGAGCCGGGCCTGCCTCCACATGGCCCTCCAGGCTCAGGCATGTTCTCAGCCTCCCCTAAAACACTTGCCCAAGATCCTGCTCCTTCAGGGCCTTGATCTCTGCAGCCAGAACAGAAAGGGTGTGCACAGCGGGAGTTTCAGGGGAGGACAGGGGTGGAGGCTCCAAAGAATTTCAGAGGAAGACATGCACCCACCCCAGTCACAAACTATAAGCAGCGTTGTACAAACAGGGAGTAGCCCCACCTTCAGGGGCCACGCTATATGAAAGCAGCGTTCTCTTTTAATGTAAAATCATGTCAACCAAATAAAACCTGCCAAAGCTACATCATTTAAAATATGTACAGTTTCACACATAACATTACAACTTTAAGGAAAATCAAACATACTTTTCAATATGATACAAAGCATGCATCTCAAAGTCATTACTTTAAAAGAGAGCAAAACAGGTAAAATTCAATTCTAAACTTCACTTCTTGGCAGTACTGTAGCTGGAATGAGATCTGTGGCACGATCAGCCCAAGACGGATGCACCGAGTCTTCACAGACTCATTTGACAAAAACAAAACCCAGAAAGAAAGGCTTTTGCTAAGAACACTGCAAAAGGTTCAGAACATTGCCATTTCACTTGCACCCTGGCAGCACCTGTCACCAGACTGTCAGTGCAAAACTGAAAGAAAAACATTAAAAGGAGATAGTGAAATGATACAGTGGGAGCAGGGCAGTTTAACGCTAAGACAATCACACAGAATTCTAGATGAGAAGGAACACGAAGAGGCTTGACCAATTTCCTGATCACGGAGCACAGTAAAGCTCCAATTTCCAGGTGGAGGTGGCAGACGGGCGCATCAAGGGGAGAAATGTGGACTCCTGGAAGGCGAAGTTGTAAGCAGAGCTCTGCCCACAGAGGCCAGAGGGCAGTTTCTCCGGCTGCGGAGCTGGAGCCTCGGAGGAATTCCACAGCAGGGACAGATCACAGCAGACAGAACGGGACTGGTTCTATCCAAAGAGTGAACCGCCATGCTTGTGGAAAGCAGGATGGAAAAATGGGAGGAGCCCAGATTATGGCTCCAGATAAACTGGGTTTGGATTTAGGTCCCATGGCTCACTGAGTGACTTGGGGATTTTATTTTTATTTATTTATTTTTTTTATTTTGAGACAGAGTCTTGCTCTGTTGTCCAGGCTGGAGTGCAGGGGCCGGATCTCAGCTCACTGCAACCTCCGCCTCCCAGGTTCACGCCATTCTCCTGCCTCAGCCTCCCGAGTAGCTGGGACCACAGACGCCGGCCACCTCGCCCGGCTAATTTTTTGTATTTTTAGTAGAGACGGGGTTTCACCGTGTTAGCCAGGATGGTCTCGATCTCCTGACCTTGTGATCCGCCCGTCTCGGCCTCCCAAAGTGCTGGGATTACAGGCTTGAGCCACCACGCCCGGCCAACTTGGGGATTTTAATGTCAACTTTGTAGATGTGTTGTGAGGGTTAAATGAGTTAACAGTAACAAGCACCGAGCACAGTGCCTGGCACACAGCAGTTATTCAACACATGTTCGTGCTCTCTCTCACACTGTACCATGTCCTCTCATTTCCTGGTGAAATGACATTAGGTAGGACTGTTTGGGTGCCTGTGCAGGGCAGAAAAGTTCAGAGCCAACTCATGCGTAGGGAGAACTCATACCGCCTAAACATAAAGGCAATTATATATATATATGTGTGTGTGTATATATATATTTATATATTTCAATATATAAAGGCATTTTTTATAAATAAAATACAATAAAAAGAATAACACTTAAAACAGCGTTACTAATAATATAAATAAAGCAGTCCACAATGAGATTGTCCTAAAGGTAAAGCCATTTTCTCTTCCTCGTGGACAGATCCCATATTCAAACTCAATCTTTAAAAGCAGTTCATGACCTAAGGCTCATGCTAATACACCTGTTTCCTGAATCAAAATGGCTGTTGTCTATGGACACTGACTCGCCTGTTTTCTAAAACGCCCTTTGTGACAGCACTGCTGTAACTTGATTGGCTAACACAGGGTATGTTTTCAGATTCTGCGCGCTGGGACTTTGTCCTTTGCTAGTCCCAGAAATAAGGGACGCAGCTATCCCCCTCCAGAGCTAATTGCATCGAAGCAACATGAAGAATAAATCCAGTATACTATAGGCACGGACATCTGGAATGTAGAACTTGGGTCTACAGCATCCCTAATATCTGACTAGGGAATTACATTCACTACATTCTACTGGAAGTAACTCTTGCATAGTGACCCAGCTTAAACAAGCACATTTTCACTAACAGTTCTATTATAAAATATATAGACATATGTAAGGGAATACTGATGCATTTATACAGAAAGTTGGTTAACATAGTATTATATTCTATTCCACTGCGATTTCTGGGAAACTAACATTTCTTTACTTCTGCTGGAATTGCTTGACTCTATATAAAGAGAATAATTTTCTGTTTCTTTCCCCAAAGGGATGCATAATGCAAAAAGGAGCAGTGATCCTTGAAAGCTTGACTCAAGCTATGAAACACACTGATATAATTATTGCTTTTTAATGTGAAGAGCCTTCCAAAGGCAGCTGTAAATGTCCTTGTCACGCAGAGGCAGCCATGGTCAGGAGCTCTGCTGACCAACGCTTTGGGTGCCTGTTTACAAGGGTGACATTCTGAAAGAGGTATCAGGAAATTTCAGAAAAAAAAAAACCCTTTTCTTCCAATGTAAGTCTTTTCTGACACTCACCCCTGCAGGCTGCTGCCTAGGTTGGAGGTGGGGGATGACTAGTTTCAGCGTCAGGGCACCATGAGCATATTCCTACGCTAATCCAACAGACTGGAGAGCTCCCACCGAGACGGGCTCCCTGCAGCCTTCCCCTTTCTTTCTTCTAAAAATGTGTATCTTTCTCTTCAAGCCACTACTTAATGTCTTATTTGGTTCCTACTACTAGAAACAGTCAAGAAGAGCCCCATAGTAGCCATTTGATAAATAAATGGAATTTGAAAGCAGTGGGACATGAGGCATTATTTGTCTCTCTGGCCTTGGTTTATTTTCTGCATACTGCCAGAATTCATCAAGACCTTACACTCCACCACGTCCACAACACGATGACTAGTGCCCAGCCAATGAACGTCACTTGTGCCCACGTGCAGATAGAAAGTCAACAGGTCACATTACCACTTTTGTGGAAGGCACTCTTGTAAAATTCGCCAGCCAGGTCTGCTATTATAAACATGGGTCACAACTGCAGTTGACTTCAAAGTGTTCTCAGAAAGTCTGGTAATACAGGCCGGGTGTGATGGCTCACGCCTGTAATCCTAGCACTTTGGGAGGAGGCAGTGGGTGGATCACTTGAGGTCAGGAGTTCAAAACCAGCCCGACCAACATGGTGAAACCCTGTCTCTACTAAAAATACAAAACAATTAGCCGGGTGTGGTGGCAGGTGACTGTATGCCTGTAGTCCCAGTTACTCGGGAGACTGAGGCGGGAGAATTGCTTGAACCCAGGAGGCGGATGTCACAGTGAGCTGAGATCAGGCCACTGCACCCCAGCCTGGACGACAGAGCAAGACTCCATCTCAAAAAAAAAAAAAAAAAAAAAAGTCTGAGAATATTCTACCTGAAAACCCAGCGGGTGGCAACCTTTAAGTGGCCCCTGCATTCCCTCCCAGCCAAAACAGCCAAGAGATGGGATCCTTTGCATGAGGAGCTCTTGCTGTCACTGTAGCTGTTAGAAACATGGAAGGACCCCTCGGCCCTCCAGGTGACTGAATACTATGCAAAACAAGGTTGTTTCCTACTGGGGGGAGGAAGGAATGGGGAAGAAAACATTTAAGGCATAAATAATATAAAAGGGCACACATTTTAAGATATATTCATATGACATTACTACTACAGAAAAATAAATAATGATTTTCTCTGATTTGAATTAAGGTCCTTCACACAGTTCACTCCCAGGCCCGTTTTGTGCAGTTACTGGCTTGAAGTTGGAAAATGACCGGTTGTTTGCACATGCTCAGGTTTCCTGGGGCTGCTGAAGGACCTCTGTCGGGCTGTCTAAAGGAATGCCAGGCGGAGACCACACTGTCTTTTCAGCACAGCCCTCTGGGACAGGTGGCAAAATAAGAGCATTCCAACTTACAAGGTCGTTCTCTGTTTCTGAATGGGCACAGCTGTCTCCTGAAACACAGAAAGGTTTGGGAGCATTATCAAATGATAAAGGTGGATTTTTACAACGCAGTCGAAAAACTTCTTCACACTTTGAGCCATGAAGAAAGAAAAACGAGCGTAAGTAGAACCTGGTTTGTGTTTGAATTTGAGGGAGACAGAAGGTTTAAAAGGTTTAAATAAAGTTGAACTCTCATAAGTAGCTATACAATCCACCTGAGGATTAAAGCAACCCCTTAAAAGCCCTAAAATAACCATCTGAAAGAAAGGTTACCACTCCAGAACCAACTCAAATCAAAAAGGGGCTCATGTTCACAAAATGCATTCTTCCACCACGTCTTCTGTTACCCTATGAATGAAATCAAAGCCTATTTCCAAATAGATTTTCCAAAGTGTGATGGGATTGACAGCCTGAGATGAAGGACATGAGTAATAACAGAATTTCAAAGAATCCTTTAACTTGAGTCCTATCTTTTCTTGAAGGACCCAGCATCCCATCCAGTCTCCCAAGAAATATGTAAACTAATCATAGAGGGGAGACTCTGAAAGCATCACCTTCCCATACACAGCTCTTAGCTAACTGAAGATGATCTGGAATCCCAAGGTTGATCATGCCTTCCTGACCTCTGCTGAACTCTGCTGGATCTTCTGCGTGGTCAGAGCTGATGTCATTTACAATGTCCTGGCAGCAGGTACGCTGAGTAGGGACTGGTTCCACATTGTCCTTGACGCTCTCCTCAGGCAACTGGCCACAATCAGGGACTGCGGAAGCCAGGCATACAGGCACCTTCATGTGACTGAGGGGCTTCATTTCCAAACCATCCTGAGGATAAGGTGCTACTACAGGGACCACAGGGAGAGGGCTGCTGCTGAAAGTGCTGCTGGTTTTGGTGAAACACCTGCAGAGTTTAAACCAAAAGAAACAGAATTGTGTCTAGAGGAACCAATAATTAAAATAAGCCTATTTTGAAATATCATTTGGTATTCTGTATTCACAGACTCTTAAGACTGATGCTTAAAAACAACTAAATGATTCACCATGATTTGAAATCCTGAGAGTTTGAAAATGATAGTGAAAAGTGCCGCACAACAGGAGAATACATCAAAAGAAGACTTAAGAATGTATCCTTATACAATGTCCCAGCACACAGGCTTCCTTTGTCTTAGTCTACTGTCAGAAGTCATCTACTTCATTATTAACTGGCTCCCAAAAGTAGCACCCAGAAGGAAAAGGCCATTAGCTACTGGGAAGAATGAGGGCATGAAAGAGGAAGACGAGGACAGGAAGCTAAGAAATGTATGGCCACATGAAAGAAATGACCTTAGGAAAGTTAACCAAAAACACACTGCTTTGAAATCAGACGATATGTTCCCCCTCATTCTTAGAGGAAACACTAAGGATCAGACATTCAAAATCCAGGAATTTTTAATTTTTCAACTTTTTTCTTCACAGAATTAATTACTGGAATTTATTACCACTGAGCAGTTCACGTCAATTCTGCTCTACTTTTACTTCCTGCCTTTACCTACAATGTGCATTTTAATTTTTTTTCTTTCTCTTCTTCAGACTGGACAATTTCTCCTGATCTATCTTCTTGTTCGTTGACTTTTTCCTCTGTTGTCTCCAATAACTGTTAAGCTCAACTAGTAAATTTTCCATTTTAGTTATTGAGCTCTTTAGCTCTGGAACTTCCATTTGGTCTTTTGTATAGGCTCTGTTTATCAGTTAAATTCCCTATAAGTTCATTTATTATGTGTATACCTTCCTTTAAGTCCTTGAACATATTTATAATGGCTGCTTAAAGTCATTACCTGCTAATTGTGACACCTGGGTCATCTCACAGTCTGTTTCTATTGACTTTTTTCCCCCTTAATTATCACATTTTCCTGTTTCTTCACACGTATAGTAATTTTTTTAAAACTGGATTTTCCTTTTAATTTTCTGGTTGCTCTGTTGGCATCAAACTCAGTGCTCCAATAGCTTCTGCTTGCATCCTTGCCCTGAGATTGGAGAATGCTTTCAGACAAAAACCCATAAACTCATAAATCTCACATATTTTATTACAAGGGTAGACTCTTATTGTTTCTGCCTGCTTCTGCTTATTCTCCAATACTTTCAAATAATCCAGATTTTATCATTATTATCTGTTGATGATCAAGCTATTCCAACATTCTGGAAGCTGGAACCTCAGAGACATTTTTTTCCCCCCTAAAATTGGGAGTAAGAAAAGTCTGGAGATGACATTGCACTGGGCTTTGATTTGGACGTGTCAGGTAGGAAACACAAAGAACTGACCAGTAGTATCCTGGAGCTAGATAATGTTAGGCAATGAAGAATTATTTGGATTTGCATCCTTTAAACATGGGCTGATATGTTTCTGGGGGAAAGAAAAATCAGTAAAAGTCTAATCAACTGTTACTAGCAGTTACACTGGTTCAAGTTATTGGAAATACCAAATCTTAAGCATGAAGACAGATATAAACCTGAAAGAGAGTAAGATATCTGTCAGTAAACCAAATCTTTAAATAACTCCAACTTCAATTTCAAATGGAGAAATATACTCACTATATAGATAATTAAATTCAGAGACCAGTCACCTGGTAAGTAAGGTAAGACAAGTATTCATCTGTGCAGAATAATTATCTAATATGATTCTAATTTTAATGTTTAATTCTACAGCAAAAAAATGCCTGATTTAGATATAACCTATGTGTTTCCACACATGTCTTCAGTGAATAAATAGTGAAGAAAACCCTGGTGCGGAAGGATGTTAACTGGAGCCACAATCAGAGCACTGGTCTAGAGGTGTCATGACTGCAGAAGACTATGGCATTCCTGACTTATTCTTGTCTATTTTATTCAACCCTGAACTTATAAAAAATTTTTCTGGATGCTGGCAAAGGTGAGCACTAATCTGAAAGCCACTTAAAAATGTCCATGTGATCAGTGTCTTCCTTTCCTGCATTTTGTCATTAGTCTCCCAATACTTGGGGAACCCTCATGTCCCCCTGAATGTATTCAATGCATGGAATCTACAGACTCTAAACAGGGTGAAATGTGGGGCGAGGTCGGGGGGAGAAAAGCCTTTGTGAATTTGAACTACTACTACTGAGAATTTAATGATTATCCATCTATATAAACAACCTTATCTGAAAGAACCCTTTATTGAGAAAGTATTTGCTAAATACCTTCCATAGGTTAGACGTCGTGGTAGGCACTGGAAGAGTGAAGAGTGAAGCAGAAAGAGAGTAGAGAGGGCTTTTATAAAGACTGAAACTCAGGACCGAATCATGTCAATCCCAGAATGACTTAAAGTGATCTGGCCCTTGTCCAACTGCCTGCCAAAGGCAGAAGGAAATCCTTTCTAGAGGGGGAAAACATCTTCCAGAAACTCTGCAAGTTTGTATATCTGATGTCTAAAATTCAATAAAAAGTACAGGGCACATCAGGAGACAAGAACAAGAGAAAAACAAGTGACGTGGACAGTGAGTTAGCAAAGACTTTAAAACCTGGATGAATACATTCAATAAAGTAGACGACAACAATTTTAACAGAGAACTAGAATCTAATATGAATAATCACTTGGAAATTCTGAAATTAAAAGTAGAGTAACTGAAATTTAAGAACTCAACACGTGGGGATAAGAGCGAGCTGGGCACAGGCAAACAGAGGATTGTTGATCATGAAGCACATCGGTTCCCACGACAAAGGATGGAAAATATGAAAACAGCTGAAGGAACACAAGAGGCACCGTATGGCGAAAAACTCTATGTATAACTGGAGTCTTTCTGCAGGGGAAAAAGAGAGAATGCAACAGAAGCCGCACTGGAGACACAGAGGCTAAGAGTTTTCTAAGCCTGATGAAAGCTCAAGCCGCAGATCCAAGCTCTGTGGATCCTAAGCAGAATAAATTCAAAGAAAATTACACCTATCAATGCCAATAATTAAATGGGTAGAAGCAAAATACAAAGACAAAATCAAAAAAGCAGCCAGAAGAGAAAGACGTATTACCTTGAAAGGGAACAACAATAGCTGTATAGATGATTTTTCAACAGAAATGATGGAAGCAATAAAGTAACAGAATAATGTCTTTAAAATACAGAAAGACAGTAACTGCCAATCTAGAATTCAATAAGCGGTTAAAAAAAGAAGAAAAAAAATCCTTCAAAAACGAAGACAAATTAAAGATATTCTTTGACAAAAAAGCTGGGAAACTGTCACCTTCAGTCTTGTACTCTAAGAAATATTAAGGGAAGTTCTTCAAGTTGAAGGAAAATGACTAGCAAGATTTTTTTTAAAAAAGGAAATACAGAAAGGAATGAGTAGCAACAAAAAAAAGGAAAGCAGGGAATTCTGAATAAATATGGATTGCAAAAGCAGTAATTTTAATGTCTTAGAGGATTTTAAATATTTTTAGAATACAAATGATGAAAATAACACAAAACATTGGGAGGGGGAAATGGAGTTAAGATGTTCTAAAGTATTTGTATTGTCTGAAAAGTGGTAAAAGTCCTAATTCACATTAAACTCTAACTAATGTCATAATGGCTGACCCCAAGCACATAGAAAATGACACACAATAGGACCTCAAAAATGTTTTTAAAAAACGATAAACATTAGAACACCAGACTGGTTCCTTTTTTTTGTTGTTGTTGTTGAGGCGGATTCTCGCTCTGTCGCCCAGGCTGGAGTGCAGTGGCCGGATCTCAGCTCACTGCAAGCTCCGCCTCCCGGGTTCACGCCATTCTCCTGCCTCAGCCTCCTGAGTAGCTGGGACTACAGGCGCCCGCCACCTCGCCCGGCTAGTTTTTTTTGTATTTTTTTAGTAGAGACGGGGTTTCACCGTGTTAGCCAGGATGGTCTCGATCTCCTGACCTCGTGATCCGCCCGTCTCGGGATTGGTTGCTGGGATTACAGGCTTGAGCCACCGCGCCCGGCTGGTTCCTTTTTTAATGATCAGGGAGCAACAATGAAACTAATAGTCCAAGTACCTTATAGCAGCCCATGCCCAGCAGCAGAATAGACACACGTATTAAAGTGAGAATGAATGGATGCACTTTGAGTTTTGTATCACAATAGTAGTTATTCCTGTCCTAGTTCAATACTGATTCTGGGATCTGTAAGGTCCTTCTATTATCTGTCAGCTTCAAAGTTATCTGACTTACACTTCAATCTCCTGGAGCAAAGGCAATGACAGTTCTTGGTGTCAGATGCCTTAGGACACACAGTACAGTCAGGTACTTAATGAAATCCCTCAACAGTGATGGCCTAAAATGTACCAAGTGATCTTCTGCCTTGATGTCCCAGTGCTCTGCAAGAATCTGGAGGCAGCCGGGCATGGTGGCTCAAAGGGCAGTAATCCCAGCACTTTGGGAGGCTGAGCCGGGCGGATCATGAGGTCAGGAGACCGAGACCATCCTGGCTAACACAGTGAAACCCCCTCTCTACTAAAAAATACAAAAAAACTAGCCAGGCGAGGTGGCGGGCGCCTGTAGTTCCAGCTACTCCGGAGGCTGAGGCAGGAGAATGGCATAAACCTGGGAGGCGGAGCTTGCAGTGAGCTGAGATCTGGCCACTGCACTCCAGCCTGGACGATAGAGCAAGCCTCCGTCTCAAAAAAAAAAAGAATCTGGAGGTGATAAAAAGCTACTAGAAACCTGTATTTTCTTTATGGGTCTCACTCTGTTGCCCAGGCTGGGCACGATTATGGCTCACTGCACCCCTGACCTCCCTGGCTCATGTGATCCTCCCACCTCAGTCTCCAGAGTAGCTGAGGCTACGAGAATAGGGCACTTCCCACATTCTAGGCAGAGGCTAGTCCCAGTATATTCTTCCTTACTGCATCAGATTCTATCAGACTACAGGCACGTGCTACCATTCCTGAAAAACTTTTTAATTTTTTTTTTTTTTTGTAGAGATGGGGTCTCATTATGTTGCCCAGGCTGGTCTTGAACTTCTAGGCTCAGGCAATCCTCTTACCTCAGCCTCCTAAAGTGCTAGAATTACAAGTGTGGGCCACCACACCTGGCCAAAACCTATATTTTAAAAATGAAGAAGTATGAGATCAGAAAGAAAAGTTTTCATTTAAGAGAAGTAAAATTAAGATGTAGGAAAAAAAAAAAACACATACACATATTTGCCGGAATTTGAAAACCTAGGACAGCTCCCTACAAAATATTAGAAATTAATAACTTGTTTATGTAGATCGAACTTGAATGAACCCATAATGTTGATATAACAGAACAATGATGACCCGCCAGACAATGAGATGCCCTTAAAGCCTCTGGCCTCCTTCCATTTAATTTCTTTTTTTCTGCTCTTGTCTTTAATGTAAAGCCACGTTACAGAATGAGATTTTTTTAATGAAGTCTAAAAGGCAGACTAACAGTTTGTAAACTACTTTTGTCAGAGTGATGGTGAGGCAGGACTGGAGGAGCGGGCCAGACAGAGGCACACGGGCCAACCACAAGTGTGGTCGTCAGCGTGTCGACACAGGCTTCACGTGCTGGGCGCTAACAAGCGTATGAAATACACAAACTTCTTAAAGAAATTACAGATATTTAGCAGGAGAGAAGTACAATTTCCTATTACCTACTCTTTAGCATCTGTTTTTCAGAGAAGTAAAACAGGAAATCATAGCAGTGTTTACTTTATTCTGAACTATGACCCTCAATTACTAGAGTGGTGTTGACAGTAACATACTTGGGAGTTAGATTTGTAAAGCAACTGTAACCTGAGTTTCAGCATAAACCCCATTGATTTAAAATTTTCTAGTACACTGAATCTTAACTCATAATCATCAGTAATTAACCAATTAGCTAACCAAATGTAAATAATTCAGTTACATTACTTTTAGTTCAATTCCGGATGTCTACATGTGTCAGCACAAAAAATGGCTTTAACTAGGGGTTACATGTTGAGATACAGGCATAAAGAACATCGTCTGCTAAAAAGGAATATAGTCTATTCTGAATATAACCAGATATGATATGTGAAAACTATTATTATTATCATTATTGAGATGAAGTTTTGCTCTTGTTGCCCAGGCTGGAGTGCAATGGCGTGATCTTGGCTTACTGCAACCTCCGCCTCCCATATTCAAGTGATTCTCCTGCCTCAGCCTCCCAAGTAGCTGGGATTACAGGCATGCACCACCACGCCTGGCTAATTTTGTATCTTTAGTAGAGACAGGGTTTCTTCATGTTGGTCAGACTGGTCTTGAACTCCCGACCTCAGGTGATCCACCCACCTTAGTCTCCCAAAGTGCCGGGATTACAGGCGTGAGCCACCACGCCCAGCCCATGAAAACTATTATTTTACTAATAATGCTTTAGTGAAAATTTCCAAAGCAATTAGATGATCACATAAATCATATCTGTACCTATGCAAACTTAAGAGACAAATCTAAAGTAGAAATAAGAAAACAGGACAAATGTCTGCAAACATACGACATTCAATAAAATGCTCTCACAATGCATATTTTACAGTTTATATAATGCAAATAGTTTGCCACTTCACTATCTTAGGCTTTTCAAATGGTCTTTCAAATGTAGTTATTACTGGCATAAGGTGGAATAAAAGTGTTTACTGAGTTGCCTCTAGCTCAATGAAACTACTTTGTTTAATCTTAAGTTTAAAAACATTGAGTAAATGGAGTTCTATGCATCTTGCCACATCACAAAAATCGAAGCTGTTTTGTAAAACCTCAGGTGGTCTGGGACCTGTTAGTTTACTAAGATAACTTTTAGTAAAACAGGAAAGGCCTGTCTGACCAACCTGTGAGATAGCAAAACGACTCTATTGTGGCATCACAAAAAATAATAAAATATTCTTCAGGCAACACTCTGAATAGCACAGACTAGGAAATAAAGGATTGGAAGAGTAGGGTAGGATTGTGCTTGGAAGAATAAGGTGCTTTAGTAGCTGACTAAACGTATTTTGGATATTCTTGTAAAACTATACAGCACCTCTGAAATATTTTCTAGAACATATTCAAAATATTCCACTTCTGATTACACAGTTTAATATTTGTTAAGCATGATTATGCACAGAATTACTTTGATTAGATGATTATATAATTTTTGCATTAAGTTTCCTCCTTTGATTATGCCTAGAGGGAAAGCACTGTCTGTGAATCTCCTGGATGTGTGATACTTATTCTCACGCATATATTCTTGGGACTTCTGAAATAGTTACATCTTGGTGGTAGTTTATGGTTTTTTTTATTTTTATTTTTTATTTTCTGAGACAGAGTCTCGCTCTGTCGCCAGGCTGGAGTGCAGTGGCGCGATCGCGGCTCAGCGCAACTTCTGCCTCCCGGGTTCAAGCAATTCTCCTCCCTCAGTCTCCAGAGTAGCTGAGATTACAGGCACGCGCCACCACACCTGGCTGATTTTTGTATTTTTAGTAGAGATGGGGTTTCACCATGTTGGTCAGGCTGGTCTCGAATTCCTGACCTCGTGATCTGCCTGCTTTAGCCTCCCAAAGTGCTGGGATTACAGGTGTGAGACATCGCACCCGGCCGGTAGTTTATCTTAAAATTCCACTCACCTCTGCTGTTTCCACTTGTCACTGTGCCATTTTGCTGACCCAGCTCTTATTTTCGGGAGCTTATCAGTTACTACCTAAAGAACCCTGAAAATGTGGCACATACACACCATGGAATACTATGCAGCCATAAAAAAGGATGAGTTCGTGTCCTTTGTAGGGACATGGATGCAGCAGGAAACCATCATTCTCAGCAAACTATCTGAGTTCGTGCCTGAACATGGCAAGTTGACAGACACACACGAGCTTATAAAGAAAGACAAAAAGCTGGACTCCCTGACGACAGGCCCTAGGTCTCCATCTTAGAAGTAGGAGACAGATTTGGGGAGATACAACTTCCCCAAAAGGAAGGTACTGATCAATTTTTTAAATTCAACACAGCACTCTGAATTTCTTAGGGAAATAGGGAGATTACCATAGATGGAAGAGAAGCTGAATGCACGTTTTCTGCTGGAAGAAAAAGCTTGGGTGAACTGGACAACTTCTTGTTTTCATACTTAGCAAACCAACTGGGTGGATCAAACCTTAGGCCTGAAAGAACTGCTATTATAATTAATGTTCTCATATTCATCTCTATATTTTTTTGTCATCACAGGACATCTGACATCCACGGAGGGTTTCAGGTTGGTGAAAGAGTATTCCCAGACCCAAGACACAGACTTTTAAGGTTGTCATTATACAAAACTCAAAAGTCATCTGTAGTATCTTTGATCTCTAAAGCACTGTTCCCAATCGTTTTACTACTTCTCCTGACTATCAGCCATGTAACTTGCACTTTTTCTCCCAGATGAATTATATAATTTTTCCAAGCTGATTTTTGCTGGGAGACTTCCTGTCCATCTCCAGTCTGTCTAAGACTCTTAATTTCTCATTCCTTCCTGATGGGATCTCTCAGTTTGTTCATCTGTGAATTTCATCAGTGTCCTCTCTACTCTCTCTTACAAATTATCAAGGCTGATGTTAAAAAAGACCAGATTTAATGTCAATCCCTTTCCATTAAACTAGCCAAGCAACTAATAAGCCACATTTGATTACATATCCAGAGCTGCATTACTGCCTTTTGAATTCAGGAGAGGAGAAGAGAAGGGTAGAAAGCTTTTGATGTTTTTTGATTAAAATCCGTTTAACTCTTGAAATGCCTAAACGGCACAAGGATTTCTTGATTTAGGTCTCTGGTGTAAGGAACTGGCTCTCTGCAAAGCTGCATTAAATATGCTTCTTTCTAGGTGTTCCTAGTGAGCTTTACATATTACTCTTAAAAACTGCAAAGGGGTCAGGCGTGGTAGCTCACGCCTGTAATCTCAGCACATTGGGAGACCAAGGCGGGCAGATCATAGGAGGCCAGGAGTTTGAGACTAGCCTAGCCAACATGGCAAAACTCCGTCTCTACTAAAAATACAGAAGATTTAGCCAGCCATGGCGGCACACGCCTGTAATTCCAGCTACCAGGGAGGCTGAGACATGAGAATCACTTGAACCCTGGAAGCAGCACTGCAGTGAGCCAAGGCTACACCACTGCACTCCAGCCTGGGTATCGGCGTGAGACTCTGTCTCAAAACAACAAAAGAAAACCAAAAGAAACTAAAAAGGATTCAAGGGAATGGAACACAGTGAGGCAAGCAGTCATTTATGGCATGTCACAAGAGCCCCAGAATCAAGAAAAACTTCCCCACAGATCTATATAGTGCACCCTCCCCTCACCCGTTCTCAGCTGTTCACATCATACTCTCATATACATAACAGAGGCAACGTTTTCTCTCCAGAAGGAGAGATAAGAGGGGTCAAGGGTTGGCAATGTCTTGTTTCTTAAAAGTTCACTCCAAGAAATATGCTTAAGTTTACAACGGAGAAGGCGGAGAAAAAAGAACCTGGAGCGGCAGGGCACAGGGCAGGTAACAGTCCATACAGAAAAGGCCCCACGCAAGACTTCTCCAGTTCTTAGTATCTGTGGCACCGCCAGATCTCAGAAGGCAACTCCCCAGAAGTACACTGTGGGGTAGCAACTCTTCATCTCCATAGTGTTTTCTGCCTCGATGGCTGCACCCAGACACCTAGACATCACCTTCAGCTGCTTCTTTCACTGGCCTCTTCAACCAATTACTTGGTCTTCTTTTTTTTTTTTTATCTCTCAGACTCATCTCTTTCTAAATCCTAAATCTCTCAAACTTCTTCTTTCTCTCCCTACAACTATGCTAGTCTACTATTTCTCATGTTTGTTTTGCTTTGTTTGACCTAATAGCCAAAAACCCTATGAGGCCCACTTGATAGCCCTCATATAACTTAACTGAAATCATGCTTCTGTTTATGTTTACACTATTTCAGCTGACATTCAGAAATGCAAACTCATTCATAGTAACAATGTGGATATTCCAAAAGCATAAACTTACTACCATTTTCTACATTTTGAGAGTAAACCACGTATCATCTACCTTTCAGCGTTCACAGCTTTTTACAAATTTTGTCATTTGTAAGATCTTACGAGGAGATACCTGTTCTCAATTCCAAAGTGAAAAGACTTAAAATCTTTAAATTTAATAATTCAAGTTTTCCAGAGCTGAGGTAGGTACTTATTGATATCTGTCCAATTATTAAGTGTCAAAATCATACAGTTGCTCCTGGGAGCCAGGTGAGACACTGGCTAACCTTGGAGGCAATGCAGGCAAGTAAAGACTTGCCCTAAACAGGTAGATTCTCATGAGGAAGAAAATTTAAATCAGGAAGAAAAAGCATCTGGTGTTCCAAGCTGAAGAGAATTCACCTAAATTCCCAGATAACAGTAAAACCCACACACATGAAATGCAGTAAGTCATTAACTTGAAAATTAACAGAAATACAATTGTCCATTGTCTTAAAGGGGGAAAAAAACTATTATAATAAAAACTTTCAAATACTGAAATACTACATACACACGCACATGCGTGCACACGTACACACACACACACCCATTACACATACAAATAGCCACAAATCCAAGGTCATTTAATTGGCAGGGGTCATATAAGTCCCTCTAAGGACATGGGATGTATTCTTGATATTAAGATGATAACTTCATCATAAAGACAGGATTGGCAGGAAATTGCCAGAGACTACCATCACATTATGTTGGGAGCAATTTTACATTACCTAGGACAATTTTCCCCTTTTTGGTTAAGGAAATAGCTTCAGAAACATCATGTAAGTTTCACAAGATCACAGGTTTAAGCTATGTCAGAGCCCAGGTCTACTTATTCTTAGACCAGAGATCCTGTCGTTATGCCATTCTGTTGTCCAGGGAGAATCAAGATCTGCTGATGACCAAGAACCATAAAAGAAAAGACATTATCTTTCTAAGCAAAACCACTTGTAACTAAATGCATCTGATTACTCGCCAGGTACATGAACCATCTTTACCAGGTCTTTAGCATGTTGCCTAGCAAACTATGGTAAAGTCCATGAAAAGCTCAAGACAAAAATGTGGTTTCAATGTGATGAACATTTTCAAAACCAGGGTCATAAACAATTGAGATATGTAACAAGTAAACCTTAGTACATAAAATAAGCAGATGGCTCTTTTATAGACACACTGAAATGGGTTAAGTAAATGATAACAAAAAATCTCCAAGAAGCTTCATTGCTTTTGTTCTGTAACTCTCAAAATGCAGGCTGAAACAATGTACTTTTAATTCGATGGTTGGCCTGATCCTTCTTCAAGTTCTGGTTTCAATAACTCCCAGAGACAACTCTTAACTGTTAATCCATTTTAAGTATATAGGTCAAACATCATTTCGATAATAAAATATCTAAACTCCAACCCATACACCAGTTATTTTATGTACCAACTATGATATAATTTTTTTGGTTGTAGAGTTTTATAACTGAGAAGGAAGGACTTTTGACACCATATAATTCAATAACAATATTATGTAAAAGAAAGAACTAAGATTTCTGAAACAACTTTAATACAACAAAAAGCTTGGTAATCCTTTGGGATTAATACAGAGGTAGCAGGAAGGTGTGCTGAATATTCTGTGTGTTAAATGCACTTTGCTCTACATATTTCTATCTTGTTTGAAATATTGTGAGTACACATCACTTTTAAAACTAAAATACAAAATTCAAAGCAAGGTTTTGCTACTTAATTTTCTTAAGATTTTAAGAATTAAAAAAAAAACACACTGGATAATCTGGGAGGAAAATTTCAGTAATATTACTATGAAAAAAACATTACTATATACAGAGGGTTCCCGCCTCCCCCCAGCACTCGGACACACTGTCATTCATCCTCATAACATCCCATAACATAGAGTAGAAAATAAAAGGTGAGAAAAGATAAAGTCTTTATAACAGAGAATTATTCTAATTTAAAATTTCCAAAAACATGAAGACTTATAATAATATTTCCATGACAAACAGACCCTTTAAGATTGTTTCTATATAGCTAAAGACACCAAGGCACAAAAAGATAAAAATTGGAAAGCAGAGGCAAAAAATCAGTAATGGCCTTAAATTTAAGACTGCAAATCCTGAACTTTATATCCTATGTAAAATTCCAAGAACTTCCTTTGCTGAAGGGAAAAATAAAAGGATGCATATGCCTTATTCACAACAGCTTGTGCAGACACACTATTAACATACCTGTTGTTGTTTCGACAATTTCGGCAGTTAACACACTCCAGAGGGTCAATCTGAGGCACGGCCGTGTACATTCCACCACCCTGGACAGGAAGGAAGGTCAGAGAAAAAGAAAAGAAGAAGGAATGCTGAAGGTGCCCACAGACCAGTAGCCAAATAATCACAAATACACATAAGCCATGTCAACCAGAAATGGGCACACGGTATATTCTAACCAAGTCCCAGAGCAACGTCATTGTGAATATCACTGACCCATATTCACAAAGGAATGAATGAGACTTCTGCACTATATTAAACTGTATTCCAAAAACTTCACTGCCAGGTTTTTCTACGTATTTCTGTAATAGACAAAAGCAAATAAATGAAGGGAAAGGTTTAGTCACTTCCCTTCAAATCTAGTGGGCTCAAAATATATTATACGTTATAGCCTCTGTTCATTTTTCCTTTCTCGGCAGTCAGGGAAGAATTTCATGTGATGCCAGTTGGAGAAACGGGGTGTAAAACCTGTGTGGATGATGTCACATGATAAACTCATCTTCATTTTCCTGTAATTATTTCGATGAGGTCTGTTCACTTGACAACGCTGAGTTTTAAAGCACGCTATATTTTTCCAGATGGAGGGGATCTGCGGCCAGCAATGACTTGGAGGGGGCGTGTTAATATTTGGATGTTGCTTTTGGCGGAACTGCCCAGCAATTAAGAAAAATGCCCAGATTAACACATACCTCATTGTAAAATGTTCACTTGACAAATAACGATAGCAAGGTTCTTCAAAAATGAAGTTAAAAATCAAACTAGCCTGATAGAGGCAGAATTCTGCTTTCAGAAGAAAAACAGAACTGAGTTTGATAAAAGGTGGGAGAGGCTGTCACACTGCACCCAAACCCAAAGCAGGCCTTCAAGGTTAGGAAAAGTTCAGGCAATTGTTTTTCCTAGAATACTTTCCATTTCCATTCATTTCATAACAGCAGCCAGAATCTAAGCAAACCAAAAGTGCTGAACACTTCCTTCAGTGTTTCTGATCCAACCAGCAATAGGAATGATTAAGAACGTATCAAGAGAAAAGAACTCTCCTATCCTATATTCCGTCTGAGAGCAAACCTGAAAGGCTCAGAAAATGAACTTCACAACCTGCAGGGTAACGTTGTGGGTTAGGGATTCTCTGAATCCCTAAACATGTTAAAGTTAGTGCAATGATTTTTAGGGTCACTAACACTGTTAAAATTTCTTTATTTTCCCCACCCAGAAAAGTAAGAAATTTAATAGTTTAAAATCACAGGTAACATCTGACATTGTACACCAAATGGGGCGCCTGTTATTTAAATAGAAATTCTTTGTTCAAAAAACCCAAGGTTCTGTGTTCAAACACTAAAGCAAACATTGGCCTTATTTTTTCTTCTTATGGAAACAGTGTGTGCTATTCAAACGTTACTACTCTCTCCTTCAGTTTTCTTGGACAATCGTAGTAGTTTGGACTAGGAATGGTGACCAAAGACGTTCAGAAGTCTGAATACACGCTGTATCTTTCCACACACAACAATGAAATCATTATTCTCTTTTAGTAGTGAGATGCATTAAAGCAAATTAATGTTTCTTCCACAACATACAAAAGCTAGGTCACATAAAAGCCATTCAATTCCTAGCTTTAAAATATGAGTACATATTAGTTTTGTTCTCCAAATAGATTTTAACAAATCTTTAATAAACTGAAGATGGGGAGAGAAAACCTCTAAGCTTCTTCAAATCGTAGCATGCTGTGGGTCACAGTAAATTTATTTGTAATCAGAACAATGCCAAAAACTGAGTGCTTAATTCGATCAATTAAACACCGTATCTATTTGATCAAAAGTAATATAGATGTGCATCCAAACAATGTCATGAATCAAACTTGCTAGTGCAGAGAATCCCAGCATAAGTCTAAAATATGCCAGTCATTCTACTCCCATTTCGAAAATTAAACGGTATCAACTAGTCATCTCTGAAATAAGGTTTTCTTAAGGGATTATCACGCTTTGTGGCTAAAGAATACTAATATTATAAAACGTAAAAAGCTTACCAGCCACAACAACAAAACATATTGGGCAAACACCAACAAAAGAAGCCCATGAAAGGTCAGAAGTCACAACCCGGTGGCCTGCAGAGACGTCTGGCATGGCCTACATGTTTTCAAATTTGAATTAGGTGCCAGCATGTAAAAATCGGTCAATTTCACCTGGATTTACAGAGGTTTTGAAAAATCAGAAAATCTGGCAACACTGGGCCCTCAGCCCATGACAACCGTGTCAAACTGCGACTGCTTCCCGAAGACACAGTCTGTGCTCTCCAGGTGGGCATCACCTCCAACGCTACCATCTCACTCCCACAACGTCCTGATCTGCCTGCCTCTTCTCGGCATTTGCATTTTCAAGACCCTGCTCTCAATAAATCAGATTTAAAGTTATTTGGTCTAGTCTATGTCCAGTGGTATTTCCATGTCATCTAAAGAACAACTTCCAGTCTGTTCATTGCTGGTATTCCACTTTCAGTGTTTAATAATTTTAAAATGAAACTAACCTGATGAATATAACTATTACCTGGCAATAGAAAACAACTTACAAAGACTACTCGGGATCAAAGGGTTGCCAGTGATCGATGCTGTTTCCATTCAAGGGAACCTGTGAGGTTTCTATATTGAACAAAGCCCAGCATGCTGTCCCTGTTCTGGCCCTTGGCACCCTGAGGGACAGAGGGGTTTTTATTTATAGTTAGGTCTCTTACATTCACTAGATGATGAGGATGTTCGAAATCCACATGTGTCCTGGTTAGAGAGTTGGTGTGCCCAGAGTAAAGCCCTCCATTTAGGCTCCCATTCACAATTCCATTGACTCCGTTGGGGACCTTATGGTGAAGGTGGGAATAGCCACTGCTGAGACCGCCATTGGTTAGGAAGCCTCCGTGAACGTTTCCATTTATCTGACTTGCTCCCGAGAGACTGGTGTATTCCACCATCTGCCCATTCATATCTGATCCTTGGTAGAGATACCCTGGTGGGTCGTATTCTGTTAAAAGAGAAGAAAAAAGCCACACACACACACACACACACACACACACACACACACACACACACACAAAATAAGACACTAAAAAGGACAATCTTCTTGCTGAGGTCTTACTGATAAAACCCCTAAGAGACAACAAATAGACTAAAATAAAAACATTTGAAAAATGTTCACTTAAAGCCTACTTGTAAGACATACTTTAATAAAGTTACTGCTATTATTTTCCATAGAGTGTAGAGATAGCTGTGAACTCTGAGTTAATTATGATTCTGTTAACGGAAAGAAAAATTAACTAGGAAGAAATTACTCAAAAGAGAATGAATATATTGGGCAAGCTAAACTATCAGAGTACTGGCAACACTAGGAAAAAGTGCTTAAAATCCTAGATATTATACTTCAAAGTGCTGGAAAAAACGGCATAAAATGACAACAAAAGACTAGCTTTAGGTGGGGTATTTCCAGTAGCAATAAACAACTATGTTAAGTAAAAGGATGGAGCTATAGATACAGTCACTGACCATTCATACAACTCCTTAGTCATTATAACCCATTTGGAAGGTGTGGGGTACCAAAAGCAAAAAGTGATTCTATTTTCTTTTCTTTCTTTTTTGAGATGGAGTTTCGCTTTTGTTGCCCAGGCTGGAGTACAATGGCATGATCTTGGCTCACTGCAACCTCTGCCTCCCGGGTTCAAGCGATTCTCCTGCTTCAGCCTCCCGAGTAGCTGGCACGTGCCACCATGCCCAGCTAATTTTTTGTATTTTTAGTAGAGACGGGGTTTCACCGTGCTAGCCAGGCTGGTCTCGATCTCCTGACCTCATGATCCGCCCGCCTTGGCCTCCCAAAGTGCTGGGATTACAGGCGTGGGCCACTGCGCCTGGCCTTCAATTTTCTTCTATTAAAAGCATATAAATGACTGTCTCGAAACTCTGATTTACAGAGGCACATCTACCAGATATACGTAGAAAAAGTAAAATATCTCTTAGAAACGAAAGTGTCCAAACTGTACAGGATTTGTTGTTGGAGCTTGGATAAAATCTTCGGAGGCAGGAGAGCTCGTCAAGCCTGGATTAGGTGTCCCTCCTTTCCTTAGCTGCCCACATTACTGTGCACTCCTGCCCAGGTGTGTCATCTCAGTACACCTGCTTGTGGTCTCCACTAAACTATAAACTTTGAGAGTGCAGACGTGGTGTTTATTTTATGTACCATTACATCTCCACTGTCCAGAACAGTGCCTGGTATACAGAAGACAATGATTATCTTTTGAATAAATGGCTGAATGAACACCACCATGAGAATCCATTTTTAAACATATTATCAGATCACAAAGTAGGATGACTTTAATCTGATTAATACAGCTCAGATGACCAGATTAATATTTCTCTTTTAATGATTCAACATGTACTCATACAGTTAAAGGCAATGGCATTAAAACCACTTAGAACAACAAATGTTCACCACCCCTTTCAGATTAATCCTTCTCTTTTAATGATTCAACACGCACTCACACAATTAAAGGCAATGGCATTAAAACCACTTAGAAAATCAAATGATCACCACCCCTTTCAGCCTGATGCAGCCACCACCTCTCCCCCTATCTCTTGGACGGCATCATTCAACACAAACAGAGTACCTCCTTCCCCCGGAACTGGTAACTAAAAGGGGAGCATGCGTGAGAACTGGTTAACAGCCACTGGAAGTGCCTGCTGGGGTCGTCCCTCACTTTTCTTTCATTTCCTTATTCTGGAGCCAAAGGGAAAATCAAAAAACTTCCTCCCACCGAAGACTAAACTCTCTGCTTGATTTGATGATCCTATTTTATAATAGCTGAGATAATACGAAAAGGAGGACAGTGCGGTGAAGAGAACTGAAGGAAGAGAAAACAGAAAGGGGGTTCTAGGTTATTTCACTGTTATTTCAAAGCAGAGCCATCGTCGATGTTCAAGCACACGTATTCCTAGATACACTCCAGGGAGAGGATGCCACGCTGGAGCAGTCTTGAGTCCATCAGGCACAGAAACAGGGCTGCATTATCCTCATTGGTTACGTGTCATTCAGTGACAGTGACTTAGAGAAGTTTTCACTCCCTGCTTTCCATCGTGGCTTTTCTATTCCCTGTTGGCAAGCTCTGTACCAGTGCAAAGGTGTTCCTACAGCAATTCCAGAGCTCAGGCTCCTCTTTGGTGGTCCAACAGAGCTGGAGTTTCCCAGCAATAAGTCAGCTATTTACTTAGAGACCTGCTTAGTTTTGGCTTTGGTGTTTATGTCTGCTGGGCAATTTAATTTGATGCTCCACTTACTCTGGCTGACAGCTAGGACAGTTTTAAAGTCATCTCCTCTGAATGAAGAGTATCTCATGTGCTTCATACCATGACACTAATACACAACAGTGTTAGAAATCAATATTTATTCTGACAATATTTGTCCACCCATCTTTAGAAAAAGAGAAGGAAATACTTATGAGTGACTTACTTTGTATGGTATTCTGCTGGCGATTCTTCCACAGGCACATTGCAATGAAAACCATCAGAATGAGGACCATGATGCCCAGCACACAGCCAACGATCAGATATAACATGTCACTGCTTCTGGCAGGGCTGGTTGCAGGCCCCACATTTCCTCCACTTCCCGAAGAATTTGGAGGGGTACTCAAGTCTTTGACAGGATATTCAGAAGCTCCAGGAACACGTTTCACTAGTTGAAATATAAAGGAAAACATGATGTCAGAGTGAATACAGACTCCATGAAATGGTTTACTCTCTGAAGGAGGTCTGGTTAGGAATGCAAGCCAGTCTGTTTACTCTTGTTACTGAGATGATCTGACCACCAATGAGTCACAAAGAGGGCTCCAAAGTTTAAAAACCTGATGTGCCAAAGTTTTACTCTACAAACTTTAGAGAAATCCTAAGAGCAGAGAAACATATGCACTTGGTCTAATCCAAACTGCTATATGATTATCTGCTTAACTGTACTTGGAGAAGACTCCCAAATAGTTGAAATGAAAGTGTTTCCACTTAGGCCGGGCACGGTGGCTCACGCCTGTAATCCCAGCATTTTGGGAGGCCAAGGCGAGCAACTGTCTGAGCTCAGGAGTTTGCGACCGGCCTGAGCAACACGGTGGTTTAAACCCTGTGTCTACTAAAAATACAAAAATTAGCCAGGCATGGCTGCGGGTGCCCGTAATCCCAGCTACTGGGGAGGCTGAGGCAGGAGAACTGCTTGAAACCGGGAGGCAGAAGTTGCAGTGAGCCAAGATCGTGCCACTGCACTCCAACCTGGGCAACAGAGCGAGACTCCATCTCAAAGGAAAAAAAAAGTATTTCCACTTACGGATGGAACACAAACTCCTTTCTGTCAGATATATTTTGAGCTAAACAAGACTCAGAATTATATATTTTATGCTTCTACCATGTATATAAAAATCACTACCAATAATAGAAATTACGGCTTTGGGTTACTAGAACAATGACATTCCAAAATCTCACACATAGTATTAAGCATTCCAAAAACAAAGCCTTTGGAGCCCATGTAGATGCAGTACTCTTACCCGGTTCATCGGTATTCTGGGTAATAGCAATAACAAAAACTAGTAACAGGTGGGACTCAAACCTCATTCTCTCATCCCCAAATCATATGTTCTTAAGTCTCTACATGTCACAGAAAAGCAGCAGAGCAAAGTGGTTGGCAGCCAGTCTCCGGAAGCACACAGCCTATGTTTATACCTCACCTCCACCTATCATTAGCTGTATGACTTTTACCTCCAAAACCTCAGTTTTTATTTATTTTTTATTTTTATTTTTGAGACAAAGTCTCGCCCTGTTGCCCAGGCTGGAGTGCAATGGCATGATCTCGGCTCACTGTAGCCTCTGTCTCCCAGGTTCTAGCGATTCTCCCACCTCAGCCTCCCAGGTAGCTGGGATTACAGGCACCTGCCACCACGCCTGGATATTTTTTTATATTTTTAGTAGAGACAAGTTTTCATCATATTGGCCAGGGTGGTCTCAAACTCCTGACCTCAAGTGGTCTACCCACTTTGGCCTCTCAAAGTGCTAGGATTACAGGCGTAAGCCACTGTGCCCAGCCAGTTTTTACATTTTGAAACGGGGATATTAATAAGAGCTTTATCAATTATCTAATGGTAATGAAGGGTAAATGAGTTAAGCCATGGAAAGCACTTAGAGCCTGGCTCAGGGTGGTGGTCAATCGGTTCTGCTGTTATTATTGGTTATTATACTGAATTTCCTGTTACGGTGCCAACAAACCACAGAAGCAAAGCAGCTTTTTAAAAATCTACTCAGCTAAACAGACACAGATGAGACAAAATGCTCATCATCACACTGCTCATCAGAGAAATGCAAATCCAAACTACAGTGAGACACCATCTCACACCAGTTACAATGGTGAGCATTAAAAAGTCAGGAAACAAAAGGTGCTGGAGAGGATGTGGAGAAATAGGAACGCTTTTACACTGTTGGTGGGACTGTAAACTGGTTCAACATTGTGGAAGACAGTGTGGCAATTCCTCAAGGATCTAGAACTAGAAATACCATTTGACCCAGCGATCCCATTACTGAGTATATATGCAAAGGATTATAAAGCATGCTACTATAAAGACACATGCACACGTATGTTTATTGTGGTACTATTCATAATAGCAAAGACTTGGAACCAACCCAAATGTCCATCAATGACAGACTGGATTAAGAAAATGTGGCACATATACACCATGGAATACTATGCAGCCATAAAAAAGGATGAGTTCATGTCATTTGTAGCAACACGGATGAAGCTGGAAACCATCATTCTGAGCAAAACCAAACACCGCATGTTCTCACTCATAGGTGGGAACTGAACAATGAGAACCCTTAGACACAGGGCGGCGAACATCACACACTGGGGCTTGTCATGGGGTGGGGGGATGGGGGAGGGATAGCATTAGGAGAAATACCTAATGTAAATGATGAGTTAATGGGTGCAGCACACCAACACGGCACATGTACACATATGTAACAAACTTGCACATTGTGCATATGTACCCTAGAACTTAAAGTATAATAAAAAAAAAAAAAAAGAGAAAAAACCAGGAAAAAAATAAAAAATAAAAATCTACTTAGCTGGGCGCAGTGGCTCATGCCTGTAATCCCAGCACTTTGGGAGGCAAAGCTGGGCAGATAACGAGGTCAGGAGATCGAGACCATCCTGGCTAACACGGTGAAACCCCGTCTCTCCTAATAATACAAAAAATTAACCAGGCTTGGTGGCACGTGCCTGTAGTCCCAGCTACTCGGGAGGCAGAAGAATCACCTGAACCCAGGAGACAGAGATTGCAGTGAGCCGAGATCACGCCACTGCACTCCAGCCTGGGTGACTCCGTCTCAAAAAAAAAAAAAAAAAAAAAAAATCTATTCAACAAACAACATTAAATTGGGGTTCAATTTTCTAGCAGCATCAACCACACCAAACAGAGCTGGGAATGAGAAAAGAAGTCATCTTTCAAGAGAAGGTGTTCTCTCTTATTTAAAGCTGGATGAATACTTGGCAGAGATGCTAAAGGAAATTTCTACTTGAGGTGGTATGTTAGATTATACAATTCTATGTCCTGGCCGACCCTAAAGAAAACAAAAGAGTTTCTGAGGCACAATGGATGTTCCATATCATATATTAAAGATCATGATTACTCATAGGGAAGTCGGTCAGGTTTAATCACTCTTTATTTATTCTTAATTCATTTGTAATTCTATCAAGCTTCATGATCTGGTTTCCAACCCCTTGCTAAAGTTAAAAACTGGGGACAGATGGCTTGCATTGAAGGGTGAGTGAGATCCATCAGCACTGATAGGAAGAGACAGCTAACAGCCTGAAATAAGAAAGGTGAGATGAAAAACAGAGAGAGAAACCAAAGAACTAAAAGAAACATCACAGCAGTCTCTGATCTTCAGTGGGAAGGGAAAACAGCCAGCCTTCAGCGCCTCTGTCATCCCTGAAAACCTTCCTCAATTACTCAAGATAAAACCATCATTGTTCACAAGAACCTAGAGTCATTTTTTAAAGGTTGAAGTATACATGAGATCTTCCATCTAAACAGGCTGGGAATTATGTAATACATAATTACATAAAAGTCAATCAACATGAATAGTTAACGTTTCAAAGAAGCTTTTTGTTTTTCACTGATCTGAAAGTCTGTAGGTAGAACCTTTTCATTCCCTACTGATGTCAGAAAATGAGGCATACTATTGTACTCACAGCTATACTATTATACTACTATAAATAACAGTTATAATGTTTTATGTTTCGTCTGGCTAGATTCTTAAATGTCCTGGGGACAGAGATGATAAATTTCATTTTTATTTAACTTTACTCCAAGTATCCCAGGAACACATCACAGTGTCTGGTACAAAAAGGCACTCAAATATATGCTAAACAAATGAAATTCAAGGTAAGTCTAAAGCGATGTGGATATATGTTTAAGTATGGACTTAAGATGTGAGTATTGCAGCAGAGACACACATGATTTAGAATTTAAAAGCCAGAACTAAGCCTTGGCTTATCATTCAATCTTTTGGAGCCTCCATTTCCTCATTTTTTAAAAATCTACTTTTTCATGTCCTCATTTTTAAAAAGGAATAATAAGATCACCTGTAGAGGCACTGATGGCTGCCCAGCTCACTCAACAGCCTTCTTTACCAAGTTATCAGAGCTCCAATTTTGGTTGGGTGTCTACCGCAACCCCACAGAACTCTGGGATAAGTCTGGTCGATGGTTTGGGGGCAGTGTGTGGCTGAATTGTGACTAATGAGACTTGTGGGAAGATCTAGTAGAGGCCTTTGGGGGAAATTTTCCTTGTTCTTGACAACAAACACTGTCAGACATTATAACACCTTAAAGGTGATGCCCAGAACTGTGGCGAGCTAACAGCAGTGCTAGTCTTAGGGTCAAGCTGGCAATGGGAACATGGCAAACAGGAAAGACAGAAAACAATGAACTTTTTTTTTTTTTTTTTTTGAGACAAGGTCTCACTCTCTTGCCCAAACTGGAGTGCAGTGGTCCAATCTTGGCTCACTGCCACCTCTATCTTCCAGGCTCAAGCGATTCTCCTGCCTCAGCCTCCTGAATTAAACAACCTTGGAATTAGTTACCTACTTCTGGGCTGCTTATTTTTGGGATAACACATTTCCTCACCGTTGAAGCCTACTGAGAGGAGATTTTTGTGTTCCTTGCAGTTGACAGTATCCTCAAAGTTGTTGTGAAGATTAACTGAGACTGTGGACAAGAGTGTTTTTGCTCGTAAACATCTACATGAGCTATTTCTATTATTCCCCTGTGGTATCTTCTCTTCTTAAAGATAGCAACACTCGTGCCTATGCAGGCAGAGTTGAGAATGTTCAATTTAGAATTAGCAACTGCTAATTCTAAACTTTACTACACTTAATTAAACAAGTAGATAGAAGTTACATTATCTGTCACTCAAGAAACCACTTTAAACATATGTTGCACTTCTTAATATTCTTAAACTTTTGTTAGTATTCTCATTTTCACAGTAATCTAGAAAGTAGTCAACAAATATTTCTATCATCTTGTAAAGAAAAAGGGAAGGGTTCATGACCAGCCTGGGCAACACAGTGAGACGCCGTCTCTAAAAAAAATAAAATAAAATAAAAATAAAGAAAAGGGAAGGGAGGTGATTTACTTAAGAGTCATACAGAAATTAACGAACAGGATTAATGATTATGTAAACTATTTTTTAGACAAGTATTCGAGCCCACATGTTATACATTTGTCTGGACAGTGTAAGTGTATGCACCTAGAAAATGGTCCAAAGCAGAAATTTCCTTAGGCAAATATATCAATAGTCATGGCTGGGTGTGGTGGCTCATGCCTGTAATCCCAGCAGTTTGGGAAGCCCAGGCAGGTGGGTCACCTGAGGCCAGGAGTTCGAGACCAGCTTGGCCAACATGGTGAAACTCCATCTCTACTAAAATTATAGAAATTAGCTAGGCATGGTGGTGCGCACCTGCAGTCCCAGCTACTTGGTAGGCTGAGGCAGGAGAATCGCTTGAACCCAGGAGGCGGAGGTTGCAGCAAGCTGAGATTGTACCACTGCACTCTAGCCTGGGTGACAGAGTGGGACCGTGTCTCAAAACAAAACAAAACCCAGAATATATCAATAGTCAGAAGCAGTAATCCAGGGTTGGAATTCTATCACTGTCCAAGGAAAAAGCAAAACTTCTCCCACCTTTAGTCTCGCAGATCATCACATTGCTAAATTCACTTTCTCCTCCTTCGTTGAAGCATTGCATTTTAATGTCATAGGAGGTTTCTGGCTGCAGGTGGCCAATCATGTGCCACTGCTTTGAACCTAAAAGGAAAAATAAAAGGCTTTACACATCATACAGCCTAAATGATAATATCAATATAATTAGTTAATGTTTTCAGGATGAGGCTGGAGCAGCATCCACCACCATCTAGTAGTTTGTGCAATAAAAATGTCCTTAACAGTAAGTATTTGACTAATGCACCACAGATAAACAGCATTTCTATTACATGGCATGAAAAAAAGGTAAAGAGAAGAGATAAGCTGACTTAAAACTATATCTGTGTGTTGGCAATAATACTTGTTTCACTAAAAATAATTAGTGGGGAATCTTTCATAAAATACATGTTAATTTTATGCATAGGAAAGAAACCTCCAGTCCTTTCATCCCCATCTTAACCCAACAAGTCAATCCACTATGTTCCTGCACCAAAAAGCTACAGTACAATCGGGACCAGCAAATGGTGCACTACCCAGAGCAACTGACCAGTTACAAGAATGGCCCGAGCAAAGCTCTCAATTCCATTGTCATGGATGCAACATGAACTGACACATGACCGAATGCCCGAATAAACTGCTGAGAATCACCAAAAAGCAAAATCTACTATGGGAAACTCTTGGCTGCCACGCCCACTCCTGTTTTTCTTTTGAGTCAAGATCTCCAAACCACACAAGTATCTCTAGTAGAATGATTCTGTTATCCGTGGCACACAGCCAACATTTCATTTAGAAACACTCCTAAACTGAACACTCCAGTAGAAATCACTCTTCATTTTGACTTCCATGTGTCAAAATGGAAGTCACATTGACCGGTGACAATCTTTCATAAGCAGGGACACTTTTGCCAGATTAAATTAACTCTTCAAGCGCCCTTAATCCCGTGTAGAACATCTCTTCAGACTGTCTCCACTGTTTCTTAGAAACTCAAGCATACCCCCAACTGATTTAAGAATTAATTAAAGGGGGAGAAAAAAAGCAAAACAAAACCACACATGCAAGTTAAATCTACTTGGCTGACAGGACCAATATCACCAGACTCCTTTCTAACTCAACACAGACAAAAATATTTCAATCTGGAAGTACAAGCCTCTTTCCAGGTCCACAGTACAACACCTTTCACTTGTACAGACCCACGGTTTCGAAGGAAGAAAATCTGCTTGTTTTAGGATCGTCTCTGAAAGGCTCCAAAGTGAGGAGTTCTATGCCCCATTTACAAATGTAAAAAGGATCCCCCAAAAGATACTGACTCAAAAACTGGTTGAAAATGGAATAGATCTGTCTCTAAAATCCAAAGGCTTTCCAAAAAACTTCTTTTTTTCCTCTAGCCTTGGGTCTTTCCCAACCTGGCCCTACACTCACCTACACTACAAACATTCTCTTGAATAATTACTACACTAGATTTGAAGTTTTCCTTTCATAGCATTCAAAAAAATGGAATTAACCTAGGCTTCGGCGGGGGAGGGATTGCACTGGGAGTTATACCTGATGTAAATGACGAGTTGATGGGTGCTGACGAGTTGATGGGTGCAGCACACCAACATGGCACAAGTACACATATGTAACAAACCTGCACGTTATGCACATGTACCCTAGAACTTAAAGTATAATTTAAAAAAATAATAATAAAATAATGGGTTATAAGATGTTAAAAAAAAAAAAAAACTAGGCTTCGGATATGTTACTAATAAAGAGAAAAATCGTTAAAATGATACATATCTTGTTAGATTAATATTCCATTGTTATAGTTATTCTTCCACTGGCTAAAATTACAGGAAATAACAGCAAAGAGAAAGAATTTTACTGATCAGTGATGAATAAGACAACTAAGTACATCATTAGGTTTAAAACCGACCAACCAGCACATATCCTTGGATTAACAGGCAATTATTTTCCCAAAGGATATTTTAGAAAACGTAAGGATTTACCTCAGGGAGAAACCAAAGCACAGACTTAAAGATCAGAATGACTGATACTTTATTTGGAATTAACTTTAAAAGATAAAAATGTTCAATACCAAAACACTGGTGTGCTGGACACATTTATAGTTTATCTACACATGTGGAACCTAATTCAGAAAACAGGATAGCTTAATTGTCCTTCTCTTACTGTATCCTTTTACAATTTGGCTTTTGTTTTCAAAAGTTTAAATGTTGGGTCAACTCACATAAGTAATCTAAAACTTAAAAAAAAAACAACTTTAAGTACAAAGGATGAATACTTTTGTTCCTGCTTTTTGGAGAACAGACCAATAGTTTCCAACTGCCACAAAAAGAATTTCAAATGCATAAACTTGAAAATATAGAATAAGCAAATTATACAGCATAGTGAAGTCCACTTAAACATCTAACTGCTCAGTATATTACATTTATAAACAAGTGCTCTGTGATCCTAAGGCAAAACTCACATTTGCAGACACTACTAGATATAAAAGCTTCTTTAAATCTTTCCAAGTTCCATGCTCAATATGCATATTTCAGAAGTTTATAAAAGCTCAAAGATTTGACTAGAGGATATAGTTTTAAAACTGTTTATTAGTGAATATTTCTAGAACACAGAACCAAGAAGGGTGATGATGAGAGAGAAAAACAGAGAGACAGAGACAGATACTCATTTTATTTAGAACTATTTTATGGCAAATGTTTAGCCTCTGTCAAAAAATTTTAAAAATAAAATTCTGACATCCCTACTGCCCTAAAGTCAATGAAATAAAAGGAAGACCTAGATAGGCCCAAAATGGAGAGCAAGCACTATCAGGTTGGTGCAAAAGTAATTGCGGTCTTTGTCATTAAAAGTAATGGCAAAGACCGCAATTACTTTTTACTTTTGCACCAACCTAAATATTATGCTTCCTTTTCTTTTTTAAAATAGCTTTTTTACTGATGTAAAGTATGCATACAGAAAAGTCCACATAACTGTACCGCTCAATGAATGTTCACAAACTGGATATGCCCATGGCACCCATACCTAAGTCAACAAAGAGAACACAGGAAAGCCCCCACCCCAAACATCCCCTCATGTCCCTTCCAGGCTCTTCTTTTCCGTGAGACAGCTACTATGGTGAATCCTAAGAGCACAGAATAGTTTTGCCACTAAAAGTTATGGCAGAAAAGAAAGAATCATTCCCTCATTCAAAAAATATTTACTGAGCACCTACTATGTGCCGAGCATTAAGAATTGGATCATAAATTTCTCATTATAGTACAAAGTCATTCCACTGGATAAATATGAAAAGGACTGCTGCAATATTTTAAGAAATGTGATCCAGCATAGTTAATTTATTAGAACACAAACTATATGCAGTATTTGATGTCAAGAAGTCACATGGAAAATAACCTTGGCCTATGGCAATTTTTTGACATAATTCACTAGGACATTTCTTATTTCAAAGAATCAGAATCTTGAAGTGAAAAAAAGAACTTGGAAGAAACCTTCCTCCAAAGACAAGAATCCCTTCCAAGATATCACTGAGAAGTGGGCATTCAGGTTCTGCTGAGCACTTCCAGCATTAAGGAGTTGACGACTTTGTGCGGGAACCTATGTTAGGAATGCTCTGTTAGAAAGTTCTTTCTTACACTGCTTTCTTGCAACTTCCCCTCCCCCAACTACTCAGCTCCTCTTCCACGTAACAGTCCTTAAATACTTGAAGGCAGCAATCAGGTTGCTTCTGCTAGTCTTTTTCAACCCGAATATTGTTCGACATTCCCTTGTTCTTTTTGGACTCCATTCATACGTTAATTCAATACTGGCCACCTCACCACTGTAGGTTCTGCAGACATAGCAGTGGGAGAAAAGGTCCCGTGCTCACCAGGGAGTTAACATCTAGTAGAGGAGACAGACTTTAAGCAAACAGTTTCAAATACACACACACACACACACACACACACACACCATGTACTTAAACTTTGATACCTGCTATGAAATAAACATAAAGGGTATGGTTAGAAACTACGGCAAGGTACCCTCTCATGTAAATGAGAGGAAGTTACCTGAGAGGAAGTTACGGGGAAGATCCGACTCCCCGTAACTTGACTGTCAAACATTTTGAAAAGTGGGACAATTTTTCTGTGCACACAACTAGGTAAAGGCAACAGGAACTACCCTGTGCCAAGGTCCTGAGGCAAAAATGTCTCAGTGCACACAAGGAAACTGAAAGAAGGGCCGGAAAGGGAGAGGTGCAAGAGACGTGGTGTAGACAGCGGCCAGCCAGGTCAGGTGGCGCCTTCAGGCCATAGGCAAAATTGTGGATTCCATTTAAACGCAGTTAAAAAAGCAGTTTCAACATCCTTCACCATCTTCTTAGCTGTTTTCTTTCTTTTCTACATGCATTCCAATTTCTCAGCATCTCTACAAGCGAGCAAGATGCTTAAGACGTGATCTTTCTAGGACAGACTCCAGTGAAAATGAGTGAGATACTATTTTTTAAAAGTAGCTGAACATTGCAATGGATTTTTAAACTCAGGTCACTGTTCATTTAAATGAAACAGAAATCAAAATGTTCTTTCAGATGAACTACTACTGATTAATCATATTTCCCCCAAATGTTTGTACAAGTTTCTGCAACCAAAATATAAGGTACAGCATATATTAAATGGGAAAAGGTGGCTTTCTTTGGGACAAATTCAACAGCAATAACACATACACCATTCCACTTCGTACTGTCTTAACTTGGGATGATGCATTTTATATTCATAAACCTTCCTTCTCCAAAGCTCCTTTACAGGGACTCCAGCAGGCCAGGTGGACTTACCTTCTACAACATCCCTCTTGTAATCACTGTCATTGTCACTATCTGTTGGTCGGTAATAGATATAAAATCCTTGGATGGGAGTGTTATTGTTACTTGATGGAATGTACTAAAAAACAGAAGCAAAGACTTGTCAAAGAGAAAAATAAACATAACTTTCTCATTCATTAAAGTTTCTTTATCTACTTGGTCACATTTTTCTAGTTTTGTTTTGCAAACATACCAATAATGGCCATTTTAAATTTACTTCAAAGGTATTAAAAGCATTTAGCTTATTGCAAAGTTAAACAGAAATAAGGCAGTACATTTCCCTGGGTTCAAAAGCATAAAAGCACATTTGGTTCAAAATGAATAAATCACGATGGCAATGAAGTTAACATTTGGATAAGAGCTGAGGAAACAATAATTTTCCTTTTAACCCTGCCCCTCCTCAAAATATGTGCTCTTATTTAGACAAACACTGGTGCCCTTGCATGTCCCCTCAATTAAAGTTCAAAATTTGCTGTTTACTGTATTGTGTCATGAGAATATTAAATTGACTGTTAACATGACCAAACCAGAAGATCTCATTGCAGAAGACGTTTACTGACCGTCCACTTTAGCATGATCTGAGTATCGCTGACAGCCTCTGTGTACGCAATGTGGGGTCCAGTCACTGGACGGTTGGAAAAGCGACTGGGGAACCCAGCCACCTGATAAGGGCGAGATGCTGAACTCCGAAAACTCTCACCATAATGGTTGATGGCAATGACCCTAAATTTGTATGTTGAACCTTTGAGGGAAAACAAAAACAAACAAACAACAACAACAACAAAACATAACTAAGAAAAGCTGTAATAAGACAACGAAAGGCAGAATAGTCAAAATATGGCAACTGTGCTTAAGTACCTATCTATAATAAAGTATCTAAAGCCCGTATGGTAAATAGATTTCAACCCAATCGACAATTTCAATCAACTGGGAGTGGCTGCTCCACGCATTGTGTTCAAGATCCCAAGACCTTCTTAGGAGTCACCAAGAAAGAGGGTTGCAACAGATGAATGACATCTCAGGGAAGAAGCAGGTAGAGAAGAGGAAAGAGGACATGTGCTCTTTTCACCATCCTGTTCTAAGTCATACCCGTCAATGACAGTGTTAGTTGAACTATCTGTCCCCAAAACTAGGTTCTTTTCACTTCAAAAGAAACAACTGAAGCACGGTTTAATCCAGTGAATACACGCGTAAAGAGGCACTGTGTGGGCGGCCGCCGGTGTCACTCTGGCTTCACTGTTAACAGGGTAAGAGGGAGCAGATTTAACTACTGGGGAAGGAATTATTTGAATTAGATATTAAGAACTTAAAAAAATGCTGAGGACTGTGAATTTCTGAAAATCTGAACCTAATGACTAAATTAAAATCCTAAAGCAGTTTCCCGATAGCTCAAACATAATTACTGAGCTTCTGAAGACAGTGTTTTCAATCTATGGAATGTTTCTTAGCTTCACCCACATTTAAAACTGATGCTTCTCCCAACTATACCTACATGACCCTATGCTGCGCATGGTGCTTGTTTTAACAGCCATAGGCATTTGCTACCAACGTTCATTTAAAAGTCCAGAAAAAAATTGCCATGAAACCTAAACGAATAAAAGTACAGAAAGTTGATTTATGCTTTTTGTCTTTTATGGTTTAATTTCTCTCATATAGCCTCAAGATTCTTGTGGGGAGGGGCGGGTTCCTCTGCTGAAACAAAACTTAAAGAACAAACGCATGTTCATCACTGACTCATGTCCACGACACGAAGCACTGAGTATTACAACTGTGCTGAAATTCAGCAGATCAAGTAATTTTTGTCAAATAACAAGCAATTTTCCTCTCAAAGTATTCAGTCATAGCAAAACACACACACATATAAGATGTACACCACAGTATTTCTAACTCCAAATAAACAGAAATACTCTAAAGCTCAGAAATAAATAAAGAATAGCTAAGTGGATTATGGTATATTTATTTATATGAAAGGTAAATCTCTACTAAAAGTTGAGTTTGTGAAGAATTTTTAATGATACAGGAAAACATATATGATAAAATATGGGGAACATGGGGTAACAAAACAATATTTATGGCATGATCCTGCGGTGGCTCATGCCTATAATCGCAGCACTTTGGGAGGCTGAGGCGGGCAGATCACCTGAGGTCAGGAGTTCGAGACCAGCCTGACTAGCACAGTGACACCCCATCTCTACTAAAAATACAAAAATTAGCTGGGCGTAGTGGCGGGCGCCTGTAATCCCAGCTACTCGGGAGGCTGAGGCAGGAGAATCACCTGAACATGGGAGGTGGAGGTTGCAATGAGCCAAGATCGTGCCATTGTATTCCAGCCTGGGCGACAGAGCAAGGCTCCGTCTCAAAAAAAAAAAAAAAAAAAGAGAGAGAGACAAAAGGCTACGAAAAAATACGACAATGATTATCTTTGAATGGGTGGATTTTAGGTGACTTATTCTCTTCTTTATATTTTCTTTATTTACACATTTTTATACAATAAGCACGAATAACAATCAGAAAAAAATATAAGACTACTAAAAATTTCCATCTGCCAGGTACTATGACTCATACCTGCAATCCTGGCATTTTAGCAGGAGACTGAGGGTGGCAAATTGCAAGAGCACAGGAGTTCAAGATCAGCCTGGGCAACATGGCAAAACCCTATCTGTACAAAAAATACAAAAATGAGCCAGGCACGGTGGTGAGTGCCTGTAGTCTCAGCTACTTGGGAGGCTGAGGTAAGCCATGATTATGCCACCGCACCCCAGCCGGGGCCAATAGAGTGAGACCCCATCTCAAAATATATAAATGTATGTATCTAAAGTTCACACCGATGGTAAAAGGGAATGTTTGAATATTACTACCTGGTTCTAAACTACGAACTTCCACTGAAAGTTTGGAAGGAGGGATGTCTTCAGCTGCCACCAGCCAATCGCTGGTCCTCATCCGTTTGTATTCGACTTTGAAGGCGGTGATTGGAGAACCCCCATTTGCCCGTGGAATCCAAGTGACGTAGACCGACGTCTCTGACGCAGTGGAGATGGTAGGCCGATCTGGTGCCTCTGGAACTGAACACAGAAACGTTCATTTCAATAACCCACCATGTCAGAGGCAAGAATTACATGGATAAATGAAAAGGATAAGTTCCAAACTTCCTCTTATTAAACGTTCTTCACCAAACGTTTTGCCAGAGTTTATAACATTTACAGCTATCTTCCCCTCCCCTGTGAAACGCTAATGGGAATACAGGAAATAAAAGAAAGAGAAAGTAAAATAATCTACAAATTTGATAATTAGCTCTGAAAAACTGAAAGCTAACAAGTACGATCATTTTGACCATGCTATTCGGATTCATGGCTAAAATAATATGTAAGTACTGTTTGATGCTTCAAGTTTGACTGTGGTTAAAATTTATAATAAACTTTCACCATTACGTGTTATCTTATTTATATGTTTTTCTGCATCTATCCAAGCTACACAAAATGCATTCAGCAACCTACTAATTCTAATACTATTACACCTTATTATCTTAATACACCTCATGGCTATAGGAAGGTTACTCCAAAATACAGACTACAAGTTGGCAGAGATAAAATCAATACTGTTAATAAAGGGGAGAGAGAATGCTGCTCAGGATGAATACAGGAAGACAGGATATGTCGTTAAATCAAAGTGCTAGCAGAAAACATGATCCACGTGAACATGTAGAAAGGGGGGTCAGGGAACTAGGGTCTAGCAGTTTTCACTTATAAACTGCCGAGGAAAGGGGATGCCCTGACACACAAAGTAGATGGTCTAGACCCTGCAGGAGGTGAAAACATGAGGAATAAGCTCATCAGCCGCTGAAACCATGTATCTAACTCTTCTTGATGACCAAGGGATATGGCTTGGATACTTATTCCCTCCAAATCTCCTGTTGAAAAGTGATCCTCAGTGTTGGAGGTGGGGCCCGGCGGGAGGTGTTTGTGTCATGGGGGCAGTTCCTTCATGATGGCCTGGTGCCCTCCCCTACATGGTAGTAGGTGAGTTTTCACTCTGTTGATTCACAGGAGAGCTGGTGATTCAAAAGCATGTGGCGTCTCTCTTGCTCCCGTTCTCACTATGTGATGTGCCTGCTCTCGCTCCACCTCCCACCATGACTGTAACCTGAGGCCTCACCGGAAGCCAAGTGATGCTGGTGCCGTGCTTGCATAGCCTTCAGAACCATGAGCCAAATAAACCTCTTTTCTTTATAAATTACCCAGCCTCAGGTATTCCTTTATAGCAACACAAACAGACCAACACGACAAGCAACCTTGTGGTTGTAAGTGGCTTCCCACTGGGTTCCTACAAGGAAAGAATGCGGATAGAAGTAATCCAGTCTATATGACAGTGACATTGCAAACTTGTAATTGCCATTCTGGTATGCCTTGATCATCTGTGAATTGTGTAGACATGAGCTGGTTTTCAAGAAACCAGTGATCTTCCGACATGCTGCCAATCAAGTTTCTAGAGCTGGAACGTGGAGGGCCAACTCTGGGCCACGGTGGCAGCAGTTACTTTGGGAAAGCCAATAGGGAGCCCCACCTCTAGCCTATGCCATGCTCCTCAACCTAGCAACACCCTTCCACCTCAACATGTCTTCAACCCACCATACAAATACATTAGAGAGAAGAAAATAAAGTTCAATGTGGTATTTGTATGGAGAAAACTGTAGCATTTTAAAAAACAAATTGCTTAAGGGATAAAAGAGGACTATATTCAAAGCAGGCAATGCTGAGTGATACTTACTGTATTCCTTTCAAGGTAGAAAGCAATGAAAACAGAATGAATAGAATGGTTAGTGACTCTTTTTTAATACTAGGAAACCAAACGACTTCCTTATGTTGACTCATCTGAAATCAAAATTCACCAAACACCACAGATCAAACAGGAAAAATAAAGTTATTGGGGAAAATGTCTCTACAGAAAAGAATATCTTCAATATCTAAAAGAAATAGCATGTGACTGTTAACAAGGTATAAAAGAAAGACGGCACTTGGAGTTAGACATGGACTTGAATAGCAAGCAGTTCCTCCACTTTCTGGATGATCTGAGGCATCGTGCATAACCTCCTCATGTGTCACTTTCCTAATCTGTAAAACAGATATGGAAATCTGTTCCTCATTAGGTTGTTATGAATATTAAATAAATCATTTCTTACGGTTATCTCTTCTTGGACAACTCCAAACTCATGATTTCCAAAACTGAATCCATAATCTTCACCTAAAAACTCTTATTACTTATCTTGGTAAATGGTCTTCTGGCGCCCATGCCCAATCCATCATCTTTCTCCTTCTCATTCAGTGTGGATTCCATTCCCCTAATCTCTCATACAGGTCCTCCTCCTCCTCCATCCACATGTCACTCGCCTTATTATTTCTCTAGCCTTTTCCTTTGCTATTCCTCCCTTCTCCTTCTCTAAAATCCTTAAGGGTTCATTATAGCTTTCAAGGAAAGATTCAACTTTGAAGTGTATCACACAAGGCACCTACCTGCCTGCCCATTATAGCATCATTCCCCACAGCAACCAGTCACACTAAATAAAATCTCTAACCTCCCAATCTCTAAACAAAATAGAACATGTCAGCCAGTTGTCTATTGCACAAGATGTGTTTGCTAGAAACTCCTTTCCTGTTTCATCTCTCTGTATCGTCTTTGTCCTTTGATGCTTAGCTTACGATGCAGAGAGGCCTCTCTTATCTACTCACCCTTGTCTACATTGAGTGACTGACTCAGATATTTCTCTTGTGAACCCGTAACACGAATGGTATCAAGCATAATCAATCAAAATCGTTACTAGTTTGTCTACATTATCCACATATTGTTATGGGTTTAGCTATCTATATCATCCACTACACTGTAATTTTTTTAAAAAAATAGAAACAGGACCTCACTCTATCACCCAGGCTGGAGTGCAGTGGAACAATCATAGCTCACTGCAGTCTCAAATTCCTGGGCTCAAGTGATCTTCCTGCCTCAGCCTTCTGAGTAGCTAGGACTACAGGTGCACCCCATCACACATGGCTACTTTATAAATTTTTTGTAGAGACCGGGTCTCACTATGTTGCCCAAGTGGTTCTCAAACTCCTGGACTCAAGCGATCCTCCTGCCTCAGCCTCCCAAAGCACTAGCACTACAGGCATGAGCCACTGTGCACCGTCGTGCTGGGCCTACATTGTAAACTTCTTGAAGGCAAGGATTATTTTATCTTTGCTGTTCAGCATTTCATATGGTATCTGCCAGAGGATGTGTAAAATAAATGGCAAGGTTTTTGTTTTTCAGATGTTACTTTTATTCATATGAAATTAATACTCTTATATATAATCTGCTTAAGGTAGCTGAAAGGTGCCTCAGAGATGAGAGCACTCAAGTAGAAGAGATTCATGATACTGAAGATACAGAGGTGCTCCAGAGGGAGTTCAAAGTGTTACAACCTGCTTTTGTCTGAAATCAATTCATGGAAAATGGTAAAAATATGGAAGTCAAGTCTGAAAATTCTTAGAGCTTAGCAATGAAATTTTAAGTCTTCCCTAGATGTCCTGATGTTTTAGAACAATCACAAAAAGCACACCTGGCTGTAAGTGTAGAGCTCATGTAAGTGCGAAATTTAAACACTAAAAAAGTCTTTTGAAAACTATACAGCCAAGACCTTTTAAAAGCCATAAGATTAACTAGATATATAGCAAAAAAAAGAAAAAGAAAAGAAAGGGGAATGTAACATGTAGTCCTTCAGTAAAACAACTTATCACAGGTACCACTATATATTTTGATGAGTCACACACGTATAAAAAGTGAGATTTTCAGAGTTCAAAATAAAAATTTCCTTCTCTTACCAGAGAAGACACAGAAAACCCCTTTTTTGTTTTTTGTTTTTGTTTTTTTTTGAGACCGGGTCTCACTCTGTCATCCAGGCTGGAGTGCAGGGGTGCGATCTCAGCTCACTGCAACATCTTCCTCTCAGGCTCAAGCGATCCTCCCACGTTGGCCTCCTGAGTAGCTGGGACTACAGGTGTGTGCCACCACACGTGGCTAATTTTTTTGAATTTTTAGTACAGACAGGGTCTCCCTCTATGTTGCCCAGGCTAGTCTCAAACTCCTGGTCTCAAGTGATCTGCCCACCTCAGCCTCCCACAGTGCCTAGCCACAAAACTCCTTTCTTGAGTTCTAAAAACTTAGTACCAGAACATTTTGAGTCAATGTTAATGAAGTTAAGTACTAATCATGACACTGAGATGCCAAAGTTTAAATAGAGGACATTAAAATGGCTGAAATAGAACCTAAAAGACCTGTATGGTAAGATATGAAAATAAACACCCTATTCCACCCTACCTCCCAAAATCTGAAGCAGGTCAGTTATATTTGTAAAAAAACAATAAAACATTATTCTTTTTACCTCCACTGTGCCTAGAGGAATCTGTAAGTACCACTCCGAAATTGTTGTTTGCAGCCTCTGAAACAACAGGATACTTAGGGAGGCCCACAGGTGGAGAGGATGCCTGGGCGTTTTTTGATGATGCTGTTTTTTCTACAAAGGTAAAAAACCATATACAGTAACATGAGCTTATACGTATGAGAAGTGGGGGAAAAAAGTACTGTGAAACTTACCTGGTATGTGGTTATAAATTTATGAACTGATCTGCCACAGCATCTACATGTGAGACCTACTTCATAAATACTCAGCTGATCTGAGGAATTGACCAAAAATTACTTTGTCTTTTTCTAGTATCTTTAAAGTAAAGCTAAAATATGCCTTTCTTCATTCTAACTTTACGTAGCCAAAAAACAGGTGAAAAAGCCAAATACTAGGGGTTCAAACTATTCATCCATTTTTCTTTTTACTGTATATATTTCTTAATTCTAAGCCATAAAACTCACCATTAAAGAGCTTCTGCTAAGTTTTCTAAGGACAAGTGTCACATCGTTTTAATATTTCAAGAGGCAAAAAATGAAACTGCACGATTTGTTAAAAACTGAAACGCAAGATTACTCAGTATTTATAAGTCTATAAGTCAGACTCTATGAACACCTAATGACTGAATATGAACATTAACTCAAGATACATTTAACATAGAAAGTACTTGTTATTTTTCTGGCCAGACTTAGTAATTATTTGAAAGGGTCTTTTTCAAAAGCCACTAGCTGGTTTCTTCTCAATCTTCATACCTCCTTTCCATTCCAATGCCATACTAAAATACTCTTCCATCCAGTTCCCTTCTCTACCCACTGACGTCTCTTTGTTCATTTACAGCCAAGCCACGATGGCATCTTTTTTAATCAAGGATTCCCTCACAAGCTGCCCCGCAGACAAAAATATCCTTCCTTTGTGCTTCCCCAGCACTGTCCTTGGAAATCTCCTGCGGTACTTGGCATATGCTGGTCTCTTTGCCTACACTCCTGCCCACCTCCACTCTATCCAGACTCCAGTCAGTTCAAATGCTCCAGCTCTTCCCAGCTCACTCAGAGGTAAAGACAAAGTCCTCCCAAGGTGGATGGTGTGCTGTGTGATGTGGACACCCTGTTGTTCCCTACCGCCTCCTCACCCACGCTGCTCCCATCACAGTGGCCCCCTCGTGCTCCTAGTGAACACCACGCACACCCCACCCTGGGCCCTGGCACTTGCTATCTCTGCTGGGAATGTTCTTTCTCTAGAGAGACACGTGGCTTTCTACTTCCCCTCCTTCACGTCTCTGCTCTGATGTCGACTGCTCGTTGAGGACCTTTCTGGCCGCCTGCTTAAACTGTTAACAACTCCTACCCCATATACTTCCTATATCCACCCCTAACTTTTATCTGTTAACACCTTCTAATGTACTTACAACTTACATATAAGTCTCTCTCAACTAGAATGTAAGCTCTATGAGGCCACAAGTTTTGCCTATTTTGCTTCTTGCCTGACACATAAAAGGCATTCAATCAATATTAGCTGAACTGAATACTGTCTTGTAGTTGGCATTAAGTTACACATCTTAGATTTCTCATCGAAGTATAAGCTCTGTCGGGATGGATCTCATCTTGACCATCTTCATTTTCCCTATGTCATCTATCCTCACTGCCTTATGTAACATAAGCTTTCAAAAACATCTGTGGAATATTCGATGGAACAGGACAATACAGGCACCTAAATGTGACCCCAATATGGAAGGGGGAGGGTATAATAGGGTAGTTTAGTGTATTTATATATAGGAATTTCTACTATCCAAAAGAATTCTGGTTGGGCGTGGTGGCTCACGCCTGTAATCCCAGCACTTTGGGAGGCTGAGGCGGGCGGATCACGAAGTCAGGAGATCAAGACCATCCTGGCTAACACTGTGAAACTCCGTCTCTACTAAAAATACAAAAAATTAGCCAGGCCTGGTGGTGGGTGCCTGTAGTCCCGGCTACTCGGGAGGCTGAGGCAGGAGAATTGCTTGAACCAGGGAGGCGGAGGTTGCAATGAACTGAGATCACACTATTGCACTCCAGCCTAGGCGACAAAGCAAGACTCCATCTCAAAAAAAAAAAAAAAAAAGAAAGAAAGAATTCTTACTGGTAAATTGACATCAGGGCAGCCAGCTCGTTCCTCCAAAGGAAGCCCTCACTCACCTTTGCTGGTTCGGAAGGTAAGCATGGCAGGTTGGCCTTCACCTGCTGCGCTTCTTGCTACCATCAAGACTTCATAAAGACTAGATGGCTCCAGCTCAGCTAAATGGAGCTCATTTTCACTTCCTGGGACTCGAACCGTGTGCCAGCTTCCCACCATGCCAACCCCATCGTCCAGCTGCCCAAGAGAAAACACACCAGAGAAGCAGGAGATGGAGGATAGGAAAACTTTCGGTTACATTTGATCAAAACTAGGATTCATTTAATTCTAGGAGAGTTTTAAGAAGTAATACACCACGGTAAGTAAAAAAGACACAATACTTCTTCACATTAAGAAATACAAGATCTGTTGCAAGAACGCTGCAATTCTCACTGTAGAAAGACTCCTGGCTCTCCATCTGACCACTAATGCGTGGCCTCAAGCAAGTTACTGCCCTCCCAGACTCTGTTTCCTTTACTTGTAATGGAGACAATACCTTCTTTCTTCCTGGGCTAATGAAGAATAAAATAAGTATAAAATAATAGGTATCACTGGTAATTACATAGTGTACATAGTAGATACATGGTAATGTAAGATGGATATATTACATGTATATTAATTATATAATTATGTATTATATATTTCCAGCATTCTTGCTTCATGCCTTGACACTGTTCAATATGTGTTAAAGGAAATAAAAAGATCTAATCAGTTGTTTCTTGATTAATGGAACCAAGAAACAATATTGCATGGAGGTTTTAGGGTAGATGAGATTACTAGCAAACTTCCTCATCTAGAATCATTCATTAGGTGAGAAACAGTATGTAAACCTTCAAATATCATCATGTTAAAATATCATCATGTTATTTTTCCTAGTCATTAAAAACATTACCATTCAACAATGTATACTAAAATTTCTTGAACAAAGAAAATTATTTTAAATATGAATGCATCCCTCCCACTGCATTCATTTACTGGGTTCATTAAACAGAAAGGAACTTTTCCATTCTGCTCCAATACAAGCCCATGGGGAAAACAATATTTGAAGAGTTAACTGAGAGAGGCCCAAGGTTTACCCCAAAAAATGACCAAACAATGTATGATTTTAATACAATTAAAAAGGCAACTTGAAACTGGGCACAGTGGCTCATGCCTGTAATCCCAGCACTTTGGGAGGATGAGGTGGTGGATCACTTGAGGTCAGGAGTTCAAGACCAGCGTGGCTAACATGGCAAAACCCCATCTCTATTAAAAACACAAAAAAATTCGCCAGGTGTGGTAGTGCATGCCTGCAATCCCAGCTACTTGGGAGGCTGAGGCACAAGAATTGCTGGAACCTAGGAGGCGGCAGTTGCAGTGAGACAAGATCGCACCACTGCACTCTAGCCTGAGTAACAGAGCAAAACCCTGTCTCAAAACAAACTAACAAACAAACTTGAAACACAAACAATTGACATAAATTATGCCACAGACTCTGTTCAAACAGTTGTTTTTAATAAAAAACAGCTTTATTTGCTAAATAAATAGTATTCTACTACCTTAGAGAGGGAAGGAGTTTGCATTTTAAAAGTGGTTATAGAACTTTATATTGAAGGGTTAAAACGTTTGATTACACATGTAAAGACATCATTGGGTTCCTAGAATTCCAATTTGGGGGGAAATTATACTTCACTCTCAGTGTTTTCCTAGGATTGGTAAATCCAGCATGATTGGGATCTCTCTGACAAACTCATCAGTCTGGAACACTCTTGTTCTGTTTCCTGCCATTCCACAAATGGAAAAGACAACAGTATATGTCATACAAAGAATGTTCAGGTGTGAGCAGAGAAAGATGATAAACGACAAGATATTACCTTTCGATACTTCACAAAGTAAGCATTGATGGGCAGCCCACCATCCTTGCCTGCCCTCCACAGTAGGTTGTACGTGTCTGGTGTGTGGGTCTGTGGGGGGCTCAGTATGATGGGGGCGTCAGGAACAGAGATGCTGCTGGCATTTTTCTCTGGTGCTGATTCCACTGCACTGGGATGGACCTTCACTGGAAATGAGCTCAGTAACCCGGTTTCTGAACCATCTCTCTCATTTCTTTCATCATTCTGAGCAGCATCAGGAAGTGTGACTGTCTCTGCTTTTGTATTTGTTTCAAAAGGAACTACAGGGAGAAAGAGAGAAGACAGCGTGAAGAAACCCTCATTTCAGCGTCTTTTACCCAGTTTGTGACATGACTGCCCTCACTTATACTGTTAGCACAATTTGAGCCCTGGAAGTTAAAACAGGTAACACTGCCATTTATAATTCATGGAAACATTTAACCTCTAGTGGCAATCTTTTCTCATGGTGGAGCAAATGAATTGCTTGAAAAACCAATTATATGATGCAATAGTGTAGCAGTTAAATGTTTTTATTTGTTCCTTGTTCTCTAAGAGTATTCTTTTTAGTAATAATAATTTGCTAGTTTAACCTCAGAAGATTTCAAGTTGGCTGGGCATGGTGGCTCACACCTGTAATCCCAGCACTTTGGGAGGCTGAGGCGGGTGGATCGCTTGAGCCCAGGAGTTCGAGACCAGCCTGGGCAACACAGTGAAACCCCATCTCTACAAAAAAACACCAAAATTACCCAGGTATGGTGGCACACACCTGTAGTCCCAGCTACTTTACTTGGGAGGCTAAGTGGGAGGATCACCTGAGCTTGGGGAGGTTGAGGCTGCAGTGAGCCATGCTCGTGCCACTGTACCCCAGCCTGGGCAGCAGGCCAGCTAACTGCTACCCGAGGGGATCCTGCAACTATACCTGTCTCAAAAAAAAAATTAACAAAAGATAAAACAAGCAGGCAGCCTTAACACTTACTACTAACAGCATACAGAATATACAGAGGAAGATAAAAATAATTTATTTGCATTGAAAAAATACACAGGTTGCATAGAGTCAAAGATAATTACTGAGCACATATTATGTGCCAAGCATTGTATGAGCTTTCTTATAAACATAATCTCATTTAATTCTCAAAACATTCTTAGGTAGATGGCAATACTCCCATGTTACAGATGAACAAATTAAGGTTCAGAGAGAGTAAGTGACAGTGGCCAGGAAGAATGTTAACGGTGCTGCTGTGAAAAAAAAATAAGAAGGAACAATTTACGAAAACAAATATACTGCCAGTACAATAAAACTTAAGGAGTGACAGCATGGTTTCTCTAAATTGCTATTAATACTGGCAACGGAAAATTCTATTTTTCACTCCTTTTGTGGAGGAAGAGTGCAAAGGAAGCAACGTACTACTTTCATTTCCAAAATGAAGTCAGATTCCTGGTAAAAGGTGGACGTGTTTTTGGGAGAAGGGCTGCACTGTAGCAGAGAACCAACAGAAATAGGATTAACAGTGTAAGGTTAGTTCTCTGTTAGTGTAAAAGAGAGAAAGCGTGTCCCAGAAGCATCTTCCATCAGAGGAAACAAGAAGCTAGTGAGGAAATAATGTAGAAGAAAACTAATTAAGTTCACTGAGACAACTTCAAAATATTGCTCCTGGAACAGCAGTGTTTATCTAGTGAGTCAGACTGCAGACTGATGTTCAGGGTGTGATCTGGTGCCTGCTAATGCAGAGAGACGGACTCAGCAAGTGGAGGTAATTAACTGTGGCTTGAGGTAGTGGAGAAGGATCTTTTTATCATGAGAAGTTTAGTGGATCCTCCGGGCAGTTTTCCACTGGGAAGTGGGATCTGGCTGTAAAAGAGTTTAAATGCCACATGCCTCAGTTTATACAGAAGCATGAGAAAAACGTTATGCTGCAGCTTCTCCACTGTCTTGAGTATCAAAATTCCATTTCTGTAAGATTTAAGATGCAATGAGACCTCTCCAGAATTTTTATTAAAAGGGGGATTCAATTAACTTTTTTCTTCTGTTTCAATGATATAATCTGGGCACTTGAGAGATACACTCAATACAACTGAAAAGACCTTACCAGTACTTCCCCAGTATTTTTGCATGTATTATCTCAACTTATCTTCAGAACTCTATGAAATGGGTAGAATAGGCATCTAGCATCTTTTAAGGTGGAATGTTTTTTGAATTGGAAAAGAGATTGATGCAACTATGGCAACGTAAATAAATTTAATGACTCTAAGTGGAAACTAATTAAACAGGGAGGGAGTACAACCATATCTGTCAAAGACGCTCCCACTGTGACCACTGCTGCCAGCAACTCACACCCAAACTATTTAGGAAACCCACGCCAACTCCCATTATAGTTTTAAGGAGTACCACACACTCTACAAATATTTGTACATCCAGGACCTCAAAACCCAAGGTCTCTGGAAAGAACAAAAGGCTGGGGAGGAAGTTCTCTCTTTCTCTAATCTAGCTTACTCTCGCCTTTACAGTACAGTAGACAAAGTAAATGACTTGTCAGGATGCTAGAATTTCATATGGCTCAGATTCCTATGCAAAGAAGTGAGTTGTTATGTATTGTTTTGAGTTTTAATAAACTCAGTTGGATCTTAATAATTATACTAGAAAATTAAAAAAAGACAATGTAGGACCTCTTTGGTAGAATATAGCTGATGGGGTTACCATATACAAAAGTGGTATTTATCAAGACATAAAATCCTGGAGCACATGAGAATCTTAAAGATCTTCTAAAGTTAGTTCATATAACTTCAAAGGGCTTCTGATTTCTCATATTTAAGATGAGAAAGTTAGACAAAATGTCTAGTTCCATCAGCCATAACTGTGACATCTGTCTCTCTACACCCTGTATTCACATAATCCCTTCAGCTAAATTCTACCCAAGAAGCTCCTGCAACTACACCTGCCATGCAGCTAACAATTTCGAGCAGAGCCACCCTTATTTTTGCCTAGAGGAATAGAAATATAAAACACGCACACATATTCATTTATAGGTGCAAATTTATGTAACACTGAACTACTTTCTTCATTTGAGGATTCTTAAGGTTTCTAAAATCAGTAACTATTTCTTCCTTCCCTTAACACTGCCACAAAAGATCACTATAATTTAATAATAATTAGACAGTAATAATCATAACTTTATACTTAGTATCAATGGAGGGCTTTCTATTGCCAGACACCATTCTAAGCACTTACTATGCATTAACTCCTTGGATTCTCACATCAACCCTATGAGTGGGCACCTTCACTATACCTGTTACACAGATGAGGAAACAGAACAGAGGAGTTCAGGGATTTGCCCTTAGGTTACAAAGCTGCTACGTGGCAGAGCCAGGATTCTGACACAGCCCCTGTGCTCAGCCTCCACATCTCTCCCATCTCTAACATGCACAAGAGGATAAGGGGAAGTCCCCGGTCTCCACCACTTCTCCTCCACCTCCACCTTCATTCAGAGCAAGAGCATCCTGGTTTGCACGTGAAGGGAAATCGTATGTGCACATACAAACTCTTTTTATTTCAACCATCACTCCTCCGCCAGGGACCCCCCGTTGGCCACTGCTCTGGCTAAGGGTGCCCACACACTGGTCGTGTGGTCCAGACTGTGGCGGATGGGCCAGGGGAGAGGAACTGTGGGGACAACTGTGAACTCACTAAAGCAGGGAATGCTGGATCCCAGACCTGTCTAGAAGGAGGAACGCAGGCTCTGAGCTCAGCGTAAGCACTGCTCCTTGACCCCGTGGGCTCTCTGACCCATGGAACCATGGCCCCAGGCAGAAGAGAGCCACGCTAAGCCCCTTAAAGCAGAGGCCAGGGTCAGAGACCTCAGTTACCGGAGACTGAAGGCACTATTGCCTTTGATATTGGACCTCTCGCAGGACAAGTAAGGTGACAATCTACAGCCAACTGACTAGTTGTTGGGGACACTGCTCTAAAAGCCTACTGATGGAAGGTTTGAACTTGAATTAAGTCACGTTTTGAGTTCATTTCCATGAATATTAATAGTCTATATACCAGTACATCAAAAATCATACATAGTTTTTAAGTCATCATCACAAAAAATCAGTAAAATATGAAGAATTAATATTATACATCCCATTAGAAAATAACTTTGGATAAGACAGAGGGAATATATACAAACAGGTATTACTTAATAGTACCACAACTCTACATTCTCAATGAAGGCCAGTCCTTTAGACCCAATACTGTAGTTATCAAGGGCATAAAAAAACGTCTGCAATATCATTTTCGGTAGCTTAGAAAACCAAAAAACATTAATCCCAAAGACAGGTTATATTCTGGGCCTGCTCCCAAATGAGAGCTTTCTATATTGCAACTACAATCTTAACAAACACATCAGAAACAGAGACCAAAATTCATGTGATTCACATAAAGCGAAATACCAAGAAACACAGTTCTACATTTCACTGTCATCAGGAAAAAATACAGATTGCTGGATTCATTAAAATAACACTTCAAGTCAGTTTAACTTATATCATAAAAGGAACTTATTCAACTAAAAATAAATAATAATGGCAACTCACCAACCATGAGAGATGCTTCTGCCTGTGTGGTACCATGTTCATTTGTAGCTTCGCAGATGTATTTCCCCGCATGTTCCTGAGTCACAGCCTGAATATGGAGAGAGCTTGCACCAGCTTGGGACATGACGAAGTACACAGGCTCCAGGTTCAAGCCCTCAGGTCTTGATAACTGTGATTTTCGGGATTTAGATCTCAGGACTTGAGATGGATGGCTGGTTATCAATCCATGGCTGTCATACCAACGAATGACCGGAACCGGCAGCCCACTGGCATTGCAGGACAGAGTGACAAAGTCTCCGTCTGCCACCTTTGCACTTGCTGGTGCCGTAACTATAACTGGCTTGAATCCACTGTCTATTAAAAAAGTGATTGACATATGAAAAATTAAGAACACTGTAGTATCTACGATGCAAAACAATTTCATTCTATCATGTAAATGTGGGAGTAATGATTAAAACCAAGATAGCTACCTCCTTGTTAGTTCCCTTCTCAACTTTCACCAAGCAAAACTGTCAATAAATAGTAGAGTTGTTTCATAGCTGTAGGCTCCTAAACATTTCCCACATAAATTTCCTGTCCTTCAGAAAGAAAGGAATATATACAAAGAAATCTTTTGAGAGTTTTTCTGAAGGTACACTAAACATATTTGACCACTGCAAATATAGAACATATGAAGTTGAAACCTCAGACCTTAACAGGAAAACGTGTAAATAAGTATAAAAGCAGATAATTTTCCTTCAAGAAAATGGTCAATTTTGTGGGGTAGGGTGGGAAGGGAGGCAGGAATTTGATTATAAAAAGCTTGGGAGAAAAAAACCTGTTCTGAATAAAAGTTGATACTGATGATACCTGTATTTTTTTCCCATAGACATGAACAGCATTTTTGTTTCTAAATTAAAGTGGCACCAAGTCTTTTCTTTGGGTCTTAGTATTCTCTGGAGGCATTTTTAAGAGAGCTTACAATGGAATACTGATCAAAGTAAATGACATTTTCTCCAGTATGTCTCTTTTTCTCTAGTCCTCCTTCCCATGTCTGACAAAACCACCCAACAACTGATATCAGATTTCTGGATTTTTGCCAAGCTACTGAGTGTAAAATGCTATCTCCCTGCTCAGAACATGCATTTTCCTGAGGTCTAATGAGGCTGTACATCTTTTCACGTGATTATTTGACATTATTAATTTTTGTCCTCTGTGAAATGGCCTTTGTCAGTTTTTCTATTGGGTCATGAATCTTTTCTGTAATGATTCGGAGTTCTCTATGTATACTAGATTCTGTTCTTTTGTTCAGGTATGTATGTGACTAGTACCTCCTTCCTAATGTACTGCTTGTCCTTTCAGCTTTTCACAGTATCTATTAGGAAGATGTTTTCATTTCAATGTGGTCATATCTTTTAAAATCAGTCTTTTAAAATGTCTTATTAAAAAGTTTTACCCACAGATCATATACATTTTTCAATGTTTTCTTGAAAACTTTTTTCATCTCGTCTTTCATATTTAGATCTTGAATCCACTGAGAATGTATCTTTCATACGTGAGTAAGACACTGAGTTTCACTTTTACCTCCATACTGATAGCCAGTTATCCCACATCAAAATGCGAAATCGGTCTCCTCCCTGCTGATGTGCAGTGCCGGCTCAGTCAAGCCCTTACATGCAAATGTCTTTTTGAAAGTCTCTATCTTGTTCCAAGAGTCTATCTGTTTCTGTACCAATATAATAATTTCTGAATTACTACAGCTATTTTAGACGTTTAAGGCAAGTCTCCCACGTTCTTTTTCTCCTTCTTTTAGAGTGCCTTTGCCATTCTTGGGCCTTGGGTTATCCATATAAATTTTAGAATCAGTTTGTCAAGGTCCTTAAAATACTATGATGGGATTTTAATTAGAATTGCATGAATCCACAGAAAATTTTTAGAAAGACCAGATAACTATATAATACTGAATACAATATATAATATTGAGGAACTGGTATATCTTCTTATATAACTGGCTATGCTTTACTGCTATAATATTTAAAAAGGTGGTTTTTAAATTATACTTTCTGTTTGTTGCTGGTATACAGACAGGCAACTGATTTATTTTTTTTTTTAAGAGACGAAGGGTGCAGTGGCGCCACCTCAGTTCACTGCAACCTCCGCCTCCTGGGTTCTAGAAATTCTCCTGCCTCAGCCTCCTGAGTAGCTGGGACTACAGGCGCACGCCGCCAAGCCCAGCTAATTTGTGTGTGTGTGTGTGTGTGTGTGTGTGTGTGTGTGTGTGTATTTTAGTAAAGACAGGGTTTCACTGTGTTGCCCAGGCTGGTCTCGAACTCCTGTGCTCAGGCAATCCACCTACCTCGACCTCCCAAAGTGCTAGGATTACAGGCGTGAGCCACTGCACCCAGCCAAGGCAACTGATTTTTGTTCACTGGTCTTCATCCATCCACCTTGCTAAATGTTATTATTTATTATAACAGGTCATAATAGGACATATAACAGTCATAATAATGGCCAGCAAACTATTTGGGATAGTCTATGTTGACAATCATATTGGTTGTAAATTAATAATGATCTGGGTTCTTTCCTTCTTTTACTTTTCATGTCTTTCTGTGCTGGTTAGGATCTCCAGTATAATGATGGCCAGAAGAGATTTTCAAAGGGAGTGCTTCTTATATTTCACCATTAAATGCAATGTTTCCTGTAAGTCCTTGTTAGACACTCTTTATTAAGAAAGTTCAACTCTATTTCTACTTTTCTAAGTATCTAACATGGGTACTCAATTACGTCTAATGTTTTTCCATCTCTAGTGAGATAATCACATTGTTTTTCTCCTTTATTCAATAAAGAGAGTGAATGACACTCTACATTTTCAAGTGGATTCCTGGGATAACTGTTTGGAAATGACGTCTTTTCTTTTTTACACTGTCCTGTCTTGTTAATATATTAGGATTTTTACACCTATGTTCATAAATGAGATGGCCTTTGATTTTCCTTACTTGCACCATCTTACTGAGGTTCTGGAATCAAGACTGGAGAGTTTCCATCTTTTCCTCTTCTCTGAAACAGTTTGTATAATATTTGAAACGGTCTATCCTTCAAAGTTTGGTAGAACCTCCATAAAATCATCTGGCCCCTTATTTTCTTTTTGAGAAGATTTTTAACTCCTAATTCAACTTATTTCATAGGGTTAGGACTACTCAAGCTTATTTCTTTTCAGTCAGCATTGCTAAGTTACATTTTTTCCCCAGAATCTGTCCATTTCTGTCTTTATTATAAATTGTCATAAAATTTAGCTTAATCTATCTTTAATTGCTGTAAGACTTGTATTTATAGCCCTCTTTTGTCCCTAATATTATTTGTACCTGCTTTCTTTTCTTTGGGTCATTTTCCCCAAAGACATGTCCATTTTCTTAGACTTTACAAAGGGCCAAGTTCTATCTTCATTGATCCTCTCTATTTTATCTTTGTTTTCTATTTAATTGATTTCTGCCCTTATTTTCATGATCTTTTTTCCTTTCTTTGAATCTATTCTGTTACCCTTTTACTTCACGCAGTAGTTTTTAGTCTTACTAATTTTCTTTTACAGCCACAGAAGGCTGTAAATTTCCTTTTAAATTCTATTTGGCTGTCTCTTACAAAATTGACTGTAGCATTTTCATTATCATTCAGTACAAAGTATTTTAAATTTCCATTACGATTTCTTTTTTGATCCAACTATTGAGAAGTATAATTTTTAATTTCCAAACACATGCCAATTTTTAAAAATTATGTTTTCATTATTAACTTCTAAATAAATTACACTAACATCAGAACATTTGGTCCATATATTGATTCTCTGAAATTTAAAATATTTATAACTCATATCATAAACAATGGACTTCCCTAATAGATAAAGAACTCTTATAAATCAAGAAGAAGAAAGCCCAACAACCTAATTTTTTTCAGTGAGCAAAAGACAAAGAACAGTCAATACACAGAAACGCAAATTTAAGGGGTTCAAAAACATGAAAAGATGCCCAACTTTACCTGTAATAAAAGAAATACAGATTAAATGGTTCTTTTTTTTTTTTTTTTTTTACCTATCAGATTGGCAAAGACTTTAAAAATTGACAATGCCCCATGTTGGTGAGGGTTTGAGGAAACAAGGAGAGTTAAGTGTTGCTGGTGGGAGTGAACACTAGTAACGACTATGGAGAGTGATTCAGTAATCTCTACCAAAATTACCAACACAGATGCACTTTTATTCTGCAAGTTCATTTCTAGGAATTTCTTTTACAAATACTCACACATGTGCAAAATAATCTTTGTAGAAGGGCATTCATTATAGAACTACTTGTAATAGCAAAAGATTAAAAACAACCATCAATCAGGTACTAGTCAAATTGTTACAACTATACAATGGACCACTAAGCAGCAATTTTTTAAAAAGGAATGAAAATACTTTTTATGTACCATGTGAGAAGATACCCTAAGATGTTAAGTAAAAAATGTATGGTAAAGAATGCTACCACTATTTAGGTAAAAAAACAAAAACAAAAACAGATATTGTTACAAAATGCACATACACTCTCTCATGTTGTGTGAAACCACCTGTATGTGTACTACATACAAGGCTGCTCAAGAAACTGACAAAACTAATTATTTCTAAAGAGAGGAACTGTCTAGAGAATAAGCGTAAGAGAGAGGCCGGGCGCAGTGGCTCACGTCTGTAATCTCAGCACTTTGGGAAGCCGAGGCAGGTGGATCACGAGGTCAGGGGATCGAGACCATCCTTGCTAACACGGTGAAACTCCATCTCTATTAAAAATATTTAAAAAAAAAATTAGCCGGGCATGGTGGCAGGCGCCTATAGTCCCAGCTACTTGGGAGGTTCAGGGAGGAGAATGGCGTGAACCCGGGAGGCAGAGCTTGCAGTGAACCGAGATCGTGCCACTGAACCCCAGCCTGGGCAACAGAGTGAGACTCCATCATAAAACAAAACAAAACAAAACAAAACAAAAAGATTAAGAGAGAGATTGTACCATATAGATTTTTAAAGTATGAAGAATCTGTTGAAAAGTTTTTAAAAACTTTTTTTTAATGAGCTTGATTAAATAAGATTACTTCTTCATGGAAATGCCTACCTGTCACTAGCAAGGAACACGGAGAATGAACACTGTTCTTGTATGGTGCTAGGGTTATTTTCTTTTAGTAAAAAAAATTTCATCTTTGACCACAACAAAAGCCCACCTGGAAAACAAACGTTCTTACGACTGGCATGACCTAAAAAAAGCCTACCATTTTCAATTTCAAGTCTTCCAGTAGACTGCATAAATCCAATCCCATTATCTGCTACACACTGATACATCCCGGCATCTTCCACGGTAACCCCACTGATTTTCAGTCCGTTTCCTGCAGTTAGATGTCGTGTGGAAGGATGAATAGGCTGTGCATTGTGAAACCAGGTACAGTTGGGGGCTGGGTTCCCACGAACGTCACAGGTAAAGTGTACTGTGGCACCCAGAGACACTATCTGATCCTGTAGTCCTTTAGAAATGGAAGCATGTTCTGAAAATAAAACACACAAATTAAACTCTAGCCCTCAAAACGGACTTCTTAAATTATCAAGTCATAAAAATCTTCTTTCTACCAATAACCAGTTGAAACAAAGTTGCACTGTTTATTCACATTCTTCTGTCTGCTGTGGTAATCAAGAAAAAAATTAGAAATGTTCCACTAATAGGATAAACCATATGTTACTAATAACATATCGTCTCCTTTCACAGATTAGTCCACCCACTTAACTCCCCACAACATAAGGGAATACACACATATACACAAATAGTTTCTAATCCTGGGCTTCTCTTAGCATTTATTTCAGGTGATTAGTTTGAAATACAGTATAATTTCCCTGGATTTCACACTAAACAGGAGCCAAAACAGAAGAATGTTTATTCAGAGGTTAAATTATTTTTATGGTCAACTCAACTTTGAAGTTAGATGTGTAACAGGCGAAAACAAAAAAACAAAACTTCCTTTAGGGATCCTTAAAGTCACTTATTACCCAGAAAAAGTAAATCATTTATCAGAATTTGTAGCATATGTCTAAACTATGCATATTAATCCAGTCCTAATCACTGAGTTCCAAAGCCCACTTGTCATACACTTACGTTAATTCCAGTGTTGCTAACCTATAGCAGGTTACGGTTATAAATATTATAAATACATGCAAAGCGTTTACAACAATTTTATTCACGATTAAACCACTTTCCACCTATTTTTTTCATGAAAATCTGTTTCAATAAAGGAAAACATTTTCTGCAGCTACACATGATAGTGAAGTAGGTAGCTGCTTAGAAAGAAAGGAATAGCTTTGAAATAAAGTATAAATATAGAAATGTGGGTGGAAATAATTCAATTTTATCACCCAAGCATTGGTAAGAGCATCCAAAAAGAGAAAATTAAATTAAATGATTGATTTCTTTTTTTTTTTTTTTTTGAGACGGAGTCTGGCTCTGTCTCCCAGGCTGGAGTGCAGTGGCCGGATCTCAGCTCACTGCAAGCTCCACTTCCCGGGTTTACACCATTCTCTTGCCTCAGCCTCCGGAGTAGCTGGGACTACAGGCGCCCGCCACCTCGCCCGGCTAGTTTTTTGTATTTTTAGTAGAGACAGGGTTTCACCGTGTTAGCCAGGATGGTCTCGATCTCCTGACCTCGTGATCCGCCCGTCTCGGCCTCCCAAAGTGCTGGGATTACAGGCTTGAGCCACCGCGCCCGGCAAATAGATTGATTTCTTTTTGAGATGACATTTTCTTTTTTGAGACAGGGTCTGGCTCTGTCGCCCAGACTAGAGCACGATAGCGTGATCTCAGCCCACTGCAACCTCCACCTCCCGGGTTCAAACCACCCTCCCACCTCAGCCTCCCAAGTAGCTGGTATTACAAGCCCGTGCTACCACACCCAGTTAAATTTTGTATTTTCGGTAGAGATGGGGTTTCGCCACGTTGCCCAAGATGGTCTTAGACTCCTGGGCTCAAGTATTCCGACCTCCTCCCAAAGTGCTGGGGTTATAGGTGTGAGTTACCGTGCCTGGCCTGACATTTTCTCATTAGTACTCTGTCTTAGTTACTACTACTGGATACTACACACAGATATCAGCTAGATTCTTCCATTCTCCTGATTTCCAGTTTTTTCCTCCATGTTATGAAGAAGAGAGAATAATCTCTATATTGCATAACTAGGTTGGGGGTGAGGTTCCCAAGAATATTCCATGCGAAATGCTCTATGCCACCCAGAAAAATGGCCTAATTCAGCAGTCCATTATAAAAATGAAACTTGTTCTGGCTGAGATGTAGATATTCCTAGATATTCCCTATTTCAATTTCACAAATGGATCTTTCCTTCAGATACCAGTTAGACCAGAAAAATGGCTTCATTTGAAAAAAATTAAAAACTAACATCTTACCAAGTACATTAACCATGTAAGTCACATATTTTACATCTCCAGACTTGTTTCCCACCATGCAGGAATAGTTTCCAGAGCCCGCTGGGTCAATGCTATCTGTGGCAAGATGAGAATACAACCTTCTCCAGCTGCTTCCTGGTGCAATGTCCTGCCCGTCCTTTAGCCAATACACCTGAGGAGCCGGGACCCCACTCACCACACACTCCAAGGTTACAGGGCTACGAGAAAGAACAGCTAATGCCTGTGAATGGGTGGGGTGAAGAATGTGAAAATCATCTGAAGAAGGACCTGGAAAAGGAAAGGAGACGAGAGATTATTAGTAAGTCTTCATTTCTAATCTCTTGCTTAGCAAAGCTGTGGGTATCACTGTTTTCCCACGTATTCTTTATACTACAAGGTCCTATTTGGCAGTTAAATCCTTTTTAGTTGAGAATTAAAAGATTTCTGTAGTCTTTTAGGGCTACTTCTGAATTGGCGGTTTGGGAATGCAGAATTCCCAACAAGTTCAGAAGCCACGCCTTCACTGTGCTCTAACTATTGGTGCCACCTCAACTCTACCGCCACAACCTAAAAATCAACAGTGATTTTCATCACATCTGAAAGAAAGAGGACAGACATATCTCTCTTTTTTTTTTTTTTCTAAATTCACAGACACCAATTTAATGACCACTACTATAAAGTTGTATCTCCTCTATTTCTTCTTGTTTGAACAAAGGGCAAAATTCTCCACGTGTATTCACTCTGTCACCTTGGCCAAAATTCCCTTCTGTAAGTTACATTTTTAAAGCATGTACAGTACTCTTCTATAATGCATTAATGTACTTACTTTTTTTTTTTTTTTTTAAGATAGAGTCTCACTCTGTCATCCAGGCTGGAGTGCAGTGGTGCAATCTCAGCTCACTGCAACCTCTGCCTCCCACGTTCAGGCGATTCTACTGCCTTGGCCTCCCGAGTAGCTGAGATTACAGGCGCATGCCGCCACACTCTGCTAATTTTTGTATTTTTAGTAGAGACGGGGATTCCGCCACGTTGGTCAGGCTGGTCTCAAACTCCTAACCTCAGGTGATGCACCTGCCTCGGCCTCCCAAAGTGCTGTGATCACAGGGGTGACCCACCATGCCCAGCCTGTATTTCCTTTTTTGGTAAGACTTTTTACGATAAACAAACAGGATTTGAAAAAAAATGAACTATCATTGCCCACATTTTTATGAGGACTCTTCCTCTTCCACCAGTTACCATTCTTCTCCCAAATACTTACGACTCACAAGGAGCTTTCGGCCAATAGGTTCAACTTTTAATTGATGTGTGACAGGATTATAAGCTGCACATTTGTATGATCCCTTGTCCTCTAAGGATACATTCAAAATCTGAAGATTTCCTGATGGAAGGATTAAGTAATTCTCTGAGGAAGGAAGGGAGTGCAGTTAGGCCTCTCCCTTTATGAAGGACACCACAGCACAACTAAAACTCACAAAGGTTGATCATTATGCTTTATTCCTTCTTATTTTGTTTTATTTTATTTTATTTTAGAGATGGGGGTCTCACTCTGTCACCCAGGCTGGAGTACAGTGGCCTAAGTACGGCTTGCTATAGTCTGGAACTCCTGGACTCAAGCGGCCCTCCCACCTAAGCCTCCCGGGTAGCTGAGACTACAGGTGCACGCCACTACACCCAGTTAATTTTTAAATTTTTTGTAGAAATGGGGTCTCACTATATTGCCCAGGCTAGTCTTGAACTCCTGGCTTCAAGTGATCTTCCTGCCTCAACTTCCCAAAGTGCTAGGATTACAGGCGTGAGCCACAAGACAGCCTGCATTACGTCTAGACATGAGATTAGTGGCAAAGAAGCAATCAAGGAAAATTTCTTAAATGAAGGAAAGGGAAAGTCAAAGCAGAATAGAAAAAAAAGGTCAACAGAATTAGCATAGCAAATCAAACTCGGCAGAAGCATTTTAACGACAGCGAATCTCAAAGCGTAAGAAACATGCTTCGACTTTGGCAAACCTCTACCTACAGCGCTGGTCACGTGGTGTTTCTGCATTGTCTAGTCACTCATTTTTTTCCCATAAATACATATGAAGGGGCTACTTTCTGCCCACAATGGCCAGGCACAAGTGCTATGGCAAGGAAAAGAGCAGACAAAAACCCTGCATGCATGCAGCCCACATTCCAGTAGGGGTATGTGGGGAGGTCAGAGAAAAAGACATACAATCATAAACTAACAGAAATATGAATGACACAGTATCAGGTGTGATCAATTCTATGAAGAAAAGCAGAACTAAATAAAGGGGCCAGAGAGCACCAGGTACAGTATTTTAGATAGGACCATGAGGGCTATCTTCTCCAAGGAAGTGGAATCTGATGGGAGTCTGAAGGAACTGAGGGAGTGAGGCCTCAGGGGATGGGGCCGTAATTATTTGTAAATTGTAACCATTTGTTTTAGTCCTCTCCACTCATGTCTTCTTGTATCCACAGTTCATCTCTAGCACACAGAGCTTAGAAGCGGCTTATTTAATGAACATTTGTTATGTGTGTGCTTTTCACAAAAGGTCTCACCTGTGGAATGTTTCAGCCATTTTCCCCGGATTTTATAGCGCACCTCAGCTTTGGGGTTACTCTCTGGTACCCTGCAGCCAATGAAACCAGCACTTTTTTCTTCTGCGGTAATAACATGCTTTGTGGATGAACCAAAATCACCAAGAACTGAAATAAATAAGGAAACAGATAAATAAATAAATAAATGCAAATTTGAATTCTTTTTCCCAAAGGAAGTTTAAAAATTAGAAACATCATCTGCAGCATGGCCTTTTGTGGCAGCTGACCCCAGTCCAAAGGGCTGCACGATCTTTTCATCTCAGAAAGCAGCTGGGGCAAGCTACTCAGGAGGAGGTGGGAGGATCACTTGAGCCCAGGAGGTTGAGGCTGCAATGAGCCAAGATCGTGCCACTGCACTCCAGCCTGGGTAACAGAGTGAGACCCTATCTCAAGAAAAAAGAAAAAAAGAAAAGAAAAGAAAAAAGAAAGCAGCTGGGGCAGATGTGCATGGTTGAGGGCTAAGACCTAAGTCATGGCACCCTTTTTCATAAGTCAATGCTTCTAGGGAACCAGAATCAATATAAACTGCTCTTAAGACATCTAGAACTATAAAGCATAATTACTCCCATTTGGTCAAGATAAATCCTTTTCAATCCAGTCCCCCATCAAAACTCACTTTCCCTACAGATCCCTAGTCTGTTTGTAGTTATTCACATTGCAATAAAATGATTTCTGGAACGAACCTAGGACATCAAAAAAAATAAGGAAGGATATCATTATTTAGATTATCTGAATCTACTAACTTGGTCTCAATTCCTCTCAGTCTCAGTTCACTAAGGATGGAGCCTGCGGGGGAACTCTTATCATCTCCACAGCTCAAAGCGCTCAGCAGCCTGCCACGAGTTCCGCCCTCCAGTGTGTGTCTTACAGCTGTCCATGGGTCACAGCTCTACAAAAACATTTACTCTTCTCAGTTATGACAAACTCACTACTCCTGGGGAATCCAGATTTGTTCTGTAAATAGGGGTGCCCTTACAAAGACGTTTTCCATGACTGGAAGCCATCACCATTTGAAAGGCAGATGGCTCCAACTTACTAAGAAAAACCACGCATTCCAGATTTTCCGTCAGTTCAATACTCAACATTCCTTTCTTTACAGTTACTTTTTTCCTGCTTTTTAACTATGGTTTCAATTCAATGAATTAAAATCACTCAGTAATCAAGGCAAATAAAACAGTTAGGTGTGACAGAAAGACAAAGGACTCCAGGAAATAACTAAGGGTCAGAGTAGACAATGGCTTTTGCTGTTGATGACATCATGGACGTCCAAGTACTCACAAAGAAACTGTTCAGAATTCACATTAGAAAAGGGTCCTTCCCTGGCAGAGCTGCAGAGATTATAAAGAAAAAAAAACTGTCCTAACTGTGTAACTTTAAGAAAATCATTTCCGTATCATTGTTACCGATGAGGACATTAGGCCAGGCTCAGAGGTCTAAGTGCACTTCCACAAGTTCTACTCACAGCAAGAGTCAAGGCTGAGACAAAAACTCCTATGTGCCTTACACCAAAGTCCACAGTCTTTCCCCTCTTCAGAAATGCAAGCACTAACAGTAATTTCCAGAAAACCTATACATAACAGGGACAAAATTAAACTCACCTGCCACAGATACTGTTGCCGGGCCACTCACAATGGCACCGATGCTGTTGTTGGCAAGGCACTGGTAGTAACCCAAAAGGGAGGAGTTAAGAGAAAGAATTGTCAAAGTCCCCTGATGAATCTTAATATGTTCCATGTTTCCATCCAATTTTTTTCCATTATGCAACCATGAGATATGAGTGGTCCCAGGTTTAGCAGAACAATGTAGTACTACAGGTCCACCAAGTTTCTGGACGGCAGAGAGTGGCTCAGAAGTAAAATAAGGTGCCAAGTCTACAAGGGAATATTCCCCATATGCAAAGAAAGCAGGGGAGGTAAGAGGAGAGAGAAAGAAGATTACATTAAACACATTTCATCTGTATCTGTATAAGTAAAGGCAATCTCTTATTTTATATATGTTATGGTTCTTGATGCTTATAAAAGTTCTAGCAAAATTCTTATGAGCCTATCTATTGGAAGTGAAAAAGGGCAACATGTTAGCCTAGGACTTAACAATTAGGGTACAAAAGACAAGAATGCTGATGATATAAATCAGATACAATACCAATCCTATTAATAAGAAATAGCAAAGTGCAGCTGGGCCCTGGGGCCCCGCCTATAATCCCAGCACTTTGGGAGGCCAAGGCAGGTGAATCCTTGAGCTCAGGAGTTCAAGAAGAACCTGGCAACATGGCAAAATCCTGTTTCTACAAAAAATACAAAAATTAGCCAATGTGGTGGTGTACACCTGTACTTCTAACTACTCCAGAGGCGGAGGTGGGAGGATTGCTTGATCCCAGGAGGTGGATGGAGGCTGCAGTGAGCCATGACTGCACCACTGCACTCCAGCCTGGGTGACAGCGGGAGACCCTGTCAGAAAGAAAGAAAGAAAGAAAAAGAAAGAAAGAAAGAAAGGAAGAAAGGAAGAAAGGAAGAAAGGAAGAAAGAAAAGAAAGAAAAGAAAGAAAAGAAAGAAAAGAAAGAAAGAAAGAAAAGAAAAGAAAAGAAAAGAAAGAAAGAAAGAAAGAAAGAAAGAAAGAAAGAAAGAAAGAAAGAAAGAAAGAAAGAAAGAAAGAAAGAAGGAAGGAAGGAAGGAAGGAAGGAAGGAAGGAAGGAAGGAAGGAAGGAAGGAAGGAAATGGCAAACAGCTTTTTAAATAAAGTGACTTGGAAGAATTGGAAGTTAAGAACCTGAAAAAGTGAAGATGACTTTCCAAATAAAAAGAATTCTCCCCTATTTTACCAACAGGATTTGATTTACGAGAGCAAGTTTTTCTACAAATGAGGGCTGTGGTACTTTCTTATTACTTCCCTTCAATATAAAATAATGTTTAAGTGTTAAGAAAACAGAAACAGACAGTTAGGAAGCCACAACTGAAATACAAAAGCTATCCTTTCTTAAATATAGGGCTTAGTATTTTTATTTGGGATTTGAAATTGTTTGATCTGTTATTTCTATTACTCCAGGAACATGGGAAGGCAGGGGTGTTCTTGCACTAAAGTATCCATGCAGATCCTTCTGTTCCAACCCGAAAATGGGAAGGGAGAAGAAATATTTGTTAATTTGGTGGAATAAAATACTTAAGAGGAAAAAAAATCAATAAGTTGCTGAATCTAATCCTACAGAACATTTAATCAGAAATGAAGTTAAGGGGAAGTAGCTCTTTTGGCTGAATCTGGGGTGGTTGTTCAGCAAAAAAAAAATAAAACCACAAAACCAATATTCCCCTTATTAAATTTAATACAGCTATATGGTATTTTTAACAGATATTAAAAACAGTACTCAATGAATAAACATCACTGTATTTGTATCTACTTATATATTCATCTTTACACAAGTCTAAAATAAAAAGAAATGCACGTGAACCATGTTTTAGGCATGGGGCTTACACACACATTTAACAACAAACACATTTATGCTTTTCAGTAACCCAAAGAGGCAGACAATAAATTAGGCAAGGTCATAAGAGAAAGTGGCAGACCTGGGATTTGAACCAAGTTCTCTCACTCCCAATTGAACATAGTATCACGCTGATTCTAAAATTTCTCTTTGGCACATATAGTCCATATTTTATTCCTGTTCCTTCCAAATCCAGAAATAAGTAACATATCCCCTTATTTTTAAAAAAAGCATGATTGGAAAATATGTATTTAAAAAAAAAAAAAAAAGGGATAAATTACAAGGGCCAGGACAAAAAGGCCTGCTAATGTCCAAAGCACTACTAAGAGATCCTTAAATTGCTGAATTTATCAAGTTTTTAAATCATGTAGTTGGTCAAACCAATCTCAGAAACATCTTTAGATAGCACCATGACCACAAGGCATTGCAGTACAAATTTATTTGCTATAGGATTAAGATAAGGAAAGGCCAAACCACCCCCTCCCCAATTCTTCTCCTCTTACCTGAACTCACAGAAGAGCACAGAGTTGTAAGAGTAACATAGAGCAGTGTACATAAGGGTCCAAGATCCGGATGCATAGCGCCAGATTACAGAAGCAGGCAGGACAGGCTTCCAGAGCAAAACCCAGGCCTTGGTTCACTAAAAAAGAAAAAGGAAAGAAAATATAAACCATTGAAATCTTTCATCTGAGCAGCTGGAGTTGTGAGCATGATGGCTGCCATCTATTTTGAAAACTCTGTGTAGAGTACGTCAAATACTAGGCACTTAATGATCCAGATCTTCCCAATTCACAAACTGATCTCTAGACACTAGAGCTGGAAGTTTTCCTCATTCTTCCAAGGTCCTAGGATATCTCTTACTACACAGAACTAATCACTCCGAATGAATACATTCAACTGCCTATAATGCATTTCTACTTACACATCTCACAAACATACAAAATTCAACACAACCAACATGTATTCCTCCTCCACATCCCCCAAAATAGTAAATATAAGGAAAATAACAAAATAATGGCTAACATCTACGCAGTGTTTACTATGTGCCAGACACCATTTCGGTGCTTTAATACATGAATTTAACCTTCACAACAACCCTGTGGGATAGGTACTACTGGTTTTTGTCCCTTTTTTCAGATGGAGGACTCCTGGCTCATGGCTTGGTCAAGCACAAAGAATATCAAGGTCAGGCCTGTGTTGGGGTTGGGCTTGGCACTATTGCGAGAGTGGGATAAGCCAAGAAAAGGATACTAATGGATGAAGCCAGAGAGGAAGGCTGGACCAGATCACATATTCAGCTTCGAAGGCCATGGTAAAGATTGTGGGATTTGTTCTAAATGCAAGAGCAAATCTTAGAGGACACAGAGAAGGGGAATGATGTAATCTTATTTATGCTTTAAAAAGATCGCTGGCTGAAGTGGGAAAGGGAGACTAAGCAGGACATACTGTAATCACCCTGGAGACAGATGAGGACACACTGGTTAGAGCAGTGAGTCAACCGTGGAGGTGGAGAAAAGTAGTTGGATTCAGAATATATTATAAAGGTCGACCCAATAGGACAAGTCGAAGGCTTGGATATAGTGTGGGACAGAGATGTGTAAAGGGTAACTCCTGGGTTTTGGTAACACAAAATAAATAATAGCGCTGTTTACTGAAATGGGGAAGACTAGAGAGGGAGAGACAGAAGAGAAGGTTCATCACTAGTTTTGTTTTGGCCAAGGTAAGTCTGAGCTATCTATCAGACATCTAAGTCTTACTGTCAAGTCAACAATTGCATGCGTGAGTTTGGAGCTGTATGAAGAAGTCAGAGCTGGAAACGTAGATCTTAAAAGTATGAACGCCTTGGCACTAGATGAGCTCTCTCAAAGGAAAGTATGTTTGGAGGACTGAGGAGAGGGGAAGAGATAAAATAGAAGAGCCTTGGAATACTCCAACCTTTAGAGACGGGAAGTATCCAAGGACACACAGCAGAGGTAGTTAATGAAATAGAAAAAAATCTATTTGTCCAGGGAGAACATAAGAAATATTTCTAGGCTGGGCACAGTGGCTCACATTTGTAATCCCAGCACTTTGGGAGGCTGAGGAAGGCGGATCATTTGAGGTCAGGAGTTTGAAACCAGCCTAGCCAACATGGTGAAACCCGGTTTCTACTAAAAATACAAAAATTAGCCGAGCCTGGTGGCATGCACCTGTAATCCCAGCTACTCAGAGGGAGGCTGACGCAGGAGAATCGCTTGAACCTGGAAGGTGGAGGTTGCAGTGAGCCAAGATCGTGCCACTGCACTCCAGGCTGGGCAACAGAGCCAGACTCCGTATCAAAAAAAATAAAAATACATTTAAAAAATAAGAAAAAGAAATATTTCTAGAAGAAGAGTGTGACCAACGGTCTCAAACATCAATGAAAAGCAGAGTAAGATGAGATACCATCAGAAAGGACTACTGAAGGTCATTGGTGATATTGACAAGAGTGGTTTCAGTGGAGAAAAGACAAAAGCATGATGGTGGGTTCAGCGTAGAACGGGAAGACAGGAAACGGAAAGCAGGCACAGACACTTCCTTCCAGGGTTCTGCTATACAGAGGCAGCAGAAAAACAGGGAGAATTGCTGAAGACAGATGGTAGTCAAGGGATGGTTTGTGGTGTGTGTGTGTGTATTTTACTATAGAGACAGTATAGCACATTTGGTAAAACTAAAAAAGTTTCACAAAACCCAGCACTGGGAAGAATGTGAGCAAAAATAATTATCATATATTGCCGGTGGAAACAAAATCAGTACATACTTTTTGGAGGCAGTCTGCTATTTCTATCAAAAATCATGCAACAAACACTTATTGAATACTTATCATATGCTAAGACTATCCTAAGAGGTGGAATTGAGCAATTAAAAATGTATACATAAAACTAAGTAACACATAAAAATGTATACCATCTATTCAAGTAGGAGAGATGGACAATATAAAGGATAAATAAAACTAGTAAAATTAACAATGCCCATGCCATTCTCCAGATACGGCCAATTCTTTCTCTGCTATCCTTCCTCTACACCTGGGACATGCGTAACCACAGCACTCAATATTCTCTTATGTAACTTATCTGGTGACACAACTGTGACCTCTTTGAAGGCAAGAATGACATATTTCGTTTTGCAAAATTTTAGTGCCTAGCAGAAAGTAGGTATTTCAAAAATGTTTCTTAAAATGAAAGGAATACAAAGGAATGCAATTCCAAGAAGTACCTTAAGGAGTAGTGTTTAATGAGAACTGCCATCTCATCTGAATTTAGTATATTCTAGCTGTATTGTTTATTCCTTCACTCACTTATTCATTCATACGTATAATTTTAAAAATCAACAAAAAATACAGTAAGTGCCTACTATATGCCAGGTACTATGCTAGACTAGGCTACCATGTCTGCGAATCATGCCCCATGTTCCTGCTTAGCCAGGGCTAGACACTGGACCTATGACTATAGAATACAACAAAATCTAATGACAGTACTGCATTAATGACATTTTAGAAATGAGAATTTTATGTGCATTTTCATTTATGCAAAGAAAGATGAACACTAACCATTAATAAAATTAGGGTAGTAATACAGAGGAAGGCACCTTAAGTACAGCTTTTAATAAATCAAATAGTATCTCCCAGAATCTGCTCACCTTCTCTATGCCAAGTACTCCAAAATCTAAAAGGTGCAAACTCAAGTTTCTCTAGGTCGTGGATATCAGGTTATGAATCCGGTTTTCCAGTTTTTTCTTGCTGACCTCCTTTAAAAAGCGGGAGAGGGACTACTGGCATGACTCAACGGCAGAAGAGTCCAGCTGTGTGAAAACTTTTTTGGTTTATTTGAATTCTCACTTGATTCAAGGGCAAGAACTGACACAACACTGGAAAGCAGTCAAGGCAAAGTAAACATTCAAATAACTTGTTAACAGGAGACATTTTCCTGAGAGAACGAGGACAAGAAGGATTGTGATTGTTTCTTCCTTTTGCCAAATCTTTCAGCTATTTATTTGTTAAAAAGCACTGAAACAAATTTCAGAGTCAACTTTAACCCTAGTGCATGACCTACTGAGTGACTTCATAGTTGTCCTTGAAAGTTTCACAGTTCATTACAGCTACCTAAATATTATCACACAGGAATCTTCTTTATTGAGTCTATCTTTCTATTGGGTTACTCTTTACATGCTCTCAGTTGATTTTGGAAGTTGGAAAGAACCTATGGCCAGAAAAGGCATTTACTAAATACGTGTTGGCTTGGTTTGTATTTATCCAAGGCAAGCCTGCTCAGTCTGTTAAAGAACTGTGATAATGACAACAAGGAGTTGGATTCTGCTGTTTTATGGAGTTGGGTAGCTTGACATTATAGTCAACAGCTAGTTACAGCACCCCAGGCCCAACCTCACAAATAAACATTACTGACCACACAAAGATTAGATACGTATAAATCACAGTATATCCATTAGTACTACTGGAAAATCTTTCAATGGCATGTCATTTTCAAAACTACTATCTTTATCAAAAAAGAAACCCTTAATATTAGTGTTATGGCTATTTAACTAGTAAGTTATTAGAAAACCAAATATATATGTAATTTATTCATATGTGTGTGTATATGTACACGCAAATGTGTGTGTGTGTGTGTGTGTGTGTGTGTGTGTGTATTTAAGTTCCCCTACACTGCTCTGGCAAATAAACACAATTTTGTTTGACAAAGTTTACCATAACTAAACAAAGTTTCTGCCATCTTCTTATTCACAAGTCAGTGACCTTAACGTATGTCATTTTTCTCACCTACAGAAATTGACCTTGGCAAAGGGGACAATAACCCTAATTTCCTCTACATAGTTGTTATCCCATCCTCCTTACCTTTTCTTTCGATCTGGAAATAATGACCAGCAGAGAAAAAAATCCACGATAAGGATAACTATCCCAATCTACAGCACACATAACATGGGCACATTACTTGCCAAAGGTGCTTAACCTCTGTTCTAGTGAACATAACATTCAAATCTCGTGTAAAAATTAAAAACAGAATTCTGATTTAAATCATGTCAGATAGAATAGAATTCTGATGTAAACCACACTACCTTTTTTTTTTTTTTCTTACTTCAGGGATTTTTTTTTACTTCAGGTTTCATTTTGAATTTTTTTAAAGCACTCTATGTTGGCAACATAATGCCTGGTGATATTTTAAACAAATTATTCAAGTTTTCTTCACATCTTTTATATGTCAGTTTTATAAGAATTGCTAAATTTCTACAAATACTCATCCAAAAAAAGTACATTCAATATAGAATGTGCAGAAAATACATAAACATATAAAAAGGAAAGTAAACACGACAGTCCCTTCCCCTATAGAAAACAAGTCAATATTCTGATGCACTTCCTTCTCATCTTTTTCATATATGCAGTGTACTGTATTTACATAATTGTGATAATACATGTTAGGGTTTTAAATGCTTTAATTTATTATTTAATGATCATTTTTCCTTATTAAAATTCTTTTTTTTTTTTTTTGAGATGGAATCTTGCTGTTGCCCAGGCTGCAGGGCAGTGGTGTGATCTCAGCTCGCCGCAGCCTCCACCTCCCAGGTTCAAGTGACTCTCTGCTTCAGCCTCCAGAGTAGCTGAGATTATAGGCGTGTGCCACCATGCCCGGTTAATTTTTGTATTTTTAGTAGAGATGGGGTTTCGTCATGTTGGCCAGGTTGGTCTCGAACTCCTGGCCTCAAGTAATCCGCCCACCTCAGCCTCCCAAACTGTTAGGATTACAGGCATGAGCCACTGCCCCTGGCCCTTATTAAAATTCTTCATAAACAAACCATTTAACAGCTGCAGAGAATTTACTGCATGGATGTCTTGTATTTTAGTCTACTTAACCATTCTCTTTTGGATAGTTAGGCTACATTTTTATATATGGGGGTGTGTGTGTGTATATACATATGTGTGTGTGTTACTTTTTTGCTATTCTAGATAGCAAATACTGCTATGAACATTTTGTCCATAAATCTTAAACCACTCTTCTAATTATGCCCTTAGGACATTTTTAGGAGTAGAATTATATTGGATCAGGGAGTACAAACATTTTCAAGACTCTTAATACAGATTGTCAAGTTGTGTTCCAAAAAGAGGCCCCCAATAGCCAACCCCATCCCTCACAACCAAAATCGGCACATGAAGGTAACTCCCCATCACTGGCAAATGGTTTAGATCCTCACACTGTGGTAAGCAAAGTATGGATATAAATCATGACTTTGAGTAATGAACTAAAATACTTGCTAAGGCATCAAGCAACTTTCACTCTCTTTTAGGGATTTTTTAAAACAATATTCTAAAGTTACATAAAAGTAACTGGAAAAAGAATGTAAGGCATGGACATTGCAGGCCATATTCATCAAACTTGGTCAATCCGTGAACTCCCAATGATGAAAAAACAATGTGGACACAAAACCTCTGCTTTTTACCCATAATCTATTATATAGTAGAATAAGGAGTTACTGTTGTTACACTGTGTGGTTTTAACTCATTAAACGTATTTCTCAAAATAAATTTATATGCAAAAACTGCTGACACCTTAAGGGAATATTTGCTGACATTCAAAACAGTAAATTGCCATTCATTTCAAAACCGTATTCTCCCTTTCCTACTGCTTTTCTTGTCTGTTTAATATAGATCTATGTGTGTGTATATATATTTAAATGTACATATATATGTACATATATACACACATGTATATACACAGACATATACACACACATATATACATATACACACATATATACGTATATATATACACATATGTGTGTGTGTGTATATATATACGTATATATGTGTGTATACATATGTACCCCTCCCTAATCTACTAGAGGTAATAAAATCAGTAAAGAGATTAGAATTTGAATTTGATTCCTTATGTGAAAAACAGAAGTGGTAGGCTCATCGAACCCAGTGGTCTCAAATGGAATTAGCACAACCACAAGAAAGTTCTTCCATCTCCTTCCCATCTTCATGTAAAGCTAGTGGCCGACGTAACTGCATTATTTTCACTGACATGCTGAGTGGGTGATCTGTCTGAGAAGATGCTTAGTGGTCACTTTGCTCTCAGGAAAGTGCCTGGTAGTACAGTCTCTCCAGAAAAAGACTGTAGAACATGCACGCACACAAACACACAAAATGCAGCGAAGTGTAGTAAAACCATTAACCCATCTACAAAGCAGGACAACTTGTTCCTCAATGCTGTAAAAATCTCTGGAGGCTCCCCAGTCTTGTGTGGCACAAGTACCGCTCCCAAAGTCCAAATGTCACTAAGCAACAGCTTGTGTTTCCTAAGTCACAGGGCTTTCTTTAAGCCTTTCTCCCACAACCACATAGAAGGCAATCTGTCTTATAAGCTCTATGTTATATGCCATTCCAAGCTTAGAGCATTTCTGTGGGCAGGGGGAAGCTAAAGGTATACCTCATCCTAGAATAAGAAAGGAAATACTTTCCTAACGTTTACTTAACTTATTGTTCAGGTTGTGAACTTATTGCTTTTATAACCCCTTTTCAACATGCTGCCAGAATAATCCTTTGGGAAAAGTCTTTCCTGAATTTCTAGATTTGATTACTTTGTTTTTGAAGCAACGCCTTTGCTTTCATAAGGATGATCAAGGCTATCTTTCTGAATCATTCCTCTTCCTAGCCTCCTATTCCAAACTTTCTTGTAGTTTTCTTTCAAGCTTAGGAAATGACTGTGATTAATTTGTGAGCAAAAACTTGGCTTTGAGATCAGTATAGTTCCTCAAAATAGGAAATTATTTAAGTTAGATTCTGTTTAAATCTTATTCTGTATGAAACATGGTAATTTCCTTTTTTAGAACAATGATCTCTATTTTCAAACAATCTATCTCAAAATATGCTATTGATCAACTAAGAAAAACTTATTTTGAAAACTACAAGGAAAAGCAAAAACATGTGTACTTAAAAATTCTTGATAAAGTACTATCAAGATTAGTGCAGTCCAATTTCAATTATGGAAGTCAAATATAGTATATACTTTTTTTTAACCCATTGAGCTACCTTGACTTTAACCACAGGCAACTTTAAATCTCCTATCAGTTTTCTTCATTCTGAATATTTAACTAAGAAGTTAACATCATTTCCTACAGAAACTTCTCAAATAACTCTACTTTTCAAGTAAGTATTCATTCAATCAATCCATTTAATACACAGAATATCTACTTTTGGCAAGAACCTATAAGGGGTACAAAGATACACCAAACTAAAGGAGACTGCTCAATTGAGAAACAAGGGCATGAACATAATTATCTCCAGAAAAAAGAAAAAAGTCTTAAATGCAGTAAGAGAGTAAAAAGTATTGAAAGAGTTCAAAATAGAGGAATTCATCTTTTATTCAGTAAATACTTGGTGTATGCTTACTATATATCAGGCACTGAGCTATCCTGGAACTCAGCCATGAATAAAAGAGACATAGTGTCTGACATAGTGTCAGGTGAGGAAAGGTGACAAGTAAGGAAGCAATTAAAATACAGACTCGTCTAACATAGGAATGGCGCAGAGAGCAACTTTTTACTATAATGGCTCTTAGAAAGTTATTCCACTTTTTAAAAAATACAGCTTCATTTTATTCAGTACAACAACTTTTTCAATCAGAAACTAAAGAAAAACACTCTAAAAAGTGATACTCTGATATTATAGCTTCAGGCAAAGCTGCACACACCAATTTATATAATATCACAGTTTTTAGACTTTACACCACGTCATGTAGAAAAATGTGAATTGCATGCTATGTTTGGATGACCCCAAGCGTTGTGCTTTGTGTTCAGATGCCAACTGAGGGGGAGGACAGTGGGCATTCTACTGATCTTCTGTGAGATTCCACTAATTAGTGAGATTCTAGTAATCTTCTGTCTGCAGTGTGTGTGCACCATTTCCGCGAGTTGTGAAACACTCTCGTGTCGAGCTTTTGTTTTGCCATACGGTGATTTTAGGTGCTTTTATTTTCTAAGTGCAGTTTGAATGCGAGGTAACTACGAGCCTTAAGAAGACTTCCAGTGTCCAAAAATCCATTTCCTGACTCTACACCACCCGTGAAGGAATTCCTCACCATTCCTCTTTCACCAGCCTCAAGGCTTCTCTTCCTTCTTTGACAAGCATAATAAACTCAGTGCATTTTATTTAAGAATAAACTGGATTTATTTACTTTTAAAGTATCTTTTACCATCTCTACAGATGTGCTTTCACTTTCACTGCTCCATTGATATGTTTTTCTGTCTGTGAAATCTGGCTATCTTGGATTGGGAAAGAACATATCATGACTCTTTCCATGAAAAGCAACGGACATGTTTTACACTAAAAGGCAGGATTTTTAGGAAATAAAGGTTTTCAGAGATTAAAGCAGTTACATAAGAAAGAGACAGGTGAGCAACAGAATAAAGCAAATACAGGTAGGTGCTCCAGGAAAAAGAGAAGGCTCACTTAACCTAGATTTGGACTTGGGGAGGTGAAGACTTCTCAGAGGAAACAATGACTAGGTGAAATCAGATGGATACGTTTGGGGGATGGAGTAGAGGAAGAGAAGGAAGGAATATTCCAAGCAGAAAGAACAGTGTGTTTGCAGAATCAGAGTAAGGAGGTCTGGGCTGGAGAACACAGTAAGAAGAGAAGGATAAGACACAGTGAGAGGAAAGCAATATACGTGGGCAGAAACAAGAGTGTAAAGAACAATATAAATCATGTTAAAGTGTTTGGCTTTTATTCTGAGAGGAGGATGTTAAAGGCTTTTAAGTAGGCAAGGACATGATTAGTCCCATACCTCTGAAAAATCACTGACACTGCAATGTGGAAAATGGCTGAGGATAAGAGAAGTTAGAAGGCTATCGTGAAAGACATGGGGACCTGTACTGGAGAAATATCACGGAATAAATTTGAAAGGTTTTTCAAAACTTTTTAAGACACGGTCATATTTAAAAGATGCAAAAGGCCAGGAGCTGTGGCATACACCTATAATCCCAGCACTTTGGGAGGCCAAGGTGGGTAGATCACTTAAGCACAGAAATTCCAAGACCAGGCTGGGCAACATATGGAGATCCCATCTCCACCAAAAATACAAAAAGTATCGAGGCGTAGTGGTGCACACCTGCAGGCTCAGCTACTAGGGAGGATGAGGTGGGAGGATCCCTTGAGCCCAGGAGGTTGAGACTGCAGTGAGCTATGATCGCACCACTGTACTCCAGCCTGGGTGACAGAGTGAGGCCCTATGATCAACAGGACTTGGATAATGAATGAGTTGGACTGGAAAAGAATAGACCACTAGGACCTAGGACATCTTTGGAATCCATTCATCTACCCACTGCTCTGCTTCCCCACTGCTGTGACTATAAATAAGGAATCGAGGCTGCTGTCAGGAATTCCGACTTAGACAAGTGAGTGAGTGGATGATGTGCATTTACTGAGATGGGAAATGTGTAAGGAGCAGCAGGGTCTTCTGTGGTCTGCTGCCGCTGTTTGAGATGGTGGAGGGAATGGAGAGCATCTGAAGGTGTGGAGATAACGAGATGAGCTGGACGAAAGTGGGGTTCTCAGGAAGGTTGGGCAGGCAAGCAGAAAGAAGCCTGAAGCTCTTAAGAGAGATTTGGGTCGCAGATGACCCTCTGGCGGGCAGCAGCAGACACACGGAACTGTGGCTCAGACTGAATCCCAAAACTACCATGCTTGAAGGGGTAGGAACTCCTCATTCAAAATCGACCACACTATCAATACTACTAATGAAAAAATTTTAAAACAAAAAACGAAAAGACAGAAATGATATTCCAGGGATGGAGTCAAACACTCAGACTTTAAAAATGAGTTTCTTAATGTGATTTCATTTCACATTTCACACTGCTATACCTTTCCAAGGTACTACAGTGTAGGGTAATCAGACATACTCCTTAAGCGTTGACTCCTTCATGCTTTGATTCGGGACAGTCTTCATGCTGTCCACAGGGGGTCTCCCAAAATGAGAGTAACAGCTGGCATACATCATCCACGATTCCACAGGAGGAAAGGAGAGGCAAACAGTGCTACAAGTCTAGTCGCAACAAACATACTAATAGCATGCTACTCTCTGGGGCTTATGGGGGTTTCTTTAGAAACTAAAGAATTTCTTAAAGCAGTCAGGTGCAATTAACACTGATGTATCTTCTGACCTGCCACATAGCTCCCAGTCCATAGGAGGAATATATAAATCTGATCAAAGGAAAGCTGCAGGATCTCAGACACCAAGGCCCACTGTCAATCACTGGGAGTGCTCTCTTCCTGCCAGAACGAAGCCCCCTGGGTTTGAAACGCAGCTTTCCATAGTACTCACTTTATAAGCACTTATTAATGATCGTGCAATCGTTCCGATCAACTTCAAAAAAAAGGTTCACACCTACAGTCTTCACAACCCTTCCCCCACTTCTCCCAAGTTTCAATCGAGTCAGCCAAGCATACAAACATTCCTGCTGCCTGCAAAAGCATTTCCTTTCACTGTGGACTGCCAAAAGCAGAGGAAGAAAATGGAAGTGACTTGGAGTTATGGCACCAAAAAGGCCAAATGAGCAAAGAAATAATCAACTCCACATGAGCCACTTCGGCTCCAACACAATGAAAAGGGCCCAGGACGAACCCCAGGAAAGGTCACTGAGATCAAGGGTCAAACGCAGAAAAAGGCAACAGTGAGGGGCTGCCAGCTGCAACAGGAACCAATGTGGTCCTAATTACACCGAAGGAGAGGGGACAAGAGCTCAGTTAGGTTCTATTCACAATATTTGTGTGTTTTTTAAAAAAAGTCAAGTGTTCCTGTTCCACTCTCTTTCTAAGAGACTATTTCTTCCTGCCACTAGAGCACAGGAAGCCAAGAATTGTGAAGATAATCCTGGCATCCACAGCCGCTTGTACAGGAGCATTATAAATATTTAAAAGCCTAGCTGCATACAAATGGTGAAATTCTAAAAAGCACTGTGAGAGAGATTATTAACAAGACAAAATACAGAAGATTTCAAGGGGATTATTTTGCAAGTCCCATGGAGTCAGCACTTGCCACAAATCCAGCACTTGGTACATTTTCAAGTTTGTCACTGGAATTGGCTTCACGGGAAAAAAATAACCGTTATGGTAACCACAAAACAAATGCTAAAAGCTAAGTTAGCTAAGAACTAGCTATTGCAAAGATGCAGACACACATTTGACTAACTTCTGACGGAGGATGAGGAGGAGGAATATGGAAACATTTGAAAAAGAGCTCCATATGGGTGTTAGGCAATATAACTAATAGAGTTGTTAACAGGTCCAGCGCTTTGCTTAGACCTGACTGACTTATGCACTGGGCTAACCTAAGTACAAGAGTTTCCCCTGCAGTTACAAAAGACTCACCCTCATGGGGGTTGGCTTAGATTCCATTTTAATAACAAGGAAAAAATCCTCAAGCAGAAACTCATTTCCATGAAGTACATTATTCAAATATACACAGTCAAGCATTGAAAAGGCAGATAAGAAAAAAACAGAAATCTTGGAAAAGGATCTTTGCTGCAAAGAAACTTGAATCAATGCTGGCTGAACACTGGGTCTCTGCCACAATGACTTTTACATTATCTGACTGTCAGGTTATGAGTTTCCTAGAGACCTAGAACATACTAATACTAGTTTCCAAGTATCTTACTCCCTCTTTAAACTTGGCCACATACAATAATGGAAGAAATCTAGATTTCTTATAAGCCCCTGCTTGGTTCAAACTGGTAATGGGAATTAGGTCAGACACAGCTTCATCAAAGCTGTCATTGATAAAGGGGCTGCGCATTGATAAAGGGGTTCTTCAAGCACACTCATAAGCTGACGTACAAGTCCCTCACAGATTACTATGTAGTTAGTACGTAATTGGCACCAATTGACTGATAAGTCCAAAATTAAGTAAAAACAGACATTGGCCTATGCCAGGAAAACTTTCACCCTCGAAAACTTGAAATCAGTGCCAGACAGTTAAAACCAAAGTAACCATCAGGATACAATGCTCTGATGAACTAGAAAATAGAAAAACAAATCAATTAGGATCACAATATCTTTGTAAACATAACACGACGCAGCATGAAGTTTTAATCCAATCAGAAAAGCCCGAGAAGTGGCCTTTGGCATCAGGTCCAGCCTAACTATCAAAAATAAAGCAAAGTTTGTTGGAACAACTCTGCTAGGCCACATATGCATGAAGCAGCAGCGGCTGGATTGTAACATAACACTGGCAGGATGGTCAAAGAAAATTCACAGACACTGATACAGAAAAGGTACATACACACACATAAATACACACACGTATACATACTACCAAAAAACACAGCCGCAGATAGAACCAACCTGGAACACAGAAAAACTTATTCCAATGATGCTTCTCTGTGCAAAACGTTATTAATTATTCATTATTCATTGCAGGCCACATTCATCAAACTTTGTCAATCCGTGAACTTCCAATGAAGTTCGTTAATCCCTAATTATTTTCAGTATCAATGTATAAAGCAGGCATGAATATCATTCTCATTATGATTACATCTGATTTTTAAACACATATAGTCTTAACTCCAACATTATGACCCAATTTATTCATTAATGACTATTTCCAAAAAATCAAGAACATCAAACACTTTCTTTCTTTAATGTACCACAACCAATAAAGGTAATTCCAAAAGAATTCCAATTTTTTTGGCACAATAACAGCGGCACGAGATTAAATATGCAGTTTCCCAAGGTGACTGACTTCTTTAAAGAAACAATTCTCATGTGTAAGTCTTGGCATAGTTCTTAAAGCTTCTGTATTATACTATACTCATATTTCATAGTTACACAATAACAGACCTTATGTTTATAGAATACACTTCTACCTGTATATACCCTTGTAGGCCTCACTCTTCTTTGAAGGACTTGTCATTGTTGACTTCTGTGCACAACATGAGGGTTTCTTTTGTTTTCAGTGAGTTTTCTTAAAACGTACAACTTTACTCACATTTTTTTGAGACAGGGTCTCGCTCCGCTGCCCGGACTGGAGTGCAGTGGTGCAATCATGGCTCACTGCAACCTCTGCCTCCCGGGCTCAAGTGATCCTCTCACCTCAACCTCCCAAGTGGCTGGGACCACAGGCGCAAGCGATCATGCCTGGCTAATTCCTCTACTTTTTGTAGAGACAGGGTCTCACATGTTGCCCAAGCTGGTCTCAAACTCCTGGCCTCAATCGATCTGCCTGCCTCAGCCTCCCAAAGTGCTGGGATTACAGGCATGTGAGCCACCACAACCAGCCCACAACTTCATTCTTTATGTAACATCACGTAAACTAATTTGGGTCTGAGGATTATAAGAATGCTGGGGGATGATCCTGAATTTTTTAAAATCTCTTCATTCAACTCATTTTCTTTCTTTTCTTTCTTTCTTTTTTTTTTGGAAGATGGAGTCTCTCTCTGTTGCCCAGGCTGGAGTGCAGTGACACAATTATGGCTCACTGCAGCCTTGACCTCCCTGGGCTCAGGCGATCCTCCCACCGCAGCCTCCCGAGTAGCTGGGACCACAGGCGTGCACCACCACACTTGGCTAATTTTTGTATTTTTAGTAGAGATGGGTTTCACCATCTTGGCCAGGCTGGTCTTGAACTTCTGATCTCAAGTGATCTGCCCGCCTTAGCCTCCCAAAGTGCTAGGATTACAGGTGTGACCCACTGCACCCAGCCCATTCAACCCATTTCCTAATGACAGACTATGAGTGGGGTGGGAATCTACAACCTAAAACTGCAAAGAGCAGTTTTTCATTCATTTATACAGCAAAAACATACTGAGTTCCTATAGTCAAGGTAGTTAGGGAAAAAATATGGGTGGGGGGATAAAGTAGAATAAAATAACAGAGACCTTGACCTCATTTCTTAAAACACTCAATCTCTGACATCTTTAACTCTTGTATAGCAATTCATAAGCAATTGAATTTTAAATTTTTTTGGTATAAAAAAGTTTCAAAACATGACAGGATCCCTAATTTTTCAAAACAATATATTGAAAACAAAATTATTAGTTGGTGGTCTAAATGGATTCATCTCCTTTTCCTAGAGAATGTTAGGCAGAACACTTACTAATTTAGTATGGCTTAGGTCCTGTCTGCAAAGGGAAAAAAAACTCCACAGTTTTTACCAGCTTTAGAATTCTATGACAATATTTACAACTGCTGTGTGTAAATGAAAAAAATACAAACACTTAAAACTTTATCTTATACTATAGTTTTGCCTCATCTATGGCAGGCTCCAAAAATGACTGCACTAAGAGGAAAGGGGGGAAAAACTGCAAAGATATCCAAAATCAACAAAATTTCAGCTCTTAATATTTAAGTTCATCACTTCAGTTTGCAAGCAAAAAAGTATGTTCATGTTCACTCAAAAAAACAAAAAGCTAAGTTGAAAAGAAAAAAAAAAACAGTAGAAAACGTGAAGTTCACAGTTTCATTCTAAGAACCTGGAGAGGTGGGCCTTTCACTTTATATTTGGGTAAAGAATTTGGAAAAACTTCCTTAGCCAACTTTACTTTGTGAATGCCACAGTCACTGTCAAACAATCAGTAAAGTATCCACTTTCCAGAATTCTGGAAAGACTGTCAGAAACATGTATACAGTAAAAGAGATAGGTCTTCTCATGAAGACTCAGTATTTATCTCAAAAAAAGAATCTCGGGCTGGACATGGTGGCTCACACCTGCAATCCCAGCACTTTGGGAGGCCAAGGCAGGAGGATCACTTGAGGTCAGGAGTTCGAGACCAGCCTGGCCAACATGGTGAAAGCCTGTGTTTACTAAAAATACAAAAATTAGCTGGGCGTGGTGACGGGCGCCTGTAATCCCAGCTACTCAGGAGGCTGAGGCAGGAGAATTGCTTGAACCCAGGAGGCAGAGATTGCAGTGAGCTGAGACTGTCCCACTGCACTCCAGCCAGGCAACAAGAGTGAAACTCCGTCTCAAAAAAAAAAAATATCTGGTTATGAACAAAAGAGCATTTCCAATTTGAAAACTATTTAGTTACAAAGTGTTCCAAGAACTTACGTTTTAAGATGTTTCATAACTCCACATAATCATCTTTTTCTCCTCCCAGTTTCCCTGCCAAACTAAGTAAGTACCTCAGGAGTAAAGGATCAGATGGCAAATGTAAGTATTTCAAAACAGAAGAAATGATTTTGTTGATTTAAATTACCTTCTGTGCTTGAACAGCCTCAGGGTGCAAATAAAACATACTACTAATTAAAAGAACCAATAGTAGTACTAATAAAACATCTACAAAGCAGTTTTTATATAGACAGAGGCTTTTAGGTACTTGCCTCCTAACCTCAGCACATGGAACAGTGAATGTGCCCCTAAAACGAAGTGAACTATTTCCACTTCTGTTGGAGAAGAATAAATAGTCACCTCAAGTCTATGGCTGGAGAGAGAGAACCCTACTTGATATTGAGGCATCATAAAAACTTGGGCATAAATCTTACAGATGGAGAAGCATCTAGCATGAGAAACAGCACAGTAGCCATTTCCCAAGATAGATAACTGTATGTAGGTCATTGTACTCAATGGAAATCACGCCAATGGTTCCCAAACTTTGGGACTTCAATAAACAGAAAATTTACAAACAAAATACCTGTATGTCCTATGTAAGCTTTCCAAAATCTGCCCTGAAAACATTTTTTAAAAATTAGTAACTGCCATCTACTATTAGTATTTCATTAGAACACAAAGTAGTAAGCAAGGAGTAATTTCAGTATAAATGCAGCTTATGACTTTTGGTTAGCTGTTTCTCATTTTACTCCAGACGAACATAAAAGCTTTATTAGAGATCATGCTGGTTCAAAGATCAGTGTCAAAAAACAACTAATCTAGAGACTTAACGTTTTCACTGTCTTAAATCAGTAGGATTATGCTACAACTGCTCAACACCACACATTTGGCTCTCAAACAGGCTGAGTCATCTGTATGCACAGGTACTCCGCAGCTCTTCATCCTCAGTGTCAGCCGACCGTCTCCCTAAAGCAGTATTATCACTCTTCTGGGCAGTGACAGGTTTCTGCCACTCAAAAAGACCCAGTGTGTCCCAGAGTCCCATCCCTGTCTTCATGATTAAGCTTCCCCTCCAAAATAAGCCGAACTCTTAGACCTTGCTGGGAAGCTGATGTCTCAGAGGCAGGACCCTCATCATAAGCAGCCCTACATTCCACTCAAAACCCCCCATCGCCCCCTCGCTCTCTCAGCACACTGCTCTCCAATGTCACGTTTTAAAACTGTTTTCCTTCCACACTCATGGCCTTCATTTTCATTTTAATCTGATTTCCCGTGTGTAAAAAGCATAGACAGGAAGAGTCATGAAGGGACAGAGCAGATGATCCTACCTGACTCACTATACTCAAAAATAAGTAAGTCAGTAAAAGAGTGAGACTAGTTTATTCACAGGTCACATAAACGCAAAAAACATCTTTGGGAACAGGGGCCTGGGGGTATATGGGAAATCCTTGTACCTTCCACTCAGTTTTGCCGTGAATCTAAAATTGCTCTAAAAAACAATTGTTTAAAACATTTATAGAGGAACTAGATTAACCACTAGTTTGTCAGTTCCATGAGAAAAGGGACCTTTTCTATTTTGCTCATCACCGTACAGACACCACCTGGGAAGCACCTTGCACGAAATGAGTGCTTAGTAAATTGTGATAAATGAAAGAACTTCCACTGTGAGAAACCCAGCAATGTTTTCTGGGAATTATGAAGTGACTTAACCACACTGACTTGTGTTTTACTATAACAATTTTTAAAAAGTGATTATAGGATATATAATTTAAAACAGATACTAAAGTGAAGGCGACTAACCAAGAGCATGGTGCAGCGCTACAGTAAAAACACGGGCAGGATGGGCGCGGTGGCTCACGCCTGTAATCCCAGCACTTTAGGAGGCGGAGGCAGGCGGATCATGAGGTCAGGAGTTCAAAATCAACCTGACCAACATGGTGAAAACCTGTCTCTAATAAAAATACAAAAATTAGCCAGGCGTGGTGGTGCATGCCTGTAATCCCAGATACTCAGGAGGCTGAAGGAGGAGAATCGCTTGAACCTGGGAGGCAGAGGAGGTTGCAGTGAGCCAAGATCGCACCACTGCACTCCAGCCTGGGCGACAGGGTGAGACTCCGTCAAAAAAAAAAAAAAAAAAAAAAAGGCAAAAATTAAAACAGTTTAACAAAAGGGTCCCTTTAAACCTAAGGGAAAAAGACCACAAACACCACCAAAGGCACTATTATTTTGTTCACAAATAGAAATGACTTGGTGGGCTGCAAAACATTTATTATGATCTTAAAAGCTCTAAAAGGCATATGACCAACTGTGGGTAAATGTAAATCTCTACATTTAGGAGGCTCTAAGGATCTGTAGTCAAAATAAACACAACAGACTCTCTTCACACACTTTTGACACACCCAGGCATTACTGGCTAAACTATCCGTTTTTTACTGTACACAGGCTTCCTGCAACATATGAACTTCTGTATAGTCAAAATCATGTAATAGCAAACTATGTTAAAACAAAATTCTACCACATAACGCTAGTACTAAACAGGGTAACTTCTTAGGATACATTTTAAGCAGATTTTAACAGTATTAGACAAAAGAACTAGGTCAAACCACAAACAGTTTCATAAATCTTCTTAAAACCATGAGGTCAATCTATGCCGCCTCTCGCCAACACTTTTTAAGTCTTAAATTTGGTAAACATCTAAGGAAAATCAAATACACTTTTTAAACAATCTGCCACAATGCTAATTTAACCCGCACATACCTGTGAGGTTAATCCAGTTCGCATGCGAGTTGTTCCCTGTCAATATTAGGCAATATCAATTTGCTGATTTTTTTTTTTTTTTTTGAGACAGAGTTTCATTCTTGTTCCCTAGGCTGGAGTGCAACGGCGTGATCTCGGCTCACCGCAACTTCCACCTCCCAGGTTCAAGCAATTCTCCTGCCTCAGTCTCCCGAGTAGCTGGAATTACAGGCATGAGCCACCACGCCCAGCTAATTTTGTATTTTTAGTAGAAATGGTGTTTCTCCATGTTGGTCAGGCTGGTCTCAAACTCCCGACCTTAGGTGATCCGCCTGCCTCGGCCTCCCAAAGTGCTGGGATTACAGGCGTGAGCCACCACGCCCGGCCAATTTGCTGATTTATTTACATAAATTCATCTTCATAAGCAATTATAAAATTAGGATTTTAAAATATTGTACAAGTATTTAAATCAGAGCTACCTGAGAAAGACTGAACTGTTTTGAGTCCATAGCACTCATTTTTCTGCCTCAGCACAGCAGAGCTATGCCACATTCCCAGGGGTAATTGTGGGTCACCTGTAAGTGATAAGAAGGTGGGACACATGCAGTATGAAAAATCTTGCCAAATAATTCTGATAATCTAATCCACTCCCGCCTCTTGCTTCCACAAAGCAGACAATAATTGGTTTGTGCAAAAACATATACATATGCATCTTATTAAACATCTGTTTTATGAGATTATTGAAAGAATAACAGCTACCAATTATTAGGTTTATAACTACTAATTATTAAGTTTACAGTTCAAAGATTTTATTTTTTATTTATTTATTTTTGAGACAGGAGTCTCGCTCTGCCGCCCAGGCTGGAGTGCAATGGCACAATCTTGGTTTACTGCAACCTCCACCTCCCCGGTTCAAGCGATTCTCCTGCCTCAGCCTCCTAAGTAGCTGGGATTACAGGCGCACACTGCCATGCCCGGCTTCTTTTTTTGTATTTTAGTAGAGACTGGGTTTCACCATGTTGCCAAGACTCGTCTGGAACTCCTGAACTTGGGCAATCCACCTGCCTTGGCTTCCCAAAGTGCTAGGACTTCAGGCGTGAGCCATCTCACCTGGCCAATTTTACATATATTATTGAGGCAGGAGAATAGGGTCTGGAGGCAGGGAACCTAAGGCTGTTTCACACAGACTTCCTAGAGCTAAACTGAAAGGAAAACCCTAACTTTCCAAACCTAAGTAACAAAAGGACCAGAGGCTACTCCCTTTGACCTTTTCTGCATGGCAGGTGGGAAACTGGCTGTCAGCAACAAATCAGATGGATTGCGGGCTGAGTCTTCGTTTGCACAGAAGTATAACTTTGTGAAAAGCAACCAATCAGATGTTTGCACAGAAGTGTTACCTTTGTAACTGCACTTTGGCCTCTGGTTGGCTCCTTCCTGCAACCAATCAGACTGATTGCGGGCTACCACTTAACTTACATGAGATGAGCATGAAGTGGCCAACGGGAAACTTCTAGGGGATATTTGAACCCAAGAAGATTCTGTATTCGGGCCCTTGAGCCGCTGCTTGGCCCACTCCCACACTGTGGAGTGTGCTTTTGTTTGCAATAAATCCCCAATTTCGTTCTTTTGTTGCTTCCTTCTTTCTTTGCTTTGCTGGGCGTTTTGTCCAATCCTTTGTTCAAAATGCCAAGAACCTAGACAACTTGCAGTCACGACCCTCTACCAGTGACACTGTTACCAATCCTCAAACAAACTTAAGGATAGGTATTATTATTTCTCATGACAAATGAGAAAACAAAGAACACTCAGATAGCCTCCCCAAGGGACCACAGCAAATAAAGACAGGGGTGAGGTTTGCACCCAGGGCAACCCCAGGCCTAAGCCTTCCCGCTCCATACACAGCTTCCTAAATAAAAGAAAGGCCTTGAGTACACAGTTGCGCTTACATCCACTCACTTCAGAGCGAATCGATGGCCACGTCTCATTCTGGAAGATTCTCAAACCTACCAGGTTTTAGTTCTTTTTCTCTATTCTAATCTGCGGATGGATTTCAGGAGGTATGAAATTCACTGAAAAAAAAGGTCATTGTCGTTACGCATTGCCGATAAATAAATTACGGTGATAATTTGATCCAGCAAAGTCTGGAACATTAACCAAAGACAGGTCCCAAAATTCAGTGCCCAATTGCATTTGCATTTTTGGATCACAGAGATGACATCTGAAGGTCACATGACATTACAGAACGCTGTACAAAGTTTGAAACAGGTGAAAAGAAAAGTGGGAGATTTATCTTCTAGCTCATGGCAGCATGGGTGTGCCAAACTTGAAAAGCACAACACAGGAGACGACCTTACACAAAGTAGGAACACACATGTTGTTGCACAGATCCCATGTTAATATGGCTCATCAACAAAAAGTAAATATTAACACGTAACAAAAAGTTTTCATTGAATGGGTTTTCTTCATACTTTGGTATTATATATTGGGGTGTACTTTTTCACCTGGCTGCCCTGCAAAATAATGGATTGTTAAAAACAAATTCACTGTTAACAGACTACAGTAAGATCTGGCAATGACACTGCTGGATATATATCCAAAAGAAATCAGTATAATATATCAAAGGGTATCTGCATCCCCACGTTTATCACAGCACTATTCACAATTGCCAAAATACGGCAATTGTCCATCAACAGATGAATGCATAAAGAAAATGTAGTATACACACAAAATGGAATACTATTCAGCCATAAAAAGAATGAAATCTTGTCATTTGCAAAAACACGGATGGCACCAGAGGACATTAGGATAAGTGAAACAAGCCCGGCACAGAAAGACAAATTTCACATGTTCTCATTCATATGTGGGAGCTAAAAACTTTTTAAAATTGAACTCAGGGGGACAGAGAATAGAATGATGGTTACCAGAGGCTCAGAAGGGCAGCAGGGAGGTGGGGATAAAGTGGGGATGGCTAAGGGGTACAAAAATAATCAGAAGAATGAATAAAATCTAGCATTCAATAGTAAACAGGGTGACTATAGTTAACAATAATTTATTGTATATTTTTAAATAACTAAAAGAGTGGAATTGAAATGTTCCCAACACTAAGAAAACCTAATTACCCTGATGTGATCATTACACATTGTATGCCTTCACCAAAACGTTACATGTACTACATAAACACATACAACTATTATGTATCTATAATAATTTAATTTTTTTTTTCGAGACGGAGTCTTGCTCCATCGCCCAGGCTGGAGTGCAGTGGCGTGATCCCGGCTCACTGCAACCTCCACCCCCAGGGTTCAAGCGATTCTCCTGCCTCAGTCTCCCGAGTAGCTGGGATTACAGGCGCACACCACCACGTCCAGCTAATTTTTTTGTATTTTTAGTAGAGATGGGGTTTCACCATGTTGGCCAGGATGGTCTTGATCTCTTGATCTCGTGATCCGACCGCCTCAGCCTCCCAAAGTGCTGGGATTACAGGCGTGAGCCACCGTGCCCAGCTAATAATTTAAAATATTAAAAGTCCTTAAATTTGTGGGAAAATTGTTAGAAAGAGAAAATAATGGTAATCATGCTTAATATCAAAAGAATCAAAAATCAGACAAAGGAAGGATAAAACAAACAAAAATAGTTCTCAACCATTAAACTCAACAATAGCAATCTAAACTTTTATAAAAGATTATTTTAAATTTTTGGATTGTATTGATTTTGGAGCCAGTATTTACTTTGGAAATTTGTTTCAGTTTTATAAGATGTTTCCATTTAGTTTATTTTATACATAATTATATGAGATTAAAAATAAGAATTATTTAATCAACATTAAGATTTTATAATAATTTTTCCTTTTCAAAAAAGTCACACATTCAGCTGGGCGCAGTGGCTCACCGCTGTAATCCCAGCACTTTGGGAGGCCGAGGTGGGCAGATCACCTGAGGTTGGGAGTTTGAGACCAGCCTGACCGACATGGAGAAACCCCGTCTCTACTACAAATACAGAATTAGCCAGGCGTGGTGGCGCATGCCTGTAATCCCAGCTACTTGGGAGGCTGAAGTAGGAGAATCGCTTAAACCCGGGAGGCAGAGGTTGCAGTGAGCCGGGATCACACCACTGCACTCTAGCCTGGGCAGGAAGAGCGAAACTCCGTGTCAGGGAAAAAAAAAAAAAAAAAAAAAAAAACTCACACATTCAAGGTTGAGTGCTAGCCCCTTTTTAGCAAAATACAGGATATTATCATCTCAATTAAGAAATATTCACTGAAATGGCGTTGTAACTAGCCAAACACATAGCTGTTTCCTTGATCACACATCTTCACAAATCTGGACTAAGAATGGTGTTGGGATGGTAGGATAAGAATTGAAACTTCAAATACAAGATTCCCATTCCCTAGAATCAAAAAAGCTGTAAGAATCTTATAAATGCTACCCTAGCTATGAAGACCATTACCCTAACAAAACTCTATACATGCAATGCAATAAACTTATCCTCTATTTTAGGGGACCCACATAGATATGGTAAAGTGCAGGCATTTCTAGAGCTGTGGTACAATGTTTTCTCCTGCATTCATGTTCAATATTGCTACAAAAATTACTGCGCTGCTCTGAAAACCTGTAGACCAGTGACAAAAATTCAGTAATCTCGCCAATCTGTAGGGTCAAAGAAAAGAATGAGATTCTCAAGACTTATCTAAATCATATTTTTTAAAAATATTTAAGACAAGCATCTCCTTTCTGAAGCATTGTTACTGTCACTGCTGAAGACAGAAAGGCAAGAGCCAGCTGAAAAGGGACGATGGTGGCCCCCTTGTCATTTTCCGATTCTACAACGCCCTCTGGCTCCAGTTTTTTGGATCCCCCTCCATTACTAAATCCCAGCCTTCGATGGCCACTTGAGGTCAACTTCTACTGTACCTATCCTGGCCAGCTAGAAACCAAACAGAGGAGTGTCTGGATGGAGCTGACAGTGTGCACACTGGTCTATCTCCAGGCAAATCTCTGCTCTGGTGTCCCCACTTCTACTCTATTTCTTTTAGTGATGCACCTTGAGGATGATACTTTACTGGTGGTTTTTAATACTACCAGTCACAGTTAAGTGTTTATCAGCTCCAACCATATGTAAGCCCAAAAGAAAAGTAGGAAACCTGAAAGAACAGATGTAACAATCACGCTCAGTATTTAAGTATACATTTAAAAATTCTAGGAAGTACTGGGATTTCCCATCGATGACAACACTCATACTTGTGGGGGAAAACTATTACTAGAAAAGTTAGCAAAGGATTCCAACAATAGCTATCCCCTTACTTTTAGCTATCCCTTGCTTCATACCTAGCCTAGTAAGGCTAGGTATGAAGTACATCTCTTATAAAAATCAATGTTATTTACCTGGTATTAAACTGAAGAATGTTTAGTTTACATTGAGCTTGAGGAGATGGAGGGGGAAAGGGAGAGTAACAAAACTGAAAATTTAAAGCAAGAAAATCAAGACGGTGTTCAGTTGCTTGAGGATATTAGAATTTACCCAAACTTTTACCATTACATATTACAGCACTCCCCAACTGCTCTCTTTCCTAGGAGCCATGTCCTTACCAACCCAAGCACATACAATCAATTGTAGTTATTCCCACGTCAAAAGCTCCTTAAATTTTAATCCTACTCATTTTATTTTGATTTGACAGTCTCTAAGGAAGCTATATCACAATAATATCACATTTTGTCAATAAAAGCAGTCCATCTCAAACAGAACAACAACAGGAACAGCAACAGCAACCGCTCACATGCAGTAAGTACCTAGCAAGTGCCAATCACTAGCCCAAGTTATTATGTCCTCACTTTGCCTGTAAAGACTAAATGTGATGATCCCATAGCCCCATGGACCACCATATACAGACGGGGAAATCAAGGCACAGAGGGGTCACATCACTAGAATATGGTGGAGCCTGGCTTTGACCCCAGGCCTCTGACTCCAGGACCTATCCTAGTCTAAACTGCTATAATACACTGCCCAAAAATGCCTAGGTGAAAGCGCCCATGTATATAACACAAATTCATTCTAAATTCAATCATTTCATTAATCTACAAATTCCACATGCTAAATTTATGTAAAATAAGGCTGTGGATGTCTTTCAGTCCCATATCTACTTCCAAAGAGTAGTACGTGAATGACATAAATGATAAAAATCAAGAAATGGTCCTCAGCTGCCGTGGTGGCTCCTGCCTGCAATCCCAGCACTTTGGGAGGCTGAGGCAGGTGGATCACTTGAGGTCAGAAGTTCGAGACCAGGCTGGCCAACATGGAGAAACCTCGTCTCTACTAAAAATACAAAAATTAGCCAGGCATGGTGGCACACACCTGTAGTCCCAGCTACTCTAATTGGGAGGCTGAGGCATGAGAATCGCTTGAGCCCTGGGAGGCGGAGGTTGCACTGATCCAAGATCGCACCCCCACACTCTAGCCTGTGCAACAGAGTGAGACTCTGTCTCAAAAAAAAAAGAGAAAAATGGTTTTCAGCTGGACTCAACAGTGTATGTAGACTAACGATTTACAGTGTTGCCAAGAACATTTGGCACATTCCCATCACACATTGTATTAATCTGTTGGTAATGGGAATGAGATAAGGAACAATCTAGCAAAGAGGTCAGCAGCAACGTTCAATGCCCCAGATATGCTATTACAATCATCCAAATCATTAAATCATCCAAATATAGTTAGAAGGCAAAGGGTCAAAAATCCCTTAAGTTAAAGCCAAAGACTTCCAAATAATTCAATTTCATTAGAGAATGAAGAGGAAAATTTCCTAGAGGTTAAAAATTCTACTATCATAAAGAATATATAGCATCAAAGAAACCCATGTTAAGAAAGATACTAAGATATGAAGCAGGTTCTCTAAAATTTCAACAATTTCTTTATTTTTTTTTTTTTTTCTTTTTGAGACGGAGTTTCGCTCTTGTTGCCCAGGTTGGAGTGCAGTGGTGCAATCTCAGCTCACTGCCACCTATGCCTCCCAGGTTCAAGCGATTCTTCTGCCTCAGCCTCCCAAATAGCTGGGATTACAGGCATGCACCACCACGCCCAACTAATTTTGTATTTTTAGTACAGACAGGGTTTCTCCATGTTGGTCAGGCTGGTCTCGAACTCCCAACCTCAGGTGATCCACCCGCCTCGGCCTTCCAAAATGCCGGGATTACAGGCGTGAGCCGCCACGCCTGGCCCAATCTAATTCTTTAAAAGCCAAGTTAACCTGAAGACCTGAAAACATTATTATTTTTAAGCCATTTAATTATAACCTAAAAAAAGCATACAAATTAATGCATATTGCTCACTATAGATAAAAATATTACAGACAGTTGCTACTGGGCAATTAGACATCTGAACAAGTAGTCTTTCTTGTTCAATTTTTCTCTTTTCAAATTAAAAAAAAGAAAAACTTACAGACAAGCATCATCAATCATTAAGAGGGCCTGGTTCTGATATTATATGAGCTCTGTCAACCTTAATCAAATTGCTTGACAGATCGTAGATAAGTAATGACTTGCTTAGGTTAAGCAAGGCCAGAGTTTTCCTTCTGTAGTATATACATCTCCAGAGCGAAAATAAACAGCCTCACACCTCGTACTGGGAGCTGCACTCCCCTGCTGTTACAACTCAGTCTTCATTTCAACAGAGGACGAGGAACCTTTGGCTTTAAGAACATCTATTTTTCTTTCCTTCCTTCTCAATATGGTCATCAGAAGTCATCATCAAAACCATTTTTAAACTATCTCATTAAACAGTTAATAATTATTTGAATCTACACCAAAATAACACCAATGAGCTAGCATTAAATGCCAAAACATTTGTTTTGGCCTGCATTACACAGTGATATAAAACAAAACAGAAATAGTTAACAACTGACAAAAGCAATACTAAAGGAATCACTTAAAACTGCAAAGCCTGAATTCATGTTGTAATATATCCAAGAAATTGAAAAACAAATTTTGTTTCAATACCATTGGTCACATTTTGGCTGCAGGGGCACCATGGAACAACAGTTAAAATAAGAAAAACAGCATCCCTATTCAGATTTTGTATTCATTCTATAACCAAGACACAATGAACTAAAACATCCTCCTTGGTAACTTCTTTACATATAATTGGAAAGGGCTTTCATACTTCATATTCAGCCAGGATATACTGTTAAAAGAATTTCTAAGCATCCAAGGACTCTGCCTGCTCTAAAGAAAAGTGTTAAAAAGCAGGATCCCAGTGGCTAGGGGAAAAGAAAATGAAATGACTTCTTTAGAAGAACTTCAGAAGCATGAGTTTAAAAATACAAGATGCCAGGGAGTCCATTTTACCTTAGGCAAAATGCGCTTCAATGTTTTCCATTAGGTCAATAGTATCTAGAACGCAGAGCTTGCGGTTTAGAAATGTCAAAGACCAAAAAAACAAAAAACCAAAAAAAAGTACCCTTAGAATTTAACTATTTTAATCTATTCCTAAACACATACAACTGTGCAATTATAGCCTAAAATAAACCTAAAAAGAAAGACTAAAGTTCCAAATAACACTTCTCTCCAATATGCGAAAGAGATATTTTAAAGGACACCTAACTTTGAACTAGATTAAAACTTTAACATCTGATATCAATGCTTAATCATTTAGTCTTCATGATTTCCATTCTAACAAAAATTTTACAATCTCATACATTTCCTGTAAGCAGCAAAAAAAAAAAAGTCTGTAAAATACTCTGCAAAATACAAAGGGCTCTGTAAAAGTTATTTAAGAAATGATCACTATCGGAAACAGGAAAGGAGAAAAGTATTCTGTAGACAGAATAAAAAAAAAATCACAAAACAAGATTTGTAATTGCCAAAATACAAACTCCTCAGCAGGGGACCAAGAATGGGGTGTGCTGTGGCTCCTCCTAAGCCCGTCTGTGCACGCAACGCACAGCCTGGGTCAGGACTTTTCTTTCCCAGTCCCCTGGCGGCTCCATTCTTATAGTCTGCAGGGCACACAGACAAGGGCCTGGCTCTGCAAAAAGCAATACTTCACTCCTTTGACACCATATTAGTTATTGCTAAATTGCCCAAGTACACATGCAGCATACATTCACTCTAGGTGAATCGGAAACAAGACACTAATATTTCTCAGTGAATTAGAAAGAACCTTTACGAGCGAATGGGGACTTCGCCTACTCAATGTAATTTTTTTTTTCCAGGAAAAATTCAACATTTCAACACGAAGGAAAAAAAATCCTTAATTGCACAAATGAAAAACTCAAAAATCAGTTTCTCATTCTTGGTTGTTAAAGGCCTGTAGCATTTGAGATGTGGTGGCTGCTGCTTTGATTCCATGGCCAGCTGACACCTAAAATCACAACTAATTAAGTGTCCTGTATACATGTACAGCTAAGGAAACATGAATCTAACCAAGTGTTATAGTTTCTGCTCTATAAGGGTAATCACTTCCTTATCTTTTCCCTAACAATCTGCCTATCTGGGAAGAGACACCCTAAAATAACAAGTAAAACACTAACAGTGTTTTCTTTAAGATAATTTCAGATACTCTTTTCAAGGGGGGTGGAAAGCATTCGCCTGAATTTACCAAGGTTCACATTTAGAAATCCACTTTGGGGGTTAGCTACAAGACTCCTATTAACATTACTAAGATGCCTGCAGTCCAAACCCTGAGTTAAAGTTTATGATACCACGAAATACTGATATGAAATCTTTGCACAAGCTGTATTGTATAATTAAAACCCCCACCGTGACTGCTGTCATAATAACAAATGTGAAATTAGTGTAAGACCTAGCCACTATAACAATAGCTTTTTTTTTCCTTCCTTTCTTTCTTTCTTTCTTTTTTTTTTTTTTTGAGACACAGTCTTGCTCTTACTGCTCAGGCTGGAGTGCAACGGCACAATCTCGGCTCCCTGCAACCTCTGCCTCCCGAGTTCAAGCAATTCTCCTGCCTTAGCCTCCCAAGTAGCTGGGATTACAGGCACCCACCACCATGCCCAGCTAATTTTTTGTATTTTTAGTAGAGATGGAGTTTCACAATGTTGATCAGGCTGGTCTCAAACACCTGACCTCAGGTGATCCACCTGCCTCAGCTTTCCAAAGTTCTGGGATTATAGGCATGAACCACCACACCCGGCCAACAATAGCTCTTTTAAAATGCATCCTCAAACACAAAAGAAATAACAAATAACATCAATTGTGTTTGCTAGCCTAACAGGAGACCACGATTAACAGCCAATCTCATAATGACTCAAAATTGGCTTTAGTTAGCCATGGGATTAAAACAAAACAAACCAAAAAAATTTAGCTCTAAACGTATTATGAAAATTATACAAAAGACCTATATACAGCCAAAATACCATTACTGCAATTTCTTTTAAGAGAGAAACCCAACTAAAATATAAAATAATTTAAAACATGGTGACTAGAGCTTGGAATTGGGAACTCAGGGTAGAAATGCGATCTATTTATTTCTGTTGTAACCCTAAAAAGGACTCATACTATAAAAAAGAAAGTATGCCTAATTTTCAATAAATAGAAATCAAACTACTGATTTAGAGATCACAACAATTCTAATCAAATTATAATATGACTTGAAAATACATTGAGTATACACACTCAATACTTGGTATCCACAGTTCCTCATCCACGGATTCAACCAACTACAGACCAAAAATATTTGGAAAATAAAAATATAAAAAATAATACAGGCCAGGCATGGTGGCTCGTGCCTGTAATTCCAGCACTTTGGGAGGACAAGGTGGGTGGATCACTTGAGGTCAAGAGTCCGAGACCAGCCTGGCCAACATGGCAAAACCCCGTCCCTACTAAAACTACAAAAATTAGCCAGGCATGGTGGCAGGTGCCTGTAATCCCAGCTACTTCGGAGGCTGAGGCAGGAGAATTGCTTGAACCCGGGAGGTGCAGGTTGCAGTGAGCCCAGATCATGCCACTGCACTCCAGCCTGGGCACCAGAGCAAGACTCTGTCTCAAAAAAAAGAAAAACAAACAAAAAAACCTTTAAAATATACAGTAAAACAGCTATTTACATTGTGTTAGGTATTATAAGTAATCTAGAGATGATTTAAACAGGACGATGTGCATAAGTTATACGCAAATACAGGGAACTTCAGCATCTAAGGATCTGGATAGCCACAGGCAATAGGGGGTATCATGTCCTGGAAGGGATCCCCCATGAATATTGAGGGACGACTGTATTTACAACTAGGTGTAAAATATACTTTTACCCACCAGAACCAACTCAGCAGAACCTCACTATAATTCTTATTACTGTAGAAGAAAACCTGCCATTTCCTTTTGGATGAACATCCAAGATTTAATGGAAGAAATAATAAAATGACCTCATTTAAAAAGTTGATCACACAGTAAGATGCACCCAGGAGGTAAATCATGGGTACAACATAGCAGTTAAGACTCCAGTGTGGCTCTACTCAGGAGTTTAATAATCTATTAAGAACTATGAAAATACCTCCTCCAGGTTGAGTAGTCTCAAGGTTTACTGGAACTACTGCTTGGATGTTAGGACACCAGACCAAAATCCCGATATGAGTTGTCATTAAATCATGGTCATATCTAGAAATCTAATTTCACAATAACAGTGCATAGGATGAAATGAGAAGGAGGAAACACTAAATCAAATCAAACTGCTCTGATTGGTAATCTGATATTATTGGACTGGTGTTTTTACATGGAGGGATAAATAGCACCTTTCCAGCAAAACTGTACGGTCACATACATAATCACATTCAGACATTCAGCCACATGATCATTTTATGAGCCAGTATCAGATGCTTTCAGTACATTGCAAGCTATGTAATATCAAGCCAAATTGTGACATTTAACCCCATTTTATAAATGAGGATTCCCCATACCCACTCTCATACTCTCATAGTTACCAACAGGAGAGGGACCGTTAGAATGACTGAACTAGAGGTTAGTGATAAACACTACGTCCATTCCAGCTGAAACCACGCTCACTCCCTAATTCTTACTGCCTGTTACTCACTGTGTTGTTGTTTTGTTATACACACACCCTAAGGCCAAAATCATGAAAAGAAGCCAAATTAAATGGGCAGGAAAAATGTCTTATCCCCAGCTTGCAAAGCTATTTTTCTTTTTATTGGAATAAGAGACTGCCAAGTTCTGATGTCACTACAATAATTTCATGGCCTGATAAAAGCAGTATTTTATCCAATAAACATTCATTCCTCTTGCCAATTTTACCTCTAACCAGGCAGTGTGTACAATTACTCACTGAATAGATATCAAACTATAGTAAAATAAAGAATTCTAATTACTTTTATTCTGGTATTGTAAAAAGCCAGTAACTGTCAGAAATTTCCCTGGCAAGAAACACAATCCAGAATATATTTTCTAGTACCTACATACCCAGAAGAACCCCTATAAAATACAAAAAGACAAAACATGACATCAGCTCTCTGGGCACTGAATAATGTTGCACAGAACAACTATATACATTTTAAGTATATAAAATTGTTAAAATATCCAAAATATTTGACAAGGATTCCAGTAATAGCCTGATAACGCGTGTCCTAGTATCTTCCACATGTAACTGTTTTTTTCTTTATCTAAAGCTTTCGTTCATCTTCACTACTTGAAGCTGTGGTATCGCTCCCTGAACTTGAGAGTCATTGATGTCACCGAATTTTTAAGAGCAACACTGGGTGTTGAAATCATTCATGGACCTAGAGAAGATGGTTCAGCATCTTTCTACTCAGTGTGTTCCACCCAGCTCATCAGGATTATCTGGAAACTTGTTAGAAAGGGAGAATATTGGGCCTCACCCCAGACCTACTGAATCAGAACATGCACTTGAGCACACCCCCTCACCCAGAAATTCAAATGCACATTAATGCCATCCAGGATATCTGAGTGTTTAGGACTTGTTCAGCAGAATGCAAAGAAAGGAGTGGGCGGGCCAATGTACATAGGGGAAAATCACATTGTCCTTAAGGAATAAGGGGGAGACCAACATGTATGCAATTATGATACCGTATCAGTGCCAGGAGAGATGTGTTTCCAGCCTGCGAGAAAGCATGGTATATTCATGGAAGGCAAAGTAGCTGGGATGGCAGAAGCTTCCAGTAGGCATATAACACTGTATATCCAATTAAAGACCTGGGCTTCAATAAGTGAGCAATTCAGGGACTTGAAAGGATTTTAATGAAAGCAGTCACATGACCACATTTACATTTCAGAAAGATCATTACTCAGGCAAAATGTAAGAAAAATCGATGATCTGGAAGGGGACAAACCAAGACTGAAGACAAGGTGATGAGTTAGTAACAGTTTAAGCAGGAGTTGCAAAGGCATTTTTTTCATCTCACGTGCTGAATCTCCTCTGTGCCTCTCCCAAAGTTTGAGAAGGAGGATGGAGGGGTAAAGTAACGGTAACAGAGAAGAGATAAAGAAGACCCACTTCTAAGCTACAGGGAGGATGGAATTGGTATTGATGGGCATACATAACTCTAAAACAGTAAAAACTCAATATACTTTTCTGTTTTATAAAATGGAGAAAATACTATTTTGGTGATTCAGGATTCCACAGTTCCTTCCATCATTTTAAGTATCATAAAGTACTATATTTACGGATACAAGATATGTACATGGTTAAATATCTATGGATCCCAGAAAATATCTTGAATATGGTTTTGATACTTGGATAAGTCACTGATATCGGCCTTTTCCCCCATATAAGTTATTTATCTCTCTTGTAACTCAAGTTTAGAAAAGTTGCAGTGGAGGAGGGACAAGAGGGGCATTTATTAATGTTTCCATATAATTTATTGTATGAATGAATAAATAACTGGGCCAACAAATGGCTTCAGATGTATACCTATATAAAAAGGTAATATATGCTATACTTTTAAGTATTATCATTTCTGATACTGGTACAATTAGAATATTGAAAAAGTCCCTATTTAAGTAAGGAGGAAAGAATATTTGACATTTACTTGTTAGTGATAAACTAAGGATTACATTTAAAGTGAAAACAGCCAGCAAGTTGAGGCAATCTCCAACTTTAAACTGGAGCTGGTTTAAAAAAATGTATTTATCCAATGGCTGTTTGGAACTTTTAACATATTTCCTACCTCCAAAACCAGGTACGTTGTGGGTATGTAGCCTAGGCACACCATAAAAGCCTATTTCATGGAGCCTCAGTCCTACAAACGCCTTAGAGGTTATTTGGTTCAATGTCGCACCCAAGGAAGAGATTCTTCCCACAGTACCCTTTGAAAATGCCACTAGAACACTTCCAGGAATCAGGAGCCCATGTCCCTTCCAAACAGCACTGTTTCACATGAGGCAGCTCTATTTGTTGGATAGTTCTTCTTTCTTCTGAAATATAATCTGCATCTTTGAGTGCGCCTATAGATCAAAAGATGAATCATGTCTCACTATTTCAACACTCCCAACCCCACTGAAATCCTGGCCACGGATGTTCTGATTTAGGAAGAAAAGGGGACAATCTGCCCCTCTCCAGTCCAGGGGAACCCATCCCTGCATATGGCTGTACGTGAAGAATGACCTTGTGTCAAGAGCTATGAATAGTCAGATTTAATAAAATTATAAATGTTGAAAAATACAATGTCTCCTGAGAGAAAAATGGCTAGTGTTCAAGCAGAACACCCAGAAAATCCTTAATCAACATTTCCAATAACAGAAATACAAGCTATTAACCACAGCCAAAGTCCCTTCCAAAATTTAAAACAAACAAACAAAAACCCTTCTGATTCATCTACTGAATCATCTTGTCTGTTTGTGAAATAAATTTTATTTAGCCTATTTGACAATTTCAACAACACAAACAGAAATTCTAAATGTATAAGCATAGCCTGGCCACAATTGTTAACAGGTGAGTGGCCAAAACTCTTCATCCTGATATAAGTGCTTGGTCCTGTTCTTCACAATCTTCCTGCAGTATAACATCCTAGCTCTACTTTCTTCCTTTTATGGTGGACTTCTTTTTTTTCTTCAGAAAAGCATTGTAGTGTTTCATTTTAAACTCAAAGAATATTACACTAATGCTGGGCTGGTGGTTAGAGGTGGTTCTGTACAACGCTAAGTGTTGATTACGGCATTTAATCCTAAGCATGAAGGATATAAGCTACCTTAGATGGTCCTTTTCCCCTATTTTGAGGCTTCCTCCTAAAAACACACACATAAAAATGAATACAGTTTTCAAAGCATTTGATTTATGGAATTGTAACTGAAGGTAATTATACCTTCAAGTAGTGAATAAATCCAGTTCTGTGAATAAAAATGAGGTCATGGTTGTTTTCCTAAGATAGCCATTGGGATCTGATTTTCTAGCAATGCAGGAAGAAGTGTTTTCTTTTTTCCTCCAATGTGCCAATAAAATGAATTACTATGAATTTCAAACTGCACAAAAGACTCTACAACAATTTTTAAAGCATGAATTAGTACTATATACATAAATAAAAGTTATTCAATAACATGAACAAATCTCACAGGCTTGTGTCTATTATAATGCTCATTATTGAGCAGCGCAGGAACTCCGACACAGACTATATACTGTAGGAGTCCATTTTCATACGGTTCACGAACAGGCAAAACTCACGTATTCGATTTCATCAGAATAGCTGCTGCCTGCTAGCAAGAGGGAGGGCTGCCTGGATGGGCACCAGGGAGCCTTCTAAGGCCAAGGAAATGTCTATATCTCAATCTGGGTACTGGTTACCACAGACATGTGCATATGTAACAATTCATCTAGCTGTTCACTTAGTATACATTAGCTGTACACTTGTGTATATTACTATGTTACACCTCAACTGGAAAAAAGTAACACATGATGTCCAACTGCCTTCTAAGTTTCAACTGCAAATTTAAGAAAGCTGTAGTGTTTCATGTGCCCACACTATTACTAGCTTCTGAGAACTCCTCACTATTGAGTATTTCAAAGAGATCACTTCTGGATCAAAGTAATACACTTACACGTACAGGAGGAGTTAATAAAAATAACAGCAGCTAACATTTACAGAGGTTTTACTATATGCCAAGTGCTTGACTTTCATTATCACATTTAATCCCACAACAGTGGTAAGACATAATTTCTGTTACTATCCCCATTTTACAGATAAAGACCCCCAAGGCTTAAGTCAAGATCATTGCCCAGGCTCACATAAATAACAAGAGGTGAGCTGGTCTAGAACGAGAACAGCCGAAAAGCAAGCTCTGCGTCAGCTTCCGAATTCCCTGTTTGTATTAGGGTAATATCAAAACAAAATCGGCCTCACAGTTCCAAGTAACAAAACATAAACAAAATATGTAACTTAAGTTCAGTAATATAACCCATATATTTTTTTCTCACGTAAGATTAAAGGCACATCAGTGACTCTTAAGCACTGGAGTTCCTACTCACATTCCAACAGATATACAGCAGAACAAAATGTTCTTTGGGCTAGTTTTTTATTCTCTCTGACCATCAAAATATACCGCACAGCAAAGCGACTAAACAGCTGTGAGTGCGACAGGCACAAACTACAGTGTTTACTCCAATTCATTCCAGGGTCCCTTCAATTTGGCCATAGTAATAGGAGAAACACCCAGGATTAAGGTGGAAAAAAAGCTAAACATATCTTCAAAAAGGCTTCTTTATTTTCTAAACACACTGTATTGTGAGGATAATTTGGTAGAGGGCTACATGGGAGTAGGACGGAAAAGGCTGTGCACTATTTACAACATGATTTTACTTGGAAACAAAATATATCAAATGAACCATCAAATATGCTACTGCTTTCTGCATTAGCTAAAAACTAGGAGCATTGGAATTCACATTCTTGGTAGACGAAAACCAATTAACTACACTATCCACCATTCGGAACTGGTCTTCCTTGAAAAGTACACAAGAAACAAACCGGGCTAATATTCTGAAAAAAAGGCTGTGCCCAAACATTATTTGAGGCAGGGGAAGAGAGACTTGGGAAGGAAGACACGTTAGTGTTTCTCAAAAATGTTGCTCCAAAGATTATACAGAATGTTTTTGGCAGATATATTTTCATTTACTTGGCGCTGCTAGCAAGTCTACAAAGTAATGCCTCAAAAACACTAGAAATGATAGAATTCTTAAAAAGACAACAGAAAAGACATAATCTAAATTAGAATTCTGTAATAATAATAATGTAACAGAAACAATCAAATTCTATCAAGAGTAAATTAAAATATGCCTACTCAAACAAGCATTTCATCACTGCAAAACAATTTGTTTCACATGAAGTTTGATTTTGCTCTCTGTCTGAAAGTTACTAAAACGATACATCAGCCTTTACAGGCAAGACCAAACAGTAAGATAATTTTACATATTTATCAAAAGATCATTCAAAGAAAACTTACCAAGTCTGCAACGTGTATAAGCTTGTGCTTCGGAGGGAAAGCAGAGAAGCCACTTTCCGTACTTACACTGGAGTTCACTTCAGTGCTAAACACACATCACTGCAGTCCTGCTTGTAATAAAGTCTGGACTAGCAATCTGCCTTTGGGTTAGGCTTTTCTCTTACAAGATAAGCTGTTAAGTCATGCCTTGATTTTAGATCTGCCAACATATGGAGTCTTCTAATGTAGCCTTCCCTCCACCCCCTCAACTCCCCCCTGCCCACATTCCCCCAATCCCCGCTCTGCTCCACTCCCTCTGCACACACACACATACACACATACAAAAAAGGCACTGCAGGGCAGAAATTCCTCAGGTGCTCGCTAATGGAATTCCCAGGGTCTTGGAGCCGCTTCGGGGATCAAGAGATCTCATAGCCCCTGCTGGGGTAAGGAGCAGCGAGTCTGTTCCATTTAATCAAATACAGAATGAATTTTCAGCTCTATTCACTAGCTTGTCTCCAGGGCTCTTAAAAGGCACCAGGCAGCTAGAATCACACACATGTGGCTCTTTTAGGCAAGTATAATTAGCTTGATTTTAAAAAGCCACATTAATAATATCACCTCAGGACCATTATTCAGGGGACAGATGACAATGATACTGTATGTTTTAAGCCTGACAATGAAGGAAAGAGCACAAACAATGAGGGAAAACTTAAAGGATTAAAAAAAAAAAAAAAAAACCAACAAACCAGTTTTTCATTTAATTGTAATCCAATATTTTTCAAGGGACATGAAGAATATTCCATACACCATCCCTTATTTTCAACAGAAGAGAATCAAGTAAAGCCCTCCCCTGTGCTGTTGAAAGTGAATTAGTGCCAAATACACAACAAAAACTTATCACATGGAATGTTTACACACAATATAAAAATTTAAGTAAAAATAAAACATTCTCGAATTCAAGTTCACGAAATTTCTTGAAAAAAATTCCCCATCAAAAAAATACTATAAGAAAGTCCTTCAAAGCAACATATTTGGCAATCAGACTCCAAATTCTGTTTCTAATCTAATTAGTTTGTATTAAGTTCATTTACTTAAAGGGGGGAGGCTACCATGTACACAGCTCATCTACAGCTCCACTGTGTTGTCTTACCCATACTTCTACATCATGCCACAGCTGATCACAGGGCACTGGCTCATGTCATTACATGTTAAAGCAACACATTTTTCAATTCATTATTTATTTTCTAACCCTTCCCTGATTTTTACTAAGATAATATTTAATTCCTGAAATCATTTCCCTAGCATTTAACTTAGAAACAATCACCAATTTTTAGTCTAAATGTTCGCGAAAAAAAAAAATTCTACAGAAGGAAAATTTTACTTCAACTCACATGTCGACAAAACCATACATGAAATTGTCTACAAAGTCATGAAGGCAGATGGGCAAAGTGGGAAAAGAAGAAGAAAGCCCAAGAAATAAAGAGTCAACAAATTTTTACCTGCCCTCTTTAGAGCAAAGCCCTAGGACAGAAGTTCCTATTCCCACCTACTGCCTTCGTCTGTATATACCTCGACGATCTGGGGCAGAAAGTCCTATCTTCAAGTGAACTTAATTCCTTTCCTGCAAAGCCAAACCACCTGCAAAGAAAGCAAGGCATAAGATAGATTTAGAAGCCAAGCTACACAAGCTAGATCAGTATCCAAGTCCTAAGGGTTCTTTGTACTTGAAGGCTTGAGAGTCAGAGCTGTTTAAGTACTTTGCACAGAAGAGGAGGTTGATGAGAACCATGGCAATCAATCAAAGCATCCCAAGTGAGTTATTACACAAACAACAGCACAGTACCTCTAGTAACTGATTTTCCTGGTTGACTAAACCATTCAAAGAAAGACAGATTCCCCAAACACTGGGAAGTTTTTGCATGAAAGTTAAACAATATACATTTGTGTGTTTCTTAATAGAAATATAAATGTTTCTGTTCTACACACTGCCAAACACACACCCAGGGCACGTCTTTACAAAATGAAACAGGTTTTCTCCATCCTTCTCATATAACTTCAAGTGTGAGGCAGTTCATTTCAACATGTGCATAACAGAGACTGCAGTATTTGGTGCTTCTCGGGTTCCGAAGAATGCTTTCTAGTTAAGCACTAATTTAAAATTTCTAGAAAATTTTTTGAAGGTTTTCTTTCCTCTTATCCTAAAAGTTGAACTATCCCCAAATTTTCAGCTAAAAATAGACTGAGGGTGACTATAAAATGTCATAGAATGTTTAGAATTATGCTGACAATAAACTCATTTCATTTTCTAACATCCTCCCCACTTTCCTCTCCTTGGAGACACTGTCCACTAGGTATGCCAAGTGTCAGCTGGGAATGTGAGGGTTATGTTATCAACGCAGAAAGGAATCAGAATTCTCTGACTTGGCCTCTTTCATCTTTACTGGCATAGGCCTGAAAATAAATCTCATGTGAGCTTTTAGTCCAACCTCCCGTTTTTCAAGGTGCCTGGTTTGGGACACAAAGGCAGACTTTCTGTTGATGAGGTTCCCTAAATTCTGGATTCCCACTGCAAAGCCGTCTGCCCTTAAAGCACCTGCCACCCTCTGTGGTCCTGATGAGGAAGGGCAGGCACTCTGCAAACAGCTCCTTTTGGAGAGCCTTCCACCTGATTTGGTGGGGTTAGGGAGAACAATGAAGGGAAGGGCAAGAGAGTCTATCTATCCCCCTCAGTGATTTATTGCTGAAATTCCTAGATGTGGAGAGAAAGCAACAAAGGTCTGGAAGCTGCCGACTGAAATAAATAGCGAGCTGTAATGTATTTAGCAAATGATAATGCAATCCACAGAAAGCTTTACAGAGGAGAAGGAAAAATACACTCCCTGGGGCTGGGAAGTCACTGAGTCTTGTGAAGGCAGAGAAAGATACATTGTGCAGGAAATTTCTCCTGCTTCTCCCTACACATAAATCACTGTCTCTCTCGGGCGCTCTGCGGGGATGGAGATTGAGAAGAGGCCAGGGACCCGGCTCCTTTGGGAAAACGCCGGGGCGCCCTAGCTCCCCACTCTGCGGCATCTCACCTGCCCCCGAGGACCATCGTCAAGAAGAGGTTTCGTCCTGTCACTGACACCTCACCCCGCCTCCTCCCGCGAGGTGGCTCCGAGCCCCCGAGGACGCGGAACGCCGGGGCTCCCCGCCGGGCACGCATCAGCATCCAAACCCCGCGCGCAGCCCTGGACCCCCACGCCCTCCGAGGAACGCCAGCCCGCCCCCTAAGCCAAGGCCCCCCAAGCCCAGTGCCCGCGCGCCACCCCCCCTCCAACCCTGCGGCGGGACCCCCGCCCCCGCACCTCTCTGCGGGGCTGGCTAAGCCTCCAGACCTCCTGCGCGGCAGCCGGCTCCGAAAGCCACCCCCAGGTCATCCCCCCGCGCGCGCGCGGCGGCGGCTACGGTGGCGGCGGCTGCTATCCGAACGGGCCCCTCCATGCACCGCGCAGGGCAGAGGAGGGAGCGGCGCCTCGCACGCCGGGGCGGGGGCGCTGGGCAGGGCGGGCGGGCGTGGGGTCCCGGGTCTCCTCGCACCTAACCGCGCGAGCCGGGCTCGCGGGCTCAGGGGAGGGGAGCTAGGGGGGCGGAGTCACCGGGGCGCGCCCCCGCGGCCGCGCTCCTCCCCGCCGAGGAGCGCGGGCGCGTAACTCGGCGGGTGCTGGGCCAGCCCGGAGCACGCGAGCAGCGGGAGGAGTGACCGGGGAGAAGCAGACGGAGGCGGGCCGTAGAGGCCGCTGCGCCCCGCCGGCCCGAGCCCCGCCGAAGAGTGCGCGCGCAGCCTGCCAGATCAGCGGCGGGGGCACGGGCCGTACCAAGTGGCGGAGGGGGGCATGCTCTCTGCAGGACCCTCTCCCCGTCGTTGACCTGCCTACTCTGCAAGAGAGATACCCCAGGGACGCATAGAAGAGTCTATTCTTGGGTGTAGGACAAGTAAGGATGAGTTGCCTTAGCAAGTCACGGAGATTCCCATCATGCCTGTACTCACGCTCCCCTCACCTTTCATTCCCCTGGAGAAGCGGCTCTTCTGGCAAGTCCCCAAATGGTCGACTCTGTCCCCGAGGCCCCGCCCCAGTCTCGCTCCGGCCCCGCCCCTCGCCTCTCTACCTAAATTCTCTGAGCCGCCAACGGGTGCATCCCTTCTCCCGGTTCTTGCCTAGTCTCTCTTAGGGTTCCAGCGGCCCACTGCTTATACCTCCTTCGCCTTTCCACCACTCCACATGTTTAGTTCCTTGGGCGGCTTCATCTGATTCCTCACCCACCACCCACCCGCCCTGCCTGCACAGGCACGCAAGCAGGTAACAAAACTCAGGGCTAGGAGAGGCGTGGTGTGGCCTGGTGGCCTTTGGCCCCAGAGTCTTCCCAACTCGTCCGTTGGACCTGCCCCAAGTTATCTGAGCTCAATGAACTTCAGTTGTTCAAACAGAAAAAGGAAAAATAAATTTCTGTTCAAAAGGATGCTGTAAGGCATAAATATACTTTGTGGAAAGCACCTGCCACTCAGTGGGCATTCAAGGACTGTAACTTCTTTATCAATTATTATTATTAGCAGTTAGCTCTTTTTTCCCCATCATCATTGCTTACTATTAGTTTAACTACAAAAGGAGCCTTAATAATCGTTAAGTTTATAAATACTCGATACTGAACTTCAGGAGAAATATGCCAGTCCTCCCTTACCTCCTTACGTGAATTTTAAAAAGAAATGCTTGGAAGTGTGGTATTGTTCAAGCAGGTTACCTTTCTGCATTAGCTAGATTCAGGGTTTTTGTGAAGCCCCTGGAAAGAAAGACAGTACAGGAAGGAAAAAAAAAAAAAAAAAAACAACTTTTTTTTTTAAGACGGGAGTCTCACTCTGTCGCCCAGGCTGGGGTGCACTGGCGCTATGTCGGTTCACAGCAACCTCCACCTCCCAGGTGCAAGCGATTCTCCTGCCTCAGCCTCCCGAGTAGCTGGGATTACAGCACGTGCCACCACACCCGGCTAATTTTTGTATTTTTAGTAGAAACGAGGTTTTGCCATGTTAGCCAGGCTTGTCTTGAACTCCTGACCTCAGGTGATCCACCCACCTCGGCCTCCCAAAGTACTGGGATTACAGGCGTGAGCCACAGCACCCAGCCGGAAAAAAACTCTTAACTCTAGTTTGTTCTCCACTGTTCCATTGTTCACTTATTGAGACCAAGAATCTATATGTTATTAACAAGGTATAGTAGACGATTTTTCATTCAGCAAGTAAGACTTTCTATAAACATAAAGGATTAAACTCAAATGAGAGTTTTGTGTGGATGTAATAGAAGTCTTGCAAGTTTATTGTGGCTACAGAGAATTCCAGGTTCTTCTCCTGGGACACAATGCACTCTGCGCACCTCCAGATTTCACAGTGCCATTTGAATTCACTACACCTGCTGTTAATCATAGTCAGACTGAGAAATAATCACCATGTTTGTTGATACTAATTACTTCCTCTCCCCCTTTTTTTGTAAAGCGGAGAAATAATTTCAGGTGTAAAACAGTTTTTCGTTAATGAATCATTCATCCATTTGTTCAACATTAAGAAACAATGGCCGGGCGTGGTGGCTCAAGCCTGTAATCCCAGCACTTTGGGAGGCCGAGATGGGCGGATCACGAGGTCAGGAGATCGAGACCATCCTGGTGAACACGGTGAAACCCCCGTCTCTACTAAAAATACAAAAAAACTAGCCGGGTGAGGTGGCGGGCGCCTGTAGTCCCAGCTACTCCGGAGGCTGAGGCAGGAGAATGGCGTAAACCCGGGAGGCAGAGGTTGCAGTGAGCTGAGATCACGCCACTGCACTCCTGCCTGGGCAACAGAGTGAAACTCTGTCTCAAAAAAAAGAAAGAAAGAAAGAAAAGTAATAGAGGCAAGCAATTATGAATACACTGTAGATCAAGGGAACTGCAAGCTCTTCTCTGTGGCCTAAGTGTGAGGGGTCAGGTAGGGATTGGTAAGTGAAGGCACTGCAGAAAGAAGCTGAAACCGGCTCACAGATGGCCGTGTATGTCATGCCAAGAAGCTTGGACTTCATCCTGCAGGTAATGGGGAGTCCATGCAGGATTTTAAGTGGGAATGTGATGTAGTCAGATTTGTGCTTAGAAAGATCGCCTAGCAACAGTGATCTTTTGCAGATAGATTTGAGGGAGCCAAGCCTGAGGTCAAAAAATTTGGAAGCTTTGAAGCCGTGCAGGCAGTTTAATTCAATCAAGAGAGTGAACTAGGAAGACAGTAATAAGGACAGAGAAGTGGGGATAAACTTCAAGAACATGAGGAAATTTTGGCAGGACTTGAAACTGATTGCATGTGGAAGGTAAAGAAGAGAAAGGACTCAAGGATGAGCCCAGCCTGCTAGCTTTGATGGAGAGTGGTTACTCTCCCTACCCCCACAGCACCTAGAAAGAGAGTAATGTCCTGCAGAACATACAGGTTTCAGGGAAACAATCACGTGTTCAATTTGGAGCCTTTTGAATTTGAGGTACCTGTATACTGTTATCTAAATGTGTCCCCCCAGATGCATATGTTGAAACTTAATTGTTGGCCAGTGTGGTGGTGTATGCCTGTAATCCCAGCACTTTAAGAGGCCGAGGCAGGAGGATCACTTGAGGTCAGGAGTTCGAGACTAGCCTGGCCAACATGGTGAAACCCCATCTCTACTAAAAATACGAAACATTAGCCGGGCGTGGTGGCGCATGCCTATAGTCCCAGCTACTCAGGAGGCTGAGGCAGAAGAATCACTTGAACTCAGGAGGTGAAGGTTTCTATGAGCCAAGATTGCACCACTGCACTCTAGCCTGAGTGACAGAGTGAGACTCCATCTAAAAAAAGAAAGAAACTTAATTGTCAATATGATAGTATTAAGAGGTGAGGACTTTAGAAACTGACTAAGTCATGAGGACAACCCTCATGAGCAAGCTTCATGACCTTATAAAAGGGCTTCAGGGAGTTAGCTAGCCCCTTCTGTCCCTTCTGCCATGGGAGGACACAGAGAGGTCACAATCTGTAAGGAGCAGGCACTTACCAGGCCCTGAATCTACAGGCACCTTGAACTTGGATTTCCCAACCTCCAGAACTATGAGAAATACATTTCTGTTGCTTAAAAAGTACCCAATTTAAGGCATTTTGTTATAGCAGCAGAAACAGACTAAGACACTATGGGGCCTCCAACCACAGATGTCCACTAGGTAGAGAACTCCAAGTGGAAATACAGATTTAAAAGTCATCAGCATAAAGTAGTGTTTACACCATTAAAGTGGAAGCGATCTCTCAGGAAGAATATGGAATCAGAAAGTTGTAGCCAAGGATGGACCTCTGAAACTCCAATAACTAACACCCCCAATTATCTTGATGAATTTGGAGCAAAGGTTGTTTACTGAACTCAAGGTATGGGACTTGAGAAGGATGCTTGAAGAAGGTGGTGAAGGTTTGGAATAGTCATTAGGAAAAATGAGAGTTGAAAAATCAGAGAATTGATAAGTGATGCTGAGGTCCTGGCTGAGGTTGGAGACCATTAGTGTATAGTGATGGAGCTTGCATGATTATGTGGTTTTCTCCATCAAAATGTAATCATTCAGGTAGAAGGGGAAAAGCATAACACCAACCCAATTTTGAAGTTTTTCTGGGGGTTGTACAAGAAGGAAAATAACACATGGTATTGGTAAGAAAATATTTAAATCATCAATCATAGAATCCAGGCAGTGGAAAAGGTAGAAGAGGTTTGAGAAGAATAATAGACTGGAAGAAATGACAGATTAAAGAAAAGAAGATATGTATGAGATTAAAGAGCTGTTGTTACAGGATTGAGTAAGAAAGAACCAAGAGGTCTTTGATAATAACCAGAGTTTACCATTTCAGAAGTAGAATAGTTCCAGGTAATGATTAGCTCTAGTATGCTAACCGGTGCTGGTAGATGATGTGGTGTAGCTATTTATGCCATCAGGGGACATATTGAAGGAACTGAGAGACTGAGAAATGAAATACCATGAGCCAAGTACTCAAGTCCTCAGGGATGAGGTGGGAAGGTTGTTAGATACTAAGTGACATTTAATACATTCCAGGCCTGAAGTGGGTGCTTTTATAATACTAAATACATGTTAAAATTCGTTCTCCAAGAATAACATAATAGAGTAACTAGAGTCCACAAACTTGTATCACATTCTGACTGTACCTTATTTGATGTTGGTCAAATAACTTAAACTCTTGGAGTCTTGATTTCATCATTTGTAAAGTAGTAAGTGACTTCATCATTTGTAAAGAGTAATAATACCTCATATAGAGTTGTTAATAGGACCTACTTCAGTGGTTTGCTGGGAGGATTAATTGAGATGATACACACAAAGCACTTAATACAGTGACTGGCAAGTAGCAAACACTGGATAAAAGCTATTTATAATAATAACAGTTAATGCTTATATAGTTCCTTCTGTGTGCCAAGTATTATTTTAAGCATTAGTCCCATTATTACAAATGAGAAAACTGAGACATGAAGTGCATTGACAACAGTCACATAGCTAATTAGTGTCAGAGCTCATATTAAAACTCAGGTAGTCTGTGTCTAGAGGCTGAACTCTTAATTATTACACATTAATGTCTCCCTACAATAATGGGAAGTATTTTTATTAATATCACTTCAAATAAATTGATCAGTTAAAAAACTTCAGTTATTTTTTAGCACCATCTGCTCGCGGTGCCACCTCCTGCTCCTCCTGCCACCACTGCTGCCTTGAGTCACTGCCTGCGCAGCTCAGGTCTCCTGGCTCCCCATACTGGCCGCTGATATTTGGAGTTCTTACAACATGGCAGACACTGACAATCTGAACTTGATCAAGATTTGGATGATGTTGAAGAAGTACAAGAAGAAGAAACTGGTGAAGAAACAAAAATCAAAGCATGTCAGCTAACTGTTCAGATGATGCAAAATCCTCAGATTCTTGCAGCCCTTCAAGAAAGACTTGATGGTCTGGTAGAAACACCAACAGAATACATTGAAAGCCTGCCTAGGGTAGTTAAAAGACGAGTGAATACTCTCAAAAACCTGCAAGTTAAATTAAATGTGCACAGACAGAAACCAAATTCTATGAGGAAGTTCACAATCTTGAAAGGAAGTATGCTGTTCTCTATCAGCCTCTACTTGATAAGCGATTTGAGATTATTAATGCAATCGATGAACCCACGGAAGAAGAATGTGAATGGAAATCAGATAAAGAAGATGAGATTCTTTATCCAACTATCCAACTATCCAACTTTATCCAACTATCCGACTTTATCCAACTATCCAACTTTATCCAACTATCCAACTATCGGAGGAGTTGAAAGAAAAGGCCAAGATCAAAGATGAGAAAAAGGATGAAGAAAAAGAAGACCCCAAAGGAATTCCTGAATTTTGGTTAACTGTTTTTAAGAATGTTGACTTGTTCAGTGATATGGTTCAGCAACATGATGAACCTATTCTGAAACACTTGAAAGATACTAAAGTGAAGCTCTCAGCTGCTGGCCAGCCTATGAGTTTTGTCTTAGAGTTTCACTTTGAACCCAATGACTATTTGACAAATGAAGTGCTAACAAACACATACAGGATGGGTCAGAACCAGATGATTTTGATCCCTTTTCTTTTGATGGACCAGAAATTATGGGTTGTACAGAGTGCCAGACAGATTGGAACAAAGGAAAGGATGTCAGTTTGAAAACTATTAAGAAGCAGCAGAAAAACAAGGGAAGCGGGACAGTTCGTACTGTGACTAACACAGTTTCCAGTGACTCTTTCTTTAATTTTTTTGCCCCTCCTGAAGTTCCTGAGAGTGGAGATGATGCAAAGACTTCAAAATAGGTCACTTTTTACATGAGTGTATAATCCCAAGATCAGTGTCATACTTGACTGGAGAAGCTATTGAAGTTGATGATGATGTTTATGATGAAGGTGAAGAAGCAGATGAGGTAATGTTTACCAAATGAGCAAATAATTCTCTCTGTGTTTAACACATTGAGAAGCAAATTGAATGACTTATGTATTCCTTTGCTATAATTATTCTATGATTTGGAATAAAAACATTTTGGAAAATATGATTTTAGAATTCTACAGCCAAACAATGTATGTATAAATTTTCAATAAATAAATTGCAAAACACACACACACACACACACACACACACACAAACTTTTGTTGAGCACGTTTTAGGTATAAAGCCCAAAATTAAAGACATACAAGGAAATACCTATATTAAAAACATCTTGGCTGGGCGTGGTGGCTCACAGCTGTAATCCTGGCACTTTGGGAGGCCAAGGCAGATGGATTGCTTGAGCCCAGGAGTTCAAAACCAGCCTGTACAAGATGGTGAAACTCTGTCTCTACAAAAATTATAAAATATTAGCTGGGTGTAATGGCATACACCTGTAATACCAGCTATTCAAGAAGCTGAGGTAGGAGGATCCCTGGAGCCCAGGACACAGAGGTTACAGTGAGCCAAGATCGCGCCACTGTGCTCCAGTTTAGATGCCAGAGTGAGACCCTATCTCAAAAAAGAAAAAAGAAAAAGAAAAACATCTTATGTGGCCTCATCAGACTCTCTTAGCTTCACCTATCTCCAAGACCCTGCAGTGACCCACTCTGTGTCCCTCGCACCATTTCTAGGCACTGCAGAGCTTGAAATCTGGCTTCTCCAGGAGCTGCTGAGAGGGCTGAGCAACACAACTCAAAAGTGTAGTGTGAGACCAGGCGTTTTGGCTCACACCTGTAATCCCAGTGCTGTGGAAGGCCAAGGTAGGTGGATTGCTTGAGCTCCGGAGTTCAAGACCAGCCTGGGCAATATCGAGAAACCTCATCTCTATTTAAAAAAAAAAACAAAAGAAGAAGAAAGAAAGAAAGTGCAGTGTGTTATCCCCGCTATGTGAGAAGGGAATGGGAGCAGGGCAACAGATAAACTCCTTCTCCCATCCTCTATCCATGGACTGCTCCAAGGCATGGCTTGTCCACACTACTTGTCTGGAACCATCCCTCGTGGCCAAGCAGAGGCACCTATTGAGGGCCCAGATGGGTCTCATGTGACTTGTCAAACGCAATGGCCTCATAACAGTGCATCGCCTTGCATTTGTTTCCCAACTTTTTCTATGCTATTTCCCTTTTCCCTTACTCTCACCTGTGATTGACCAGCCTCTGTTTATTAGAAACTCTTTGTTATAAACCTAAAGAGTTTACAATAAAGCTTTAGAAAGTTTAGGCCTATGTATATATAAAACAAGTAACAGTGCAAATCACTAGCTGATATACACCAAATGAGAGGAATACAGCCAGGCACAAGTTTGAGGTCCAGCCTAAATGTTATTAACCAGTTCATTTTGTATTTTCTGTGCCTCGGTTTTCTCATATATAAACTGTAGATAGTGATATGTGTGTTGCACTTTCATACATTGCTGGTGGGAATGAAAAATGGTATGACCTCCAGGGAAGAAAATTTGACAATGTTTATCAAAATGTAGCATGCTTTTACCCTTTGATCCTGCTGCCTGAGTCTGGAAATTTGCCCTACCGATACTCTTGCATTCATATGAAAACCCCATTCACTGCATTGCTGTTTATAGCAGATTAGAAATAATCCAGGCGTCCACCATCAAGAACTACATCCACACAATGGAATACTGTGCCACTGAAAAAAGAAAAGGGAAGTTCTCAGAGAACTGCTGTGGAAGGTACTCTAAAATATGTGCTAAATGGAAAAGAAAAGAGGAAGAAAGAGAGAGAGAGGTACAGGACATCTTACGGGCAGTATTATGCTCTAATTTCTAAGAGGTAGAAAATAAGATTATATATTTGTGTTTACTGATTTTTTTTTTGCCTAAACAACCACTAGAAGGAACCAAAGAAGACCTCTTTCCACTTTTTTTTTTTTTTTTTTAAAGACAGGGTCTCATTCTGTTGCCCAGGCTGGAGTGCAGTGGCATGATCACGGCTCATTGCAGCCTCTACCTCCTAGGTTCAAGTGATCCTCCCATCTCAGCCTCCTGAGTAGCTGGGACTACAGGCACATGCTACCATACCCAGCTATTCAAAGAATATCTTTTTTTTTTTTTTGAGATGGAGTCTGGCTCTGTCGCCCAGGCTGGAGTGCAGTGGCCGGATCTCAGCTGACTGCAAGCTCCACCTCCCGGGTTTATGCCATTCTCCTGCCTCAGCCTCCTGAGTAGCTGGGACTACAGGCGCCCGCCACCGCGCCCGCCTAGTTTTTTGTATTTTTTAGTAGAGACGGGGTTTCACCATGTTAGCCAGGATGGTCTCGATCTCCCGACCTCGTGATCCGCCCGTCTCGGCCTCCCAAAGTGCCAGGATTACAGGCTTGAGCCACCGCACCCGGCCCAAAGAATATCTTTAAAAATGATTACTTATAGTGGAAGGTGGATAAGATGCTTTTAAACTTAAATCTTTTGGCTGGCCGCAGTGGCGCATGCCTGTAATCCTAGCACTTTGGGAGGCCAAAGCAGGTGGATCTCTTGAGCCCAGGGGTCCGAGACCAGCCTGGGAAACATGGCAAAATCCCATCTCTACAAAAAATACAAAATTAGTCAGGCATAGTGGTGTGGACTTGCAGTCCCAGCTACTTGGGAGGCTGATGTGGTCGAGGCTGTAGTGAGCCGAGATGGTTCCACTGCACTCCAATCTGGGTGACAGAGTGAAACCCATCTTAGAAAAAAAAAGAAGTGTAGGTTTTTATACTGTCTTGATTTTTGAACCATGCAAATAGGCTACTTATCCAAAACAAACAAAAAATTTAATGTGAAAGTAACACCTACCTTTCAAGAGTTAAATGAAATAATGCATCACATTTCTAGCACAGAACCTGACATGGAGTAGGATCTCAGTAAATGGTAGCTTCAGAAATAACTTGCAACTGAAGTAGAGGAAGGAAGGCTTCAAGGAGTAAGGAGAACTTAGCCTAAGTCTAGAAGCTGGGAAATACTGAAAGAGAAGTAAAAAGGTGGAGACCATTGCCAAGGAGGGATTGGGAGAAGCAATGGGAGACAGTGTTAGTAAGACGGGATGAGGCTGCATGGGAGAGGGTTTGAATGGTAGATAAGAACTTGGGATTTTATTCTTAGGTGACAATAATAATAATTAATCTTTATATTTGTACTATATCTCATGGTTTATGAAACCTTAATTACAGATTCCCATCCAGAAGAAATTCAAATCTTATTGTCTAGAATTTGATGCCAACTCAAATGAGCATTATGAGCCTCTAGAATATTCTTGGACTAGAAATGATCTGACAGTTGCAGCAAATGTCAGAAAGTGCCCATTTAGCAACTGCAAGAGTGGTCAAAGTTGGTCATCACCAAGCTGACTTAGTCTGCTAAAGGCTTGCAAACTACACAGCGATTTCACACATTTCTCTCCTGGTTATGACTTTGGATTTTTATTTGATCTTATTTACATGAGAAAAAAGCAATAATCAATTTAAAACCAAAAAAGGAAGGGAAACTGACTATCTAAAAGTCAATTGGTTTAACTCCTTTCTTTCTACTCTCTGCTAAAAAGACCAAAGTTCGAAACAACTAAACCCCACAATGAGTTAGACCCAGAGGGCTAAACAATAACGTAAGTCAGTTGTCTCAATTTGGATGATTTCCAAATTTACACAACAAAGTTCTTGTTAAATATTCAGGAAGTTCCAATTATTTATAATGTAACTTAATATTGACATGGTATTGAATGACCTGACCATCCCCCAGGCCTTAGGAATTTTACATCTAGTGACTGACTGCAGGATAACTCTGACAAGGCTGGAAGGCTGGCAATCAACAATTTTCCTTTGCAATCTATTTTTGTCTTCGAAAAAGAAATTCCAATAGGTTGACTGTATTCTCACTGTCTTGTACATTTCCTGAATTGTGTGCAAGAGGATTTCACGGAGAGAGAGGGATTTCTATGGCGTTTTTTATGCTGAACTGGCTAAGCTCCGGAGACTCACTGCCTAAACCCATTACACACAGATCACCTAACTCTGTTACTGGGTTTGTGATGCTAGATTGATTTACCCATATACCAGGTCAGGAGAAAGTGACTTTTCACATCTTCTTTGCACTAGCAAAGAATGTGGAGATCCTTTTACAGGAAAGAGAAAAGCCTGTACGGGAGCCCCGTGCTAAGCAGACACAATGCTACCTTCCCTGTGATTAGGGTACATGTGGCAAAGGAGCCACTGTCTGGGATATGAAAGAAAGCAAAGGGCCTGAAAGAGAATGGCAAGGAGTTGGGGGATATTTGCAAAGGATAGGGAGCTAATGAATGAGTTATTCGAGGCTGGATGGTCTCAGAGAAAAAAAAAACAAGCTGAGAATTGGGGAACCTGTCCAGTATAATTTATCCCAGCTCCCTCATTATCCTCCTGTCTGCGGTGTGGACTTGGGCCAATCACTAAGTCTCCGTGGTAGAATTTCTCTTCTTCCTCTCCAAAGGAAAAATGAACTACAGTCTGTCAAAGTCTCCAAGGGGCTGGCATTGTTAGAGCAAGTTCTGACAACTTTAACAGCTCTAGTGCAGGCTGAACCAACAAGATTTGGATCTAATGACTAGTCCCTGGAGGTACCAGAGGTCTTCTGTTTGGTCCGTTGTCCATAAAAGCTGTAGGAAGTCAGGCAGATTGCCTCATCAGTAAAACAGGTGTAAATGCTCCATAGGCTGCCAGGTTGTTTTGAGGATTTAAGATGTATAAAATGCACCTGGTACTGTGCTTGACTCATAATGGGCATCATTATTATTCATCAGCTTGGTTTCCACACCTGCAGTTCCTTATCAATTGTGAATGTTTTCTGTATCAGAAGCAAAGAATGCGATTAAAACTAACTCGCATCTTGGACAAATCACTTAACGTGCTTTGTGCATCAATTTTCTCATCTAAGAAACAGTAATAGGTGTAGCGGTGGCTCAAGCCTATAATCCCAGCACTTTGGGGGTGCTGAGGCAGGAGGATTGCTTGAGGCCAGTAGTTTAGACCTGCCTGGGCAATGTAGTTAAACCTTATCTTTACAAAGACTTTCAAAATTAGCCAGGCATGGTGGTGTGCACCTGTAGTCCCAGCTACTCAGGAGGCTAAGGCAAAAGGATCTCAAGCCCAGGAGTTTAAGGCTACAGTGAGCCGTGATTGCACCACTGCATTTCAGCCTAGGCAACAGAGTGAGACCCTGTCTCAAAAAAAAAGAAAGACCGTAATAGTACCTATTTTTTTTCTTTTTTCTTTTTTTTTTTTGAGACGGAGTCTTGCTCTGTCACCCAGGCTGGAGTACAACCGCACGATCTCGGCTCACTGCAAGCTCCGCCTCCCGGGTTCAGGCCATTCTCCTGTCTCAGGCTCCCAAGTAGCTGGGACTACAGGTGCCTGCCACCATGCCCGGCTAAATTTTTTGTATTTTTAGTAGAGACGGGGTTTCACTGTGTTAGCCAGGATGGTCTTGATCTCTTGACCTCGTGATCCGCCCACCTTAGCCTCCCGAAGTGCTGGGATTACAGGCGTGAGCCACCGCACCTGGCCAAGTACCTATTTTCTATATCTGTTCTGAGGATTAGGTGAAATAATGCATATAAAGTACTTGGCCCAGACATAACCAACAATAACTAATTATTTATTATATGTTTAACAAGTGCACAATCAATAATAAAAATCACCTGTTATTATTTTTCTCATCACCATCATCATCATTGTGGTAAAAATCATTGCGAATTCTACCCTATAGGTCAAAACTTTCTCTTATTTTTTCAGTTGTTAGCAACTATCATGCATTAGCAGTGAAAGTTTGAACACACATGAATTATTGATTTGTAGTGTCATCTATTACATATTAGTAATATGGAGAATATTTGTTCTACAATTGATACTTATTCATAAATGACATAGCTTTAGAAGATGTATGAGGATTAAGATAAGCTTGGCCCATGCTTATGTAAGTGCTTGTCAACAAAATAAACACATACATACATATATTCAAAAAACATGAACATCTCTTGAATCTCTGTTACTAGTTTTGCTTTTACATTTTTCTAACCAAGTGTTTCCTCTTCTCTTGGTCAGTTAAAAGCACTGGCCCATCGCTTTGGCGCCTATAATCCTAGCACTTTGGGAGGCTCAAGAAGGCTGATTACTTGAGCCCAAGAGTTTGAGATCAGCGTGGGCAATGTAGCAAGACCCTTATCTCTATTTATCTATTTAAAAAAAAAGAAAAAAATTAAGTACTTATAAATAGCATCGATGCTGACAGCCCTTAAAAGACAATGGTTCTGGGTCTGGCACAGTAGCTCACGCCTATAACCCTAGCACTTTGAGAGGCCAAGGTGGGCAGATTACTTGAGGCCAGGAGTTCGAGACCAGCTGGCCAACATGGCAAACCCTGTCTCTACTAAAAATACAAAATTAACCAGGTGCGGTGGCACGCACCTGTAATCCCAGCTACTCAGGAGGCTGAGGCAGAAGAATCACTTGAACCCAGAAGCAGAGGTTACAGTGAGCCGAGATCATGCCACTGCACTCCAGCCTGGGCAACAGCGTGAGACTCCATCTCAAGAAAAATAAAAAATAAGAATAAAAAAAGACAATGGCTCTGCACTGAGCCCTCTGGAGTCAGGCTCCTGTGTCTTCCCCAAAATCATGTCCTCATACTAGTCTCACGCTTCCCACTTTCCCTCTTCTGTGCCTCATCTTCTCTCTCCCCTTGGCCAGATCTTTGACCAGCTTATTTACTACCTGCCTATTCCCCAGTTACTGTCTGTCCCATTCTGGGGGTCCTGGGGACCACATTTCCTGGAAAAAATGGAAACCGCGTTACTGACTCTCTGCGTCCATCTCAGCTGTATCCCTTCCCTGGGGGCCAGAGAGAGGCTGGACCCGGGCATGGGCAGGAGGAGGACACCATAAGAAGAGTGCCTGGAACTCTGGCATCTTGGAGGGGTAGGAGACTAAAGAAGCTAGTGGCTCCTGCCTTGGCCTGCTCTTCTGCGATGGTCTGAATGTTGGTGTTCCCCGCTAAATTCCTGTGTCAGAACCTAATATTCAGTGTGATAGTGTTAAGACGTAAGGGCCTTTGGGAAATGATTAAGTTATGAAGGCTCCACCCTCATGAATAGGAGTAGAGGCTCAAGTGAGCTTTCTTTCCTCTTCTGCCATGGGAAGACACAGAAAGAGGTACCATCTTTGAAGCAGATCATGAGCCCTCACCCAACACCAAATCTGCTGGTGCTTTGATTTAGACTTCCCAGCCTCCAGAACCATGAGCAATGAATTCCTGCTGTTTAGAAATTACCCAGTGTGAGGTGTTTTGTTGTAGCAGCTCTAATGGACTCAGACATCTTCTCGCAGTAGTTTGGATATAGACGTTCCATTCACATTTATGTCAGAAAAGGGGGGAAACCAAGTAGGGAGAGTACACACACAGAGCAACGAGATGCCCGAATAAGGGACGTTTACAGGGAAGGTGGCAGGGATGGAGAAAACTTAAACTTGGGGCCATTTCCCTTCCCCTTCAATCCATTCCTCGTGGATGTGCTGTTACAAAGTTGTTACCCACCCACCAGGCATGGTGGCTCACGCCTGTCATCCCACACTTTGGGAGCCTGAGGTGGGTGGCACCTGAGGTCAGGAATTCCAGACCAGTCTGACCAACATGGTGAAACCCCCGTCTCCACCAAATACAAAAAAAAAAAAAAATTAGCCGGGCATGGTGGCGTACGCCTGTAATCCCAGCTACTTGGGAGGCTGAGGCAGGAGAATGTTTGAACCTGGGAGGCGGAGTTTGCAGTGAGCTGAGATTGCACCACTGCACTCCAGCCTGGGCAACAAGGGTGAAACTCCGTAACAAAACAAAACAAAACAAAACAAAACAAAACAAAGTTGTTCCCAACCATTCCTTGCCTCCTTGCATCAAGGATTGCCTTCTTCAATGAGTGGAGTGGAATGGAGGAAAAGACAGCAATTTTCTCACGGTTTCTCCTGGTCATAACTGTAAACTGGCCATAGCCTTTTCTGCATGTTCTCAGACTGAAAAGACTTGAGTGAAGGAATTCAACCTAAAGTGTCAATAATGGAGAAAAGCTTTAGAATTAGTTCTCCGGGGATCTAAGGAGATCCCTATGCAGCAGCAGATTTTCAGATACTCTAGTAGGTCCCTCAGTTTGGGGGATCTTGACTTTTCATCTTTCGGCTCACAGCAGGCACTTGACTCTCTGTGCTACTAACACTTAAGGTCCAGCCACTTTTCACAGCTTGTCCCAAAGTCAGTAATTTCCCTGGTGACCAGCAAGAGCTCTAGGGGCTGAGATTAGCAGCTTATGACCTGTGTGAATGGTCCCAGAGTCGGAGGGGGCATGGGAAGACCTGCAAAAGGGCCTGCTCACATGTCCCGTCCCATCCTTCTCAGACCCCCACCTGCACTGAGGAACACCTCTTTTCCCACCCCTCTGTTCCATTCATTTCATGGATTTGTCAAAAGCTCATCACGGAGCCATTAGCAGCCCAGCTTCTCCACCGCCCCTTCACAGAGGGCTTCCACCTTGATTAAAGGACTGTGCCTGAGGAGATGCTGTGCTCACAAATGCCAGAGGGAGGAGGCAGTGGGGCCTTACCCTAGAGGGAGGAATGGAGGTGGGGGTGATGAGAACTAAGAAAAAAACTAAACCAACATGAAATATTGGGACTTTGGAATTTTTTCTCTTTTCCAGAGTGAGATAATTTTTTTTCTTTTTTCGTTTTTTGAGACGGAGTCTTGCACTGTTGCCCAGGCTGGAGTGCAATGGCGTGATCTCTGCTCACTGCAGCCTCTGCCTCCCGGGTTCAAGTGATTCTCCTGCCTCAGCCTCCCGAGTAGCTGGGATGACAGGTGCTGGATTCTGTGTCTGGAGGGGGCCCTAAAGGTTCCATGCCTTGTGGCCAGGAGCCAAGACACTGATAAGTGAGAGGGAAGAGTGGAATAAAGACCAGTCTTCTCTATGCCATCCTCAGGCATGGAGGCAGGGGATGGGCCTCATGAGCTCTACAGGGTACACACAGTCCCCAAAGTCATGGAGCCTGATGGTTGGTAAAAAAATAAAATAAAATTGGCCAGGTGTGGTGGCTCATGCCTGTAATCCCAGCACCGTGAGAGGCCGAGGCGGGTGGATCACTTGAGGTCAGGAATTCCAGACCAGCCTGGCCAACATGGCGAAACCCTGTCTCTACTAAAAAATCCAAAAATTAGTCGGGCGTGGTGGTGGGCACCTGTAATCCCGGCTAGTCAGGAGGCTGAGGAAGGAGAATCACTGGAACCAGGAGGCGGAGGTCACAGTGAGCTGAGATCACACCACTGCCCTCCAGCCTGGGCTACGGAACGAGACTCCATCTCAAATTAAAAAACAAAAAAAAGAAAGAAAGAGTTGGTTTCCACTGTTTCAAGACTAATGGAAGAAACTGTTCTCATGAAGAATGGGAACGACAACCTATAGACTCACAGGAAGCTAAGGGGTAGGGTGGGAACCTCGCCTGAGTTAGGAACAGGGAAACTAGGCAAGTTCCTCTCTGCAAAATGACGGTAACGCTACTGCCTGCCTCACGGTGGTGAGGATTAGAACCGTGTCTTGGAAGTAGTAAGCTCAATGTCAGTGTTCACTACACTACTACTATTTTCATTCTTAGGTGAACTGCTTTACTGCGGGACTGGCTAGAGGTGGGGGTTGGGGGGCTGGCTTATATTATGGTGTCTTAGGTTAGTGACTGAAACACACTGACAATCTTTGTTCCTGGCAAAGCAACACTATGCTCTCATTTCAATCCCACTTATAAATTCTGCAATGGAAAAAATGGAGCCGGCCCTTAGGGAACTCACTATAGGGGCCTGAGACTTGGGCCATGCTCTCACTAAACCCTCTGGCGGAAGACCTTTGGGCCGCCCAGCCCCACCTGGAGGTGGAAGGTGATTAAATGGATGATCTCACCCGGTCCCTTTTGAGAGGGCCCGAGTCTGTGATCCTGTAAACAGACTCCTATGCACTGCAAACCATGGGCGTTTTTGTGGATTGTTCTTTGTTCAGAAAAAGCCAGAGCAGTTTTGAGAAGTCTGCAGAATGTTAGAGCTGTCACTTCTAGAGTAACGTAACACTGTCTATTACCCCACCTATCAGCAAAGCAAAGCAAGGTATATGTCTGCATGAGTCAGGGTTTATTTAATATTCACAACCCCGGCAGTTTTTTTGACTGATGAAAATATTTTGCAAACAGAACCTGGTCCTGTTTTTCTCCTCACTCTTTCCCCCTGCCAAATGTAGAGTGAGAGGTTGGCAGAAGCAGTGCTAAACTAGTAGGGCTGATGAGATACTATCTCCGTCTCCTTGTAACACAAAACATTTATTTTGCTGGGAGTGAACACAAAATTGAAAAGGGGCCAAGATTCCTGGGAGCAGGAGGTTTGGCTTCCCCCCTGGCTGGACTGCCTGGTTTGTTGACTTTCTGCCTTTGCCACCCCCTGAGCCACACACCAGCCTTACCTAAGACATAGACCATTACAAAGGCAGCTCCAGAAGCACCAAACTACCCCCACCCCAGCTCCAGGGGAGAGGACCAGCCAATATTCAGCAAATGAGTCAGCTGTGAGTGACAAAGCCAGGCTTGGCCACTCCCTTCCCCACTTGGTGGCTTGCCCTCTAGCTGTCTGTCCAGGGACGCAAAAGCCGAGCGATGGATGTCCCAAATGCAGACACCACTTGGAGACCTACCCCGCAGCTAGGCAGATGTAGCAGGCCCTTTGCTGAGGGCCTAACTCCCATGCTGCAGAATGAGTGTATATCAAGATCTGTGATCACTGGAGAAGTCTCATTTTCCCAGACTTGGTTCCGCAGCTGTGCGGCCTTCAGATGCTGCCTTGGTTGAAATCCTGGCTCTTACTAGGTATGTGGCCATGGGCAGGTTATTTATCTTTCCCATGTTGCAATTTCCTTATCTACAAAATGGTGATAATAATAGCACCTTTCTCCTAGGCTGTTGTGAGAATTAGAGCAACACGCTCAGCATAGGTGTTAGTCATGTGAGTACTGTTACCGTCAAAGGTGAAGTAGGAGTATAGTCTCTTATACTCTCAGCTTCACAGTACGAGAGTCATTGACACCTGCTCTCAACTGCCTCGCTCTGCCCTCAACGCTGGGCCCTGGTGCCTCTGCCAGGGCTCTCTTCTCTGCATGAAGAGTCACCTTCCCCTTACGTCACGGCTGGCTTTGTGTTGTCTCTGAAGCTCCTTGGACTCATAACCAACTTAGAGCTTGCCAGCGTGTTCTTTGGTCTTGCTGCTTACGTGGCACTGCCAGTATCAGTGTGCCACTGAGCCTCAGTCTGTTCCATGATTTGTTTATTTTAATATTTTATTTTATTTTTAGAGACTGGGTCTCACTCTGTGGCCCAGGCTGGAGTGCAGTGGCATGATCATGGCTCACTGCAGCCTCAAACACCTGGTCTGAAGTGATCTGCCTGCCACAGCCTCCTGAGGAGCTAGGACCACAGGCACCTACCACCATGCCTGGCTAATTTTCTCTCTCTTTTTTATTTTTGTAGAAATGGGAGGCTGTGTTGCCCAGGCTGGTCCCAAATTCCTGGCCTCAAGTAATACTCTTGCCTCAGCATCCCAAGGCACTGGGATTGCAGGCTTGAGCCACAGCATGCCTAGCCTATTTAAAACCTTTTCTTTCAAGAAAAGAGAAGTAACTTAGGGGATTTAGAACCGTACTACTATGGTCCTGCTCCAGAAAATCTACTATCTCTTTATGTATTTTTTCATCTAACTTAGGTAGTTGTCAGAGGTTTTTTTTTGTTTTTTGTTTTTTTTGTATTTTTAGTAGAGACGGGGTTTCACCGTGTTAGGCAGGATGGCCTCGATCTCCTGACCTCGTGATCCGCCCGCCTCGGCCTCCCAAAGTGCTGGGATTACAGGCGTGAGCCACCGTGCCCGGCCTAGGTCAGAGTTTTTTAAGCTCAGCACTATTGATATTTCGGGCCAGATAATTCTGTGTTATGGGGACTCTCTTGAGTAGCAGAGAATGTTTAGCGGCAGCCCTGGCCCTCCCCGCACTAGATGCCAGTAGCACCCACTCCCCTTGTTGTGGCAAAATATCTCTAGACATTACCAGTGTCCTCTGGGGTAAGGTTGTCGGATTTAGCAAATAAAGACATCAAAATCTATTTTATTTGGCAGCCTTCCTCTGGGGGCAAAAATCACTCCAGGTTGGGAACCATGGGTTTAGATACCCTACGCGTTCATAGTCATTTACTCACATGATAACTGTGTCAAGTAGTTACTAGCAACCCATTCTAAAGATGAGGAAACTGAGTCTTGAGGAGGGAAAGTGGCTTGCCCATAGTCACCCAGGTCGATAGCTCATTTCAGTGCTCTTTCCATTTTATTACAGTGGCCCAACGGAGCTCAGCCTCTTGCAGCATCTTCCTTGTTTACGAACATTCAGGAGGCCCCATTCCAACCCTTCTGGGCTGATGCTCTGATAATTGGGACATCGATTGTGTGAAGGGCCAAACTAGACATTGTCCTACAAACCTCTCCACCTCACACAGCTCTGAAAACGTTTCTTGGAGAGAAGGCAAAGGGAGAGGAAGGGAAAGGAACAGCAGGGGGTGCAGGGCCCCTGCCTCCCACAGCTCTGCAGCCAAAGCCTGGAGAGACAAAAGGCAGCGTGGCACAGGGATGATTCTTTCCCTTGCTCTATCACCCAGCTCAGTGGGGCATTCTGGATGCCTGCCCTCCGATGCTCAGGGGCCTTATTAACAGACCTCAGCTGTTGCCCAAAGCCCTTACCTCACCCAAGAGGGCTCTATTTGCATGATAATGCCCTCTTTGGGGGAATTATTGCTTAATTAAAGAACAGCAATCACTTTAATTAGCATGTCTCCTTGCTCCCTGGTACTTTGCATGGATTCAAATGAGCTCCTCATTAGGTATTGGCACTTGGACAGATCCAGGGCCTCTGGCTGGGAGGGGAGGCTCCCAGGGCAGGCAGCCCCAGCCGGGACCTCAATGGCGGGGAGGCCCAGCCCTGCCAAGAACACAACCCGGGCTTTGTGAGGGAAATGGCAGACAGGGCCTGGGCCAGCGCCCTTTGAGGCCCACAACAGGGCACACAGGGGAGGGCCAGGCCCTGAAGGGTGGTGTTTGCAGGCACCAGCCAAGGGCTCTCTCTTTGCCGCTGTCCACTGGAGCTATACCTCCGTTTCAGCTCTTTTGCCGTTGGCATTTAGCTGCAGTACACCATCCTCCTCCTCCCGTAAGGATGTTTGGAGTCTTTTTCTATCAGTCCCCCCTACACCCATGCACACCTGGCTCAATCTCAGTGCCCCTCAGACTCTTGACTCCCAGTTTTGGAGTGCAGTTTTCTCTTCTAACTGGTAGTGGAGGGGGATGGCACATAAAATAAAACAAGCCAACAGGAAAACACACGTGCCTTCATCCAGAGATGGTCTCTCCCAGGGCAAGATCACCCCGCTCTTTAGCTTCCCTCCCCTGAGATCTAGAAAGAATCCAGGAACAACTCCACCCACAGACCCCTGAGCTGGATTTCCAGAAATAGGGGCCACTGTGGATTCTCACCACCACAATTCACCCCCCCAATTACTAATAAAACCTAGGTTATTTTGTAGGCCAATGAACTACTGCTTTCAGCACATGGAGTCCAATGCCAGCCTAATTATACTTTGATATTTCTCTTGATCTCTCTTAGAGTAGAGCCACTGGCTCCCCTCCAGGAAGAACCTTCTTCCTCTGCCTGGATGTCAGTGTACCTAAAATCACCTGACTTTTGTTCTCCTTCCTACCTCTCTCCCTCTCTCTTACACACACACGCACACACACACCTGACAGAGAAGGTAAAAATGTCTCTAGGTTTGTATTGAAGAGATCTGGTTTCCAGTCTAAGCTTAGCATCCAGGGCAGAAGTATCTTTCTCCTCTGTTTTCTGGAGTGAATTTTCAGGAAGAGAATGAGAATAGCTCCAGGCTGCCACCCCAGAGAGACCCAAAGCAGCTCCGACTCAATCCAGAACCTTCCTCCACAGCCCTAGCAGGTGCACATTCAGTCTCTCAGGCAGCTCCGGCTCCAGCTCTCTCACCTCCAACCTCCCCCGCAACCCCAGTGAGCCAACCTGGGGCTGCCCTATCTTTAGAGTCTCTGCTTTCCCTGTGTGAGAGGAGAATTCCACGAGAAGAGGAGGTAGCTGTGAGCTATGTCAAGGGCTCAAGCTGGAGAGCTGTGGAGGGAAGTGGAAGGGAGGAGCTGGTGGTGGTGTCTGGGGAGAAAGGAACTCAATCCCCTCAGCATCATCCTGCAGAGAGAGTAACAACAAATCAGAGGTAAATCCACTTCCTGGCAGGAAGCTGAGCCTGAAACCAGATGAAGCCACAGTGCTTCAAAGGCAGAGTGACACCCAAACAAGAGAGCAGCCCTTAATCCCCCATAGAAAGATGAGAACGGCAAGCTCAGGCCCAGGAGGGAGACCGTGCGGCTTTGTTTAAGCAGGATTGAAAACACAGCCCTATTGAAAGGCTGGGACTTTGAGACACAGACCCGGAGGGGCAGTTGCCAAGTTGAAGGCAGCCCAAGGCTGCCAGCTTTCACCTCTTTAGTTCTGGGCTTGGCAGTAATGAGGTGAAGGGCCGGGACTTTTAACTGGCTAGGTCAAAAAGGTTTCCTTATTAGACAAACAGTGTGGGATGGGGGTGGGGGGTGTATTTGGTGTCTAAGCTTAGAACTGATAGCTTCCAGAAAAAGAGGCAGAGCCAGAGGCCTGTCTCCTTATACACCCGCCTCCCCGGCCGAGCCAGCCCCTGGCTCTTCACCTCTGTCCCAGCCTGCTCGTGCCCATCCACACCAGGTTTGACGAGGGGACTTGGGGAGGTGTCAAGAGGGTCAGAAGAGGGTCCAGCGAGATACGGAGTGACACAGAGGGGGATGGGGAGGAACCTGCCCTGAGACTGCTTTTTTTTTTCTTTTGAGACAGAGTCTCATTCTGTTGACTGACTGGAGTGCAGTGGCATGATCTCGGCTCACAGCAACCTCTGCCTCCCGGGTTCAAGCAATTCTCCTGCCTCAGCCTCTGGAGGAGCTGGGACTGCAGGCACATGCCACCACGCCCAGCTAATTTTTGTATATTTAGTAGAGACAGGATTTCCCCATGTTAGGATGATCTCGAACTCCTGACCTTGTGATCTGCCCACCTTGGCCTTCCAAAGTTCTGGGATTACAGGCATGAGCCACCGTGCCTGGCCGAGGCTGCTTCCTGACCTGTAGGTCAATGCCTATGATGAGGCAAACTTGGGGAGAGCATCCCTGTTTAGTGGTTAGACAGCCTGTAGCAGTGAGCGCCCCCTTTCCTGGGTGGCGGCAGAACGGCTCCATGCGCACCTGCTGTCCCCAGCACTGCTCTGGCGTCAAAGGCCTACACCCTGCTTATGTCTCTAAAGCTGTTTGTCAACCAGTGCTCTACGAAGACCTCAAGTTTAGAAGCTGGTGCCTGGGGGACCAAAAGACAGGGTGTGGGGTGTGGGGGGTTTAGGGGAAGAGGATTCCCAAGCTGAGTGAAAGGATTGCCTATCCCCCCACTCACACATCTCAACCAGAGCAGCTTCTTTTTATTGACTTGCCATATCTTCCATGTAAGTTTTCATCCGAGGAGACAATTACAGAACCCAGAGAGTTGGAAAAGCACTGTCCTACAAGGTGAGAAGGTGCCCTGGAGGGGAGGCTTATCCTTCTCTAGCTTCATAACAATATCTTTGCACAGTTAGCATCCAAATATAATTCATTAAATAAGTGCTTCTTAAACACCTTATTCACATGGCCACTAGTTCCATAGAGCATCGGCGGCTTGCAAAGAGATGCATGAAGTAAAGCACGAGTAAGTCCAAATGGGAATGAATAACCAGGATCAGAGAAAATATACATGAAATGAAATCAAGATTAGGGAAGAGAAACACACGTACGTGGGGGATAAAGTTCTGCATATTTACTGTTATTGGACTCCAGATTGACTTCTGAGCTTCCCTGAAGGCAAATCTGGGGAGGAAAAGAGAGGAAAAAAGGAGACAGACAGATAGACAGATGTCTGGAATCTAATTCTCTTTACCAGAATGAAGGAAATATACCAGCTTGTCAGGCTAAGCAAAATGTTTTCCAGCTGTAAGTTTTAGAACAAATTTCTCACAATGAAATTCGTATAGGCAGTGCTGAGTAACAAGATTGGCAATGTCTTTAGTTAACACCCTCCAGAAATAAGATGCCTGTTGATGAGGGTACAAGATAAAATAGCCCAAAAGAATAGTCTTGTATCATTTTAGTTTGATCCAAGCATAACCCATCCATTTTTAGTTTGGGTTCCCCCAGAAGCAGACCTGGAGAAAGGGATTCAAATACAAGTCATTTGTTTGATCCCAGTAAACTGGTACGAGAGTGGGCAAGTGAGACAGGAAAAGAAAAAGAGCCCCCAGAAAGGTGTGTTACCAAGCTAGTTCCTACTAAGGGAATTAAAGCTCACCCCCATTGAGGAATTCTGGGAGTGTTGAATAGCCTCTGAATCATCCTACCTGGGGCGGGGAGGGAGCTGGAGTTTTTATATACCAACTCCCATCAATCATTGGTTGAAGGCTGCTTTAGGAGCATGAATTCCCTGGTACATCTGGTTTACCACATATGTGGGCAAAGCAGGCTGCAGCAGGCAAAGAAAGGCCTCAGGCAAGTGATATGGAAGCTGGCAGTTGGAATGTCAGCCAGTATGCCCCGAAATGGTACAGGCCAAGGAGGTGCTGGCAGGATGCTGACAGCATCACATCAGCTTGGGGACACATGGTGACACCCTAGCAGGAGCAGCCACAGGATGCCACCGCACTCCAGCCTGGGTGACAGAGTAAGACTCCATCTAAAAAGAAAAAAAAAAGTGGCATTCTGGTTTAGAATGTTCTAAATTGTCATTTTTATAAGACATTTACAATTTAAAAATTTTTTAAATGTTTATAATGACATTTCTGCCAGGAAATACTCCCTGTGGACTTTGATTTTCATAGCAGTATCAAAATGCATGTTTTATATGCACATCAGCAGCTAGGGATCTATACTCTCCACATGTGGTCCACTTCATGGCCCCTTTATCAAAGCCAATGAAAGGCGAGTAAAAACCTCAATCTAGCCAGGTGCAGTGGCTCGTGCCTGTAATCCCAGCACTTTGGGAGGCCAAGGCGGGTGGATCACCTGAGGTCGGGAGTTTGAGATCAACCTGGCCAACATGGAGAAACCCCGTCTCTACTAAAAATACAAAATTAGCCATGTGTGGTGGGCATATGCCTGTAGTCCCACTACTCAGGAGGCTGAGGCAGGAGAATCGCTTGAACCTGGGAGGCGGAGGTTGCGGTGAGCCGAGATCACACCATTGCATTCCAGCCTGGGCAACAAGAGTAAAACTCTGCCTCAAAAAAACAAAAACAAAAACAAAAAACCCTCAATCTTCTATTGGTTTACACAGATTCATTCACAACCACAGATAGTAAATCAATGATCAATAATGGAGTGGCTGTGCTTGAAAACTCCTACTGCTCCCCATGTAAAAATATTGACCTGGGGGAAAAATGGGTTAAAAAAGAAAGTGTGCACAATTTTATTACATACAATTTACTTCATTTTATTCCTGTAACAGAAAGAATATTCCATATCATTAAATGCTGCCCCTAAAAGATGAGTAAGATGAAAGCTAAAAAGAAGTTGGAGGGTCTTCCTGCAGTTACAGTAGAGTTTCTGAGCCTTGGACAGTTATCAAGGAGCTGAATCTTGAACTGGCTCTTGTCTGGTTTCTCTCCAAAGCCTACTTGAGACCACCAGTATTTGAAAAAGTTGGGGTAAGGGGCATTCTGGTCACTGATACTATGAACCCAACTCAAGTATGAAGCCTAAGGTAGTCTGCTTTAATGGGAAAGGTATGAGCCTTATAACCTCCACCTTCTGGTTGTGTGGCCTTAGCAAAATCATTTAACCTTTCTGTTCTGTCATTTGTTAAAAGAGGATAATAACAACTTCCTTACAGGCTGTTATGAGAGTTAGAGATAATGCATGAAAATGCTGGCCCTGTTTCTGATACATAATAAAGGCACGGTAAAATAAATGACGATTTTCTAGTGAGACCCATCTCTACAAAAAATAAAAATAAAAAAATTGCCAGTTGTGGTGGTGCACGCCTGTAATCACAGCTACTCGAGAGGCTGAGGTGGGAGGATCACCTGAGTCCAGGAGTTCAAGGCTGCAGAGAGCTATGACCACACTGCACTCCAGCCTGGGAGACAGAGTGAGATCCTGTCTAAAAAAAAAAAAAAAAAAAAAATAGAGGAAGAAGAAGAAACTGATTTTCATCACCAAATGAGGAATTCTTTAAATGGAGATGGGCTGCATCTTCTGTTTGACATGACCTTGACCTAGGAGAATAATCAGGGGACCTTGCTAATCATGCTCAAAAAGACTTAAAGTTATAAATCAATCTAGCAATTCAAAAGGACATTTACAATTAACTTTCCTCAAAGAGCCATCAGAGCTTTGCTCCAAGCTAGATGTTCAAAGGGAGCATTTTTGAGATTTTTCTATGGCTGTGTATGGTCATTGACTGGCAACATTCCCCTCCAAACATCAAGGCCCAAGTAATTTGGATCATTCTTTACGGCCAAGCTTTTCAAATAAAGTTTCTATATCTTGAGGGAAACATCCAATATGCCGCAGGGTGTGTAAAGCCACAGGATAAAAATGACTCTTAAGAAAGAGGATCCTGGGCCGGGCACGGTGGCTCACACCTGTAATCCCAGCACTTTGGAAGGCCGAGGTGGGTGGCTTACGAGGTCAGGAGATCGAGACCATCCTGGCTAACACGGTGAAACTCCGTCTCCACTAAAATTACAAAAAATTAGCCGAGTGTGTTGGCAGGCACCTGTAGTCCCAGCTACTCGGGAGCCTGAGGCAGGAGAATTGCTTGAACCTGGGAGGCATAGGTTACAGTGAGCCGAGATAGCACCACTGCACTCTAGCCTGGGTAACAGAGCAAGACTCTGTCTCAAAAAAAAAAAGGATCCTTTTGGTTAAAGACCTTTAGGGAGAACTTTAAGTAATTTAACATGTAATTTCTCAGAAGTATACTATAGATT
>NC_045446.1:115247670-115295991 GCF_002776525.5 Piliocolobus tephrosceles
TAATTTCTCAGAAGTATACTATAGATTATAAAAAATTTTAAGATAAAATGTGAAAATTTGAAGGAATTTCATGCTAATGGCCAGCGACATCTGGCGTGAGTCTCAGGCTCTTCGGGCTGTGCAGAAGGTTCTCATTAATGGAGGGCAATCGATCCCAGAACATGGCCACACTTAAAGTGAATCCACTAAATAGGCAGGGCGCGGTGGCTCAAGCCTGTAATCCCAGCACTTTGGGAGGCCGAGACGGGCAAATCACGAGGTCAGGAGATCGAGACCATCCTGGCTAACACGGTGAAACCCCGTCTCTACTAAAAAATACAAAAAACTAGCTGGGCGAGGTGGCGGGCGCCTGTAGTCCCAGCTACTCAGGAGGCTGAGGCAGGAGAATGGCGTAAACCCGGGAGGCGGAGCTTGCAGTGAGCTGAGATCCGGCCACTGCACTCCAGCCTGGGCGACAGAGCAAGACTCCGTCTCAAAAAAAAAAAAAAAAAAAAAAGTGAATCCACTAAAAATGGGGACCAAATATTTAAGAGTAAATAATAGGGGGGAAAGTGTCTATTAGAATTTTATATTGCAAATTAAACCCCCAAAAATATGTAAAGTAAGCTGCTTAAGGCAAAGAACCACACCCTTCCTCAAATGACTTAGATTAAGACTTTACCTATGACAAGGCTGGTCACAGACCCTCCAGAGCCCCTTGCTCTGCCTCATAAATGATGAGCTAAGCTGCTTGTCTCCACGGATCAATTGGAACAAAATGCTTGTTAACCGAGCTTCAGTGAAGAGTTTCTTTTTCAAGGCCCCTGGACTTTGGGCACCCTCAGCCTGAGCCAGCAGACAGCCCTTCCTGAGAAGAGGCAGGCCCCTGGGTCAAATAGTCCCTGCCTCACTGCCTGACCTTGCTGCCCCTTCACCCACCCCCTTCCCCACACCTGCTTCTTTCTAGCCTTATTTACTCTTCCCTAGAAAGGAAAAAAATCCCTGTCTGCCTTATTCTTAAGATGCTTTCAGAAGGATGGTCAGGGCCTTCTCCCTATTGCAATAGTCCCTTCCCCTCCCCCAGCCTTGCAATAATCCTCTTTGGATAAAAATCAACTTTTACCAAGTCTGGATTTGTTTTTTATGCGACAAGAGTAATTTATCATATAAGGAGTAGTTTTATATATAACTTGTATGTAGACTCTATTATATATAGTTATATATTTTATATAGTTATATATTTGTTGTGTATTTGTTATATGTCTACTCTTTCATATAGTAGTTATACATTTACATACTATGTTAGATATTTTTTAATATATAAGCAATTTTTTTGAGAGATGATCTCCCTCTGTCACTCAGGCTGGAGTGCAGGGGGTAATCATAGCTTGCTGCAGCCTCTGATTCCTGGACTCAAATGATCCTCCTGCTTCAGCCTTCTAAGTAGCTGGAACTACGTGTGTATGCCATCATACCCAACTAATTTTTCTAATTTTTTGTAAAGACAGGATCTCACTATGTCGCCTAGGTTGGTCTTGAACTCCTGGCCTCAAGCAGTCCTGTTGTCTTGGCCTCCCAAAGTGCTGGAATTACAGGTGTGAGCCACCATGCCCAGCCTAAAGCTACTCTTTATGTGGTAAATTATATGTGTGCGTATAAATTCATTCAAGTTTCATGATAACCATATAATAAAGTCCATATTCTTGTTTCAACTTTAATTTACAAATAAGAAAGCAATCTGAAGAAACACTTGCCCAATAGGTAAAGTAGGGAATCTGAAACCAGATCCGTCTTTAAATCCTGGCTTACTCTTGCTACACTATCTCTACTATTTTTTTTTTTTTTTTTTTTTTGAGACAGACTCTTGCTCTGTTGCCCAGGCTGGAGTGCAATGATGTGATCTTGGCTCACTACAACCTCTGCCTCCTGGGTTCAAGCGATTCTCCTGCCCCAGTCTCCCGAATTGCTGGGATTACCGGCACCTGCCACCATACCTGGCTAATTTTTTGTGTGTATTTTTAGTAGAGACAGGGTTTCATCATGTTGGCCAGGCTGGTCTCAAACTCCTGACCTCAGATGATCCACCCGCCTTGGCCTCCCAAAGTGCTGGGATTACAGGTGTGAGCCACGGTGCCTGGCCTCACTAATCTTTTTTTGAAAGTGGACAAGACACAAACACTAAGCACTTCGCACCATAAGGGAGAGTGCTTGCCTCTGGCCTTTGCCGTCTCTCAGGCCTGCCCTGATGTGCTTACTCACACACTGTGACAGTTGTTTTGTTTGTTGCCCCAGTGCATGCAGCTGTGCTGGTAATTAAGAACATTCTGCGGTTACATGGAACCCAATCCCAGGAGCCCAATCCCTCTGTGCCTTTAGCACACAGACCAGAGTCAACCCTCCATGCATACGAGTGTCAACACGGGGCCCTATGCTGGATGTGTTATTGAAGTCACATTTGGCCTAGTTCCAAGTGGACGTGAGGTTTGAGGTTTGACTTAGTTACTGCATTGAATCTCCCAACAGTGTAATGAGCCAGGTGGAAGTGAGGAGCAAAGACCTGAGCATTTATCCTTTGCTAGATTGGTCTGTGTTTCCAATAACCAATAGTAGACATGTGGTTACCACATATTAGAGACAAAAAGAATCCTGCAAGTTATGTACCATCATCCTCATTTTTGCAGAAGAAAATAATGGAAATTAAATAATTTGCCCAACATACAGGAGAGCTCAGTCTTCTAGACTCTTAGGCTCTCCCTCTTTTTTTCCTCCTCCTCCTCCTGTTCCTCCTTGTATCTTGTATCACATTCTCTTAATCAGAAATTTTCAAGCACATAGTTTAGAGACACCAAGAGTTCTGCAAGACTTGATAAGAAACCCAACAGCCCCTCCATCACTCCCCCTCTCCCCACCAATTCTTGCTCCTCAGGAGTAACCTTCTCAACCCTTTTTTTTTTCTTTTATGAGACAGAGTCTCCCTCTGTTGCCCAGGCTGGAGTGCAGTGGCACGACCTCAGCTCACGGCAACCCGCCTCCTGGGTTCAAGTGATTCTTGTGCCTCAGCCTCCCAAGTAGCACGCGCCACCCCACCTGGCTAATTTTTTTTGTATTTTTAGCAGAGACGGGGTTTCACCATGTTGGCCAGGCTGGTCTTGAACTCCTGACCTCAAGTGATCCGCTCACCTCAGTTTCCCAAAGTGCTGGGATTATAGACGTGAGCCACCAGGCCCAACCTTTTCTCAACTCTTTTGAACAGATTCTTTACTTTCTTTGCTAAATAGCAAGCTTATATCGCTACTGCTTAATTTTCCAATGTTAGCCATTTCCTAGATTTTTCTTAAGTTAGGCCTTTGTCTATTTTTCATTAGGAAAGGGGAGGATTTCTCTCTCCGTTGCCAAAACCTCCCGTTGCCACACACTGACGCACGCAGCTCCCGGCCCCACTCAGCCGGCCATTTCCCGAGTATAATTAGATCATAATTTTCATTAGATCAACATTCAATATTTACTTTATCACGAATACATAAACGCTACCCACAGCCAAGTCATGAGTGTATAATGATTATTTTCCCTCTGCTAAATTTTCCTCCTGGAGTTAAAAAGCATTTGGTTTTGTTTGTTTAGTTTTCTATATAGTTATTGCTGGTGTATTCCCAAACTCTCCCCAGTTTGAGTAATCTTGTCTCAATTCCCTCCAGTACTGAGATGACTTAGGTACTCTATCTGTCTCACTTTCTCAGGGAGCTCATCCCTCGATCTTCTGGCTGGGCCAGTGTGCACTGGTTGTTCCCAAGGTCTATTACAAAGCCGGTGGCTTGAGATCTCCCTTTACTGTTATTGGAGCTTCCCGTTCTCTTGTTCAGGGTTCTCTTTGTGCTGAGTGCCATGCCTTCCTTCTTGGTGAAGCCTATCCTTCGCAGTGGAATCCTGAGACGTGCATGGCAGACAAAATCTGGACACGTGGCGTATCTGAAAAAGTCTCCATTCTACCCTCACAATTGATTGGGAGTTTAGGTGAGTAGAAAATTCTACCTCAGAAGTAGCTGGCCTTTCTGCATTGTCTTCTAGCTTCCAGTGCTATTCTGATTCCTTGCTATGAAACTTGTTTATTTTCTCCGGAACCTTGTAGGATCCTCTCTTTGTTGCTAATATGCTGAAATGTCATAATTTACTTTCTTTGGGTGTTGGTTTTCTTCATTGATTATTCTGGGCAGTTAGTGGGCTCTTTCATTCTGGAACCTCATGTCTAAGACTAGGAAAATGTTCGTGTATTATACCTTTGATCCGTTGATTTTTTTTCTTTTTATATTTTTTAAAAATAGAGATAGGGTCTCACTGTGTTGCCCAGGCTGGTCTCAAACTCCTGGACTCAAGTGACCCTCCCACCTTGGCCTCCTAAAGTGCTGGGATTCCAGGTGTGAGCTGCCATGCTCAGCCTGATTTACTTTTTTAATCTCTATTTTCACTATTATCTCTTTTTGGAATTCCTGTAATTTAAATATTTTCTTGAATGCATCTTATAATTCTCTTTTTTTTCTTCTCTCCTAACTCTTCCCTCTACTTTCTGATTAATTTCATCCACTAATTTTTCTATCATGTATTGATTGTTAAAATTTATCCTATCATATTTAGTTTCCAAGAGTTCTCTTTTGTTCCCCAGTAATTCCATTCTATTTTTGAGACAGGGTCTCACTCTGTTGCCCAGGCTGGGGTCCCGTGGTATGATCATAGCCCATCACAGCTTTGACCTCCCGGGCTCGAGGGATCCTCCTGCTTCAGTCCTTCAAGTAACTGCGACTACAGGCACACAGCACCATGTCCAGCTAATTTTTGTATTTTTCGTAGAGATGGGGCTTCACCATGTTGCCCAGGCTGGTCTCAAACTTCTGGGCTCAAGTGATCCGCTCACCTTGGCCTCCCAAAGTGCTTTGATTATAAGTGTGAGCCACCATGCCTGGCTAATAATTTTTTGTATTAGTGTCCCATCCTTGATTTTTTAGATGCAGTATTACATCTAAGTATATAAGCGTTTTCTTCCCCACGCATAGTCTTTGTTTTTTCCAAGATTTGTTGTCTTCGTTTGTTTGTACGGCCCTTTGCTTCTCTTGGTAGAAGCTTTTTTCAAATGCCGGGTGCTTCTTAGTGACTGCTGATGAACAGAGCACCAAACAGCTGTGTGGTAGTACTTACCAGTGAATGGGCAGGGCTTGCCAAGTGTAGATTTCACTCCAAGTAATCTAGCTGGGCCATTCCCTTGGGAAACTCTTGATGTCATTTGACAAAGTTTTTCTGGGAAACTTTATCTCCTGCTTAGAGAACATAAGCCTAACTTTCACTATTCAATGGAAGAAGGCTGGTGGTCTCAAAATTCAGTGGTAAACTGGCATTTAACTTCCATGTTTTCGTGTGTTGCAAATTGTGCCTCCTGTCTCCTTCAAACTGTTGAAACTGTTTTATCATCTCTAGAGAACAGAGGTCTAACCTTTGCTGGGGATGGAAGTGTGGAGTAGGGGAGGGGACACACAGTCTACCCATCTTTTGAGCAACCTTTGGACAAGTCTTGTTTTCAGTGCTAATTTTGCCCCTCCCCTTTCTAAAAGAATCTTATATTGCTCATTACTGAGTCTTTGGGGCTTCTGAGATATAATGTGGGGTGTTCCTGTCTGAGTTAGGATTGAACTTAGGCCCTCGAAGACAGTTCCCACTTATTAATATGGTACTTGTCAAATTTGCTTTCTAGCCTCCAGAATTGTGTTGCTCTTGTCTCCTTTCCCATAGTTTTTGTGAGTTTTAATATTTTTTATTGCTTTTTAATGTGATGGTTAATATTTAGTATCAGTCTTCTGGCCTTCATCCTTCTCCCATGCTGGATGCTTCCTGCCCTCAAACATTGGACTACAAGTTCTTCAGCTTTTGGACTCTTGGAGTTACACCAGTGGTTCACAAGGGGCTCTCAGCCTTCAGCCACAGACTGCAGGCTGCACTGTCAGCTTCCCTACTTTTAAGGTTTTGGAACTCGAACTGGCTTCCTTGCTCCTTACCTTACAAACAGCCTATTGTGGGACTTCATCTTGTAATCATGTGAGTCAATACTCTTAATAAACTCCCTTTCATATATACATCTATCCTATGAGTCCTGTCCCTCTAGAGAATCCTAACCAATACACTTTAGTTTTTTCGCTTTAATGGGGTTTCAGGAAGAATGAAGTTAGAGTATACATCATCTGCCATCTTTAACCAGGAGTTCAAGCCAGTACTTGAACTTAACTTCCACTCTTCTGGACTGCCTCTCAGGAAACAGCCCCAATGTAAGAATAATAGTAATCATAATAAAAACAAATAAATAAATAAATACCAAGCTTTTATGATCTGCCAGACACTATTTTCAGCATATGAAAACTCATCATACATTAGCTGAGGCCACCGTGAATGCTTGGGGTTCTCCTTTGGAGCCTTTCCTTGCCCCAGGGCAGCCTGAAGGAGGGCTTGTAGAATCCTCTAATGGTAACAATACTGGGTTCTGGAATGACTTGCGTTCAATTTTTGGCTTCAATTACCAGCTATGTAACTACTTTCTCTGCCGTGATGTGCACATCTGTTCAATGTAGTTACTAAATCATACCTATCTGCCTTCCTGGGCTATCATGCAGACTATATAATATAACGTATGTGAAGCTCTCAGCACAGTGTTTTAGCAAATAGAAGCATTCAGAAAAAAACAAAAAAAAGCACTAGGATAGGGAGAACAGAACCCTTCCCGCAAGAGGCCACGTGTGTGTCCTGGGGTGAGTGTGACTTTGGCAGCCCTGTCCTGGAGACAGATCTGGGGTGAGGGGAGGAAGCTGGTGTTTAAGGTCCTTGAGGTGGCCACACCTACACGTGTTCCCCTGCCTGTGCCTAGGATCTGACATTTCTCCGTGTTCCTCTCTGGTTCTTTCTTCTTGACTATACTTTTCAGTGTCCCAACCCCTCTGTTAGTACCTTACTGTCTGTATCTCTATGTGCATTTGCTAATCAACCTACAGTGTGAGATTCTGTCTCAAAACAAAACAACAACAACAACAGGAGATCTGACCCTGAACCTGTGGTCTTCACCCGCCTTGGCCTTCGTTTCTGGAAGGGTCTTGATCGTCTGTTTTTGGGTCATTCCATCACCAGTCCTAATGACTACTTTGTTTTCATTCTTGCTGGATGTTTTTCCTTCTCTTTGAGCCCTTCTCATACACAAACCTCCTCTCACACCATTTGGCCTTGTTTTCAATGCTCCCAGTGGAGTTTTCACACACATTTTGGGCCCAGAAGCCTAATATGAAGAAATGGAGCCCTGGCCAGGTTGCAGGAAGTCCTCCTTGGAGCACAGTTTCAACAGTTTCAAGCCGCTGCCTGGGGATTCCACCTCATGCTAGCTTCCTTTTTTTTTTTTTTTTTTTCTTTTTTTTTGAGACAGAGTCTCACTCTGTCACCCAGGCCGGAGTGCAATGGCATGATCTTGGCTCACTGCAACCTCCGCCTCCCGGGTTCAAGCGATTCTCCTGCCTCAGCCTCCCAAGTAGCTAGGATTATAGGCATGCACCACCACACCCAGCTAATTTTTTTTTTTTTTTGAGATGGAGTCTTGCTCTGTTGTCCAGGCTGGAGTGCAGTGATGTGATCTCAGCTCGCTGCAAGCTCCGCCTCCTGAGTTCACACCATTCTCCTGCCTCAGCCTCCCAAGTAGCTGGGACTACAGGCACCCGCCACCACACCCGGCTAATTTTTTGTATTTTTGGTAGAGACGGGGTTTCACAGTGTTAGCCAGGATGGTCTCGATCTCCTGTCCTCGTGATCCGCCCGCCTCGGCCTCCCAAGGTGCTTGGATTACAGGCGTGAGCCACTGCATCCAGCCTATTTTTTGCATTTTCAGTAGAGACAGGTTTCTCCATGGTGGCCAGGCTGATCTCGAACTCCTGACCTCAGGTGATCTGCCCACCTCAGCCTCCCAAAGTGCTGTGATTATAGGTGTGAGCCACCATACCCAGCCCTCATGCTAACTTGTGATGGAGAAGTTGGAGAAGTCCTTGCTCCAGGTCTCACAGTGAGTGGTACGCAGTAGAGTCCTGCTCTCCTACTACTTGCCCCAAATTGCTTTCACCATGAGGCAAGGCCTCAACACCTTTGCTTCACATTTTGGCCTAAGGTGGTCTAACCACAGAGCTCACCACTCAGCCACATCAGCCACCGTCAGGTTCAAAGAACGCTCACCGTGCACCAGCCTGTTCTCCTGGCCCGGTGTCCACGGTTCGGACCACGTCCTCCTCTGAGATAACCCATCTCCAGGTTCGCTGTCGGCCAAAATTCCCGACTTCTCCCTCAGCAAACACTTCCTCGTGGTTTCAGCTTCCCCGTGGTCTCCTCTTCCCAGCTCCTTCCTCCTTTTTCCACAGGTTCCTTACTTCCCTTCATTGACTGTCAGAATGAGGCACAGAGGAGCCCCGGGGAAGGCGCCTGACACTTAGCTCCACCCTAGGCTGCAATATATTTCCTCAGTTCTTCCTCACTCTAATTCCCTTCTTATGAGAAACTGAAGTCCAGACAGGAGTATTAAGAAAGTTGTCACCCCATAAATATACACAATTATTATTTATCCATAAAAAATAAACTTGCCATAAGTGCTATAAGGTCATGTAGCCAGAAAATACTGGAACAGAATTACCTTCACATCAGATTTCAGAGCAAGCAAGACTAGCTAAAGAGACGGATATCCGGGAACAATCAGGAGGGAAGCTTATGGTGCAGAGACCAGGAGGGTACCCAGAAAACGTGGAACAGTGGAGAAGGTAATGAAATCAAAACTGTATTTGGCTGGAGGGACCCTGGAACTCTGGGTAGCCTGAATTGTGAAGACATGGTAGGGGCGGGGGGCATCTTAGGCATTTGAGATTAGTGCTGGGGGCTTCTACTCCCCAAATTTCCCCCGCATGACTCCTATCAGAGGCCCAGGGTGCTGGGCAGAGGCTCTGGAGTGAGGAGGAGTTAGCCTGGGCATTCCAGTTGCTGGTGGGTTTGTGTCAGTGGAAGCTGAGAATGAGGAAGGGGACTGGCGGAGCTGCCAGCACTCTCCACAAGGCAGGGCCCCCACAGAGCAAACAGCTGTGGCCTCCAAAAGGCAACAGTTCCAAAGGTTCTCTTTTTCTTCATGAGACTACATGGCCAGGATGGGGGAAAAGGGGCATTTTGTTGGGAACCTGGTTTACATTTTGGATAGAGACTCTGATTGAGTCAGACCTGAGCCTCTTCACTTCTCATTACCACCGGGAGCCACTGAGCTCCTTTCATGTTCCAGGAGACCAAGGCCTTTTCCTCTCCAGAAAAGGTTCTGGCTTAACCCATTCCCGGCCCTTAGATGTCTGTGTCCTCTGGCCAGTGTAAGCTGACAGAGCAAGGAGTGACAGGAAGAGGCCCTGGCATCAGGACGATGTAGAAGGGATCAACACCCACTCCTTTCCTCAACTTCAGGCTTTGTTCCTTCCTCACGGACACATCCCTGCTGCCATGTGAACTGGGTTGGCCTGGCAGCCTCACAACCCTCCCATCCCTGCAGCTAGACTGGACGGATGTTTAAAGAAAGTCCAGCTCCTGGGCAGTTAGAAGATCGGGGTCTAAATACCACTTATTTTTCTGCATGTGATCTTATGTCGGTCATTTAAGTTCTTCGTACTGCATATTCCTTAGCACAAAATACAAGCATTAGACTTTTTCCTTTTCATTTCTATTCATTTTTTAATACAAAAGCAATATATACCTCTGGTTAAAAATTTTAAAAATAAATATGAATATAGAGGTGTATAGCCCTTCAAGTTTTCAAAAAATGAATTTTAAATACTGTCCACAAATCTGTAAAAACACAGGCTTTTATTTTGCCTCATTTTACATAAATGAGATGATACTGTGCAGACTGCCTTGAAGCATGCGTTTTTACTTTTTTATTTTTATCTATTTATTTATTTTTTGAGACGGAGTCTCGCACTGTCACCAGGCTGGAGTGCAGTGGCACGATCTCGGCTCACTGCAACCTCTGCCTCCCAGGTTCAAGCGATTCTCCTGCCTCAGCCTCCCGAGTAGCTGAGATTACAGGCGCCCACCACCACGCCTGGCTAATTTTTTGTATTTTTAGTAGAGATGAGGTTTCACTCTGTTGGCCAGGCTGGTCTCAAACTCCTGACCTCGTGATCCACCCACCTCGGCCTCCCAAAGTGCTGGGATTACAGGCATCAGCCACCGCGCCCGATTGACTGAAGCATGCTTTTTAAAAAACTTACTATATTATAGAGATTTTCCATCTAAAGATATACAGTTCTACCTCAATCTTTTTAACAGCTGCACAGAATTTCCTAAGAGGTATCCCAACATACTCACTTGTTTCCCTGTTGATAAATGTGGGGATTGTTTCTAAAATTTCATTATTACAAACAATGCTGTAGTGAACTTGCTTTGTAGTGACTCAACTTGGGGTGGTTGCCCAGCTCATTAGTCACCCAGGGGTGGTGTCTGTGATGTTCCCCTCATGGGGAACCCTCTCCTTGTCAGCATCCTTTACCCTGTAGTCCAGGCGTCCACTGGCTCTTCTATTTGCGGGGCTACCGTGCTTGGTCCTGGGGTGGTGGGCACCCCTTGAGCTGGACCAATGCAGAATCCTTTCCTGGGAATGTTCTCACTGAATCCAGGAGAGGGAAGCCCTGTTTTCTCATTAGGAAACTGGGATGACAAAAACCTAGGAGCTGCCAGAGGGTCTGAAAGAGTGAAAGTGGCAGAGACGAGAGAGAATCTTGTTTTCAACCAAAGGCCTCGATCATTTCTAAGGTGCCTCTGCTTCTAATGTTTTGTGTCGCTGGGAGAGGAAATCAGAGAATGAACCGGGGCTTTCTTTTCTCATATTCCCCTCTCTATGAATTCTGGCTGGGACCTTTGAACTCTTGGAAGGCCAAGGACCTCTCTGGGAAGCGCTTTGCTCCGTCCTCTTGACTTGATTGACTCTTCTAAAGGTAGAGATTCTCCAGCTTCTCCTTGCTGAGATTGCATTTGTAATAAACAACTACCTTCTTTGAGAGACATCATTTGAAAGCTGTCCTCAGTCATTTGCATTTCAGTGTGTTTTTCAGGTCTTTTCATGAGAGCAAACTTTCCTCAGGGGGGCCAGGATAAAGCAGGCAAATATGGATACATTCAATGTGAAGTATCTCTATTTCACAGTCCTTCAAGCTCCTGGCCCCTACTTCTCCCCCTGGACATTCTCCCCATCTCACTCTTGCCATCACAGGCCACCACCTCCATACAATGAGGATCAGAGTCCCTGCTGCACAGGGCTCCTATAGGAATCAAATAAGTTACTGCAGGTGATTGTGCTTTGTAAACTGTAAAGCACTGTCATTATTAACACCCAGGAGGAGAGGAAGTGCAGGAGCACAGAGAAGCCGGCGGGCGGGGGTGGGCAGTGGATCATTGAGAAGGCAGAAAAGGCAGTCCTGAAGGACCTCACACTGAGTGAATCAGCCAGTGGGAAAAGAGGCGGGGGCTGGAGAAGGGGAGCTAGGAGCTTTGGAATGCAGAAAGTATTCAGATGTCCGAGCCAGGAGTCAGACCCCCACCCCTAACATTATTCATCTCCCTGGAGGGGGTGGCCTCAAGGAGTTTCTGTGACCTGCTCAGAGCAGGGGCTGCCCGAGGCCCGCGGCCTGTCTCATAGTCCATCTGCCTGTCTCTCCATCCATCTCTCCCAGCCCTCAGGAGCCGGAGGGGCTCCTTCCCCCCGTCCATTCTTCAGACTCTCCGAGGTGGAGAGAGATGACAAGGAGATGCGTTGTCTAGGAATCCTGGTGGGGTTGAGGGAGTTTGGATCTGAGCTCTCCACTCTCCACCCATCACCACGCGAGGGCCACAGCGGGGCAGTTGGGCACCGACAGCTTGGGGATGTGCGGCTCCCCCAAGGCGGGGCTGGGATATCAAAGCTGGAAGCGCGGGGGCATGTCAGCCTGGCTTTGTGAGTGGGGCTCCCATCAGTGCATGAAAGCCTTGCTGTACAAACTGCATTCGCTGCGCTCCCAACCTGCATTCCCGATTGGTCACGGCCTGGCCCCCAGCTGCATTCCTGGGCTAGAGGAGGCAGAGGGGCCTGGCCTCTTTGTTCTTCCCAAATCAGGGCTCAGAACCATGACAGGCTGATCACATTACCCAGCTGAGGTCAGCTTGGCAGGAGTGACCCCCTCCTGCTCCTCCCCCATCTCACCAAGCCAGAGCCCCCCATTCCACCTCGCTGGCCCTCTCTACCTGTGCTGGGTCCTTCATGACAGGCTGCAATGGGTCTCCGTTGGGGAAGGAAAATCTCCAAAACCGCAGCTCTGCGGCTTCCTTCCAAGGTCAGATGCTGGGAGCGGTGCCCAGACCCTCACTGCAGAGCTTGGCCAATTTCAGACCATCACTTTCAGCTGCTCTGGAGTGGGCCCACCTGCCCTGCTTGCTGCTAAGGGCGTACAGCTGCTCTGGAGTGGGCCCACCTGCCTTGCTTGCTGCTGGACCGCTCAGAACCCATATAACATACACCTGGATGGCATCTCCCATCTGAGTTCAGTAACAGAACAAAGCCAGGTTCCCGCGTTACCCTAGATAGGATGCTTTTCTGACCTGAGCCCCTATTTAAACCATTGCCCCCTTGGCCTAGGAGTGACATCTTACCACCCCACTTCCTGTCCTATGCTAGTGACAGGAACGCAAGCTGGAATCTGACCCACCTGGTTCGATTCTCGGCTCTGCCACCTCCCTGTTGTGTAACCTTGGATGACTTACTCTACTTCTCTGGTTCTTAATTTCCTCATTTGTCAAACTCAGCCAATCAAGAGGCTTGAAAAAGATACTGTATTGTAGGTTTCTGGCCTGTTGGGTACACGACAAAAGCTACTTCTCCTGCCTTCTTCCCTTCACTTCCCTGGAATGAGTGGCCTCAAGGAGAGTCTTCATTAGGTCCTTCAGATCCTTTCTTCCTTTCTCTGAATTCCTCAAACTCCAAGAACAAGGACCAAAGTATCTGGAGACAGCTATACCCAGATCACCGTGTGCTGTTCTGAAGAGTTTTATATGTCAGCTTTTGTCTCCCCAGCAAGCTTGTTGGCATTCCAGGAAAGACCTTTACTTTGTTATTTGTCCAACAAATATGTAGTGAAGGTAACTGACCAGGCCACTGGGGATCCAGCAGTTGAGAAAGCAGTCCAGGTACCTGCTCTCACGAAGCTGGCAGCAGCATGGACAGACAGGCCCTGTTTAATCGCACAGTGAGTTGCAATGAGTTTTCCCAGTTGCAGTGAGCGCTGTGATGGAAAAGCACAGACCATCATGAGAACGTAACAGGAGACTCTGAGGAGGCTCCTCTGAGTAAATGACATTGAGACTGAGACCCGCAGTCCTAGCAAGGAGCAGGAGGCAGGGAAACAGTCCTGGCTGAGAGCCCAAGTGCAACTGTGAAGTGGGTGGGGAACGGCCCAGCCTGATAAAGAACGTGGACTGCATTCTAAGTGAAATCAGAAGCTATTATGAGGGTTTGAGCAGAAGCATGGTGAGATCCAGGGATACTGGGCAAAGAGAAGAAAGGAGGTGAGGCTGGCCAGGGATGGAAGGTGGTGAGACTCTTGGTGCTTCTTGGGCAGAGGATAGGTTGGAGGTATCGACTGGTGGCCCGGGCTGTATAGAGGCAGCAGAGACCGAGAGGCCGGCAGATGCATAGGGGCTGCTCCACAAAGATGTATTTGAACTTGAGGGCTTGGTTGGCCTGGGAGAACCATACTTTGGCCTGCTCTGAGTTGCACAAGAAATGTGAACACCCTCGAAATGGCCCAGCCCTCATGGCTGAGGGGGTGTTTTCAGAGACTGTCAGCACGGCGGACTCCTTTTATTGTTCTCACTCTCGCCTCATGACTTGTGTTGAAGGATTTTTGTCTACTAGACAAATTGAATTCATTAAATGACTAATTAACTTTGCCGGCTCGTGTTTTACTAGTCGGGCCTACAGACCTGGTAATCCGAAGCTGCTGATGGCAAGAGATAACGGCTGCTTCCACATGGAGATGATTTAATTGCCTCCCAAGGAAAGAAATGTGATGTTACGGTGAATCTGAGCAGCCTTGTTACTTATTTTACCCAGTGGAGTTTACTGAGTATGTGTGAACAAAGCATAGCTCCTGCCCTCCAGGAGAGTTGAGTCTTGGAGGAGATACAGACAAGGAAACAGCCGATCGCAATACAGCGTGATGATGTTATGTTCCAGGCAAGCACAGGGTTCCAGGGGCACAGCCTTGGGAGGTGGGTTAGATGTTCTCCTTCTGTCCCTCCAGACGCACTCTGCACCTGCACCTACCTGCTGCATGCCCCAGGCTCACTCGAAGGACTGTGCCAACCGTGCTCCTCTGCCCTCTCTCTTCCAGTCGAGTTTTTGCCAGTGGGATTCCCTGGCAGGAGGGGGAGGAGGTCAGCTCCCTCCCTGATCAGCCACATGGATCTGGGGCTGCTGTGGCTGTGATCCTCTGCTGAAGGCCACAGAGCCTGTCAGGAGGCCCCTTCTTACAGCTATAGGTCTTGCAAGGTTCTAGTAGCTACCCCCTTCCCTTGTCCCTGTGGACCTACGGTGGAACGAGGACTTGAGCTGCTGTTGCTAGTTGTTTCACCATCCCTTGTTGGTGTCCTTTAATCCAGCCAAATACATTGTCAATAGTCCCTTCTTAAACTCTCCTCAGTTACCCCATTTGCAGGACTCATCTGTTCCGGCTGGGAACCTACCTGACCCACACAGGTAGGAAAGCTTCCTAGAGGGTTGCCATTGAAGTTGTTATCTGAAGAATGACTAGGAATTAGCCTTAGTGCAGACATACATGATTTATAGGAGATTTTTTATAAACACTATATGCTGCTCCCCAACCTCCTTTGTTACCTAATGGACATTTAGGAACTAGGTGAAGTCCAGGTTGGGAATCACTGGCCTAGAACCCAAGAGGCTGCACAGAACCAAATGCAGGGGCCTTGGCTTTCCGCTTGCAGACTCTAAGGTGGGAAGAGAGAAAGTCAGGGGCTGCCTGCACCACAGGGGCACTTCCCCTCAGGGGCTCTCTGGGACATGAGTGGAGGCCCTGCCATTTCCATTCCTCTCCCTGTCCTTTCAAAGAGCCAGCCCTCGGGGAGGCTGGTGAGAATGATGCCTGGGGAAGGAATGTGTCCTGCTCTGTCAGGCTGAGGGGACAGCTGCCTGAACGATCAGGTTTCAGGAAAAACAGGCCTACCTCCTCCTGCATAGCAATCCGGGGGCTCCTGGGTGCCTGGACACCTGCCGAGGTCCCCTCCCCCAACCCCTCCCACTCTTCTTGGGGATGGGAAAGAACTGAGCCCAGCTGTGGGTCTGTCACGCTCTCCCTCCCATTGCTTCTGGTCCCTCTCCCACTCCCTGTCACCTCCAATTAGACAACTCACATTCATGCTTTTCAGAATCTGGCCTTCCCACCAGCTTAACTCAGCACCTGCCCCTGCCCTCCCCTGCATCTCCCCCCAACCCCTGCCAGCTGATTCTGGGGCTTCCATTTGAGATTTCATGCTGGCCTCACCCTCGTGTCTTTATGGAGAACGCACTGCGCTTCCTCCTGCCAGGTCCTGGCTCCAGCTCCCCGTCCTCTTCCATCTACCTGAGCCTCCGGGTCCTGCCATCTTTGGAGGTTAGCCTATGTCCCTCCAACATCACCAACACCAGCACCTGCACCACTCATGAGGAGCTCTGCTACCCTGTATTATTATGTAAATAACCAGCTACTATCATTTTCAGCGCCTACTCTGTGCCAGGCGCTTTGTCGTGAGACAGCTCTCACCATAACCTGACGAGGTAGGGTGCTACCATCACCATGTCACTGTTGAAGCCATCAAACCCACGGACCTGGGATCTTCTGTCTTGAAAGCCCTGGCTCTGAGCACTACACACACTGCCCTGTCTCGTCTCCCAGGCGCGCTGCAAGTCTTTGGGGTAGGGACCATCCAGTGCAGTTCTCATGCTCCACTTGGGCTGCCCAGCAGCGTTGGGCACGTGGGCTGTTCTCCACAGGGCAGCTACAATTCTCCATTTAGGGCTTGAATCAGGTCATGTAGGGCTCTGCTCAAAGGGAGCCATTCTCAGGATACAAGCCAGAGTGCTGTTAGTGGCCCACAAGGCCCTGTGCGATCTGCTGTACTCTGTGCCGCTTCCCTGCTCTGCTCCAAGCACACTGGCTCCTGGCTGGGACTCACATGTTCCAAGTGTGCTCAGAGTCCCACCGTGAGTAACTGGCAAAGCCAGCACCCAGGACTCCTGTCTCAGGCCAGAGCTCCGTCCACCACGTGAGGCTGCCTCCCAACTGCCTGGTCCACAAGACCTTATTTCCTGCCAGAGCCGAGGAAGCTGCATCCTTGACGCAGTGGCTCTGTTCCCACGTGAGCACCGTGGCCATCGTGGACTCTCCCACCCTCCTGCTCCTGCAGCTATTGAGGCCTCCGGGCTGGCCCCACCTCTCTCTCAGAACTGTGTCCCCCCCTCCCTTTCTCCCCACACTCCCAGGCCACAGGCGCCCTATCCTTCAGCTGCACGTACCACTCCCAGGGGGAACCAGGACCCCTCGCCACTGGGCCTTTGCTTGTGCTGTTCCCCACTTGTGCCTGTCCAAGTCCTTGAGGTCCTGTTCTAATCACACCCACCTGTGAGCTGTCCCAGTCTCCCCTCTGTCCCTTCTCCACTCGAATAGCAGCCTCTCCCTCCCTCTGCTGTTCTCCATGGCCTGTTGATTACCCGTCTCCTCACCCTCAGCTCCCACCTCTGCCATTAGGCCACTTTTCTTTTTTTCATTTGAGATAGGGTCTCACTCAGTTGCCCAGACTGGAGTACGGTGGGGGGATCTCGGCTCACTGCAACCTCCACCTCCCAGGCTCAAGCGATCCCCTCCTCTCGGCCTCCCAAGTAGCTGGGACTACAGGTGGCATACCTGGCTAATTACTGTCTTTTTAGTAGAGATGGAGTTTCGCCATGTTGCCCAGGCTGTCCTCAAATTCCTGGCCTCAAGCGATCCGCCCACCTCAGCCTCCCAACGTGCTGGGATTACAGGCATGAACCACCGCGCCCAGCCTGGCACCACATTCTCAGCCTTTTGCTTATGTGTATTTCAATCTCCACCTTTAGACTGTGAGACACTAAAGGCAGAAAAAGGGTCATGTACATGTCATGCCCCATGGTGGCTGGTGCCCAGTCCATACATGCAGATTTTAAATAATTCAATGGAGTTCTCTGAGGGGGTAACTGAGGACCAGATGAGAGAAGAATTGCCCTAGGTCATGAGGCAAGGTCCACAGCGGGTGTCATCCCAGCAGGGATGCAGGTGCCGTTTCCATTTCAGAGAAGCAGCCCGTATGTGTTTAGCGTAAGTGGCAAGCAGACCTGTAGGGCAGCCCCAAGACTCTTGTTTCTGGCATTACTAGTGCGATTGTTATGTCATGTGACAAAAGAGAGATGACCCAGAGGAGCCTACTGTGATCTCAGGAACCCTTCAAGGCAGTTTTCTTTGGCCGGGGGCCGGGGTGGAGAGGAAGTCAGAGATGAGAAACGTGCTTTTGGAGACAGCTTGGAGACACCTGGCCAGGAACGTGGATGGCCTCTAGAGGCTGAGAGGCAGCAAGCAAAGAGGGACCTCAGCCCTCCAACCACAAGGAAATGAATTCAGTCAGCAGCCGACACATCCCAGAGCCTCCAGAAAGGAGCACAGCCCCTGGCCATCTCTACTGCAGCCTGTGAGACTCTCCGCAGAGGACCCGGCTGAGCCAGGCTGACCTGCAGAACTTCCAGCTGTGGAATTTGTGTTTAGGCTGTTAAGTTTGTGGTCATTTGTTACAGAGCAATAGAAAAATAATACGGTAAGTGTGTCTCAAATATCACACGGGACATAGGCTGAAAACAGCGTCAGTCAAATTTAACTGGGTCTTCTGTCATTTTACCTGCTAAATCTGGCAACCTTAAATCCCAGGTAAGGCACGGGCAGAGTCGGTGGGGCATAGACTCACTCAAGATGTCCCCAGGTGGCACAGCGTTCCCCAGACTGGAAGTGGTTTGCACACTCCCAACCAGAGAAAAAAGAGAGGGTTTCTATGGAACCCACCCAACACCTGCACACAAGTTGTAGCAACGTTCCTCACCTGGAGCCCATAGATAGAGTTCAGGGGTCTGTGACTTCTGATGGGAAAAACCGTACACCTTCATTTTCACTACTGTCTAACTTAAATATTTCCTTCAATTAAGAATATAGGCATTGTCAGTAGCTATGACATTGTTACCAATAGAAATCACATTACAGCTTTTCAATTAGAATGGCGATCATTAAAAAGGAAACGACAGATGCCGGCGAGGCTGTGGAGAAATAGGAACACTTTTACACTGTTGGTGGGAGTGTAAATTAGTTCAACCATTGCCGAAGGCAGTGTAGTGACTCCTCAAGGATCTAGAGTCAGAAATACCATTTGACCCAGCAATCCCATTACTGGGTATATACCCTAAGGATTATAAATCATTCTACTTTAAAGACACATGCACATGTATGTTTACTGTAGCACTGTTCACAATAGCAAAGACTTGGAACCAACCCAAATGCTCACCAATGATAGACCGGATAAAGAAAATGTGGCACATATACACCATGGAATACTATGCAGCCCTAAAAAACGACGAGTTCATGTTCTTTGCAGAGACATGGATGAAGCATCATTCTCAGCAAACACACACAGGAACAGAAAACCAAACACCACATGTTCTCACTCATAAGTGGGAGTTGAACAATGAGAATACATGGACACAGGTAGGGGAATATCACACAATCAGGGCCTGTCAGGGGATGGGGGGCCAGGGGAGGGGGGGCTAGTGGAGGGGTAGCATTAGGAGAAATACCTAATGTAACGTAGATGACAGATTGATGGGTGCAGCAAACCACCACGGCACACGTATACCTATGTAACAAACCTGCATGTTCTACACATGTATCCCAGAACTTAAAGTATAATAATAAAAAAAGAAAGGTTAAAAAAATAATATTACAGCTTTTGCTGATAATACAAAATGGTGTTTACATTCATCACTGTTTTGAAATTATGGTAGTTATTAGATCTTCTTTCTTTTTTTTTTTTTTTTTTTTTTTGAGACAGAGTTTTTCTCTTTTGCCCAGGCTGGAGTGCAGTGGCACAATCTTGGCTCACTGCAACCTCCGCCCGCCTGATTCAAGCGATTCTCCTGCCTCAGCCTCCCGAGTAGCTGGGGTTATAGGTGCCTGTCACCACGCCCAGCTGATTTTTGTATTTTTAGTAGAGACAGGGTTTCGCCATGTTGGCCAGGCTGGTCTTGAGCTCCTGCCCTCAGGTGATCCACCCGCCTTGGCCTCCCAAAGTGCTGGAATTACAGGTGTGAGCCACCGTGCCTGGCAGAGATCTTGTTATTTCATGTATTAGTTAAAAAGGACACATATTACTATATCACACATTTGTTTAATGTTTTGATAACCACATTTTAATATAATTGGGTTCCTTTGTAAATCTATTTTTTAAAATTATTCTAGGAAGGGGCCCATGGACTTCACCAGACTGCATCCATGGCACAAAAAGATGAAGAACCGGGCTAGAGGCCAGGCCCGGTGGCTCACGCCTGTAATCCCAGCACTTTGGGAGGCCAAGACAAGTGGATCTCCTGAGGTTAGGAGTTCAAAACCAGCCTGACCAATGTGCTGAAACCCTGTCTCTACTGAAATTACAAAAATCAGCTGAATGTAGTGGCAAGTGCCTGTAATCCCAGCTACACAACAGGCTGAGGCAAGAGAATCGCTTGAACCCAGGAGGCAGAGGTTGCAGTGAGCTGAGATTGCACTACTGCACTCCAGCCTGGGGACAGAGTGAAACAGTCTAAAAAAAAACTGGGCTAGAGGAGGCAATGTGGCATAATGAAAGAAGAGTCATAAATATCAGGCAACCTGGGTCCAGATCTTGGTTTGAATGCTTAATTTCTGTGAAAATGAGGTCATTTGTTTACCCTTTTGAGCCTCAGTTTTCTCATCTGTGAAATAGAGTTATTGAGAGAATTAAATAATATATGTGAAGCACCTAGCACAGGCTGGTCCTCAATAAATGAATGCTAGTTGTGATGATCAACGCCCACAATTATTGCCAGTACTCACAATCACCGTGCCATTGATTCTGCCTTTCCCTCTTCTCCAAATCTGAGCATAGATGCCCTTGGCTCTAGCAGGGACAGTGGTGTCCTGTGGCCTCCAAATAGCTTTGCCCCATATAACCACAGCCCCTGCCCTGGGTCCCACAAGGCTCTGGTGAGCCCTTCTGACCGCCTCTGCCCTGTCTCTGGCTCAGCCCACACATCCCACCGTTCCAGCAAAGAGGATTCACTGTTCCAGCAAAGAGGACAAAAATGCACATCCACCCTATGGTGGTGACATCCTGCAGTTTGCTAATGAGAAACAAGTGGCCTTCCATGCTCAGTGCAGAGGGAGGAGGACAGATCCCCACCTCAGGCCAAACCCACATTCCTGAGGTGGCACAGGGTGACACAGCCAGGAGGGTGCAGAGGACGCCTCCACCTAGATGGCTTGGCTCCTTGGACATGGAGGCCCTTGGTGGGGCAGCCTTCCCTTCCTCCTCTCCCACACCACAGCCCTTCCTGTTACGGGGCACTGGACAGGGCTTCGGTGTGGGCAGGAGGGCAGCCAAAGCCTGAGTCACTGGGAGGGGACAGCTGGTCTCCGTGAGTTGAGTTGTGGTCTCCGTGGGGAGGACTGGGAGGATGGGGACGGGTGCAAAGGCTCTTCCTCTCCACTCCAGAAGAATCTCTTCGCCCTCGCTGAGGTGTGAGCTGGAGGCCTGTCTCTGGAGTCCTCTGCAGCCATCTCAAACCTCACTGCCCTTCTCAGCCTCCAAGGCTCACCTCCTTCTCTAGGGGCACCCACTCCCTCCTCTGCAACTCACTTCTTTCTCGCCCCAGCCTCGTTAGTCAAACAGAAAACAGAGGCCCATAGAAGGTCATTGACTCATTCTGGGTAACAGAGCAGTGTGAGGACTAACGTCTACTGCCTTAGACTCTGAGTCAAGCTGGAGACTCCGGCTGGACCCTTGGCACTGGAAAGAGGGACTGTCCCTGAGTCTGGGGTGACCTGGCATGTGTCTCCCAGTCTGGCCCACTGGCAGCTCCATGCCCAGCTCCAGAGGCACAAGTAGGTCAAAGCCAGCCTCCCTGAGCAAGGCCTGCCTGACGCCTGCCCAGAACCCTTGCCGCCCCTCTCAGCTATCTGTCCAATGCACAGGCCTCTCTGGCACCATCCGAGGCTGCACACTCTGGCTCTTGCTACCTGCATCCTGCATCTACGCCCTCCACACCCTGGGTCCCGGGGTCCTTGGCGACTCTCTTCTACAACACAGCAGCCTCGGGGTGTCTCTTTGCCTGGGTTTCAGTATCTTCTGGAGCTCCGGGAGGGACAGCCTCCTTTCCCTTATCAGCCCAATGGAGCCCCGCTCAGTCGGCTTGTGCAGCCTCCTCTGAAAGGGACTTGGTGTCTAGTGAGGGCCCATTTCCTGGTTCATAGATGGTGGCTTCTTGCTATGTCCTCACATGGTAAGGAGGGCAGGGCAGCTCTCTGAGGCCTCTTTCATAAGGGCACTAACCCCATTCTCGGGAGCTCTGCCTCCATGACCTAATCACCTCCCAGGGGCCCCACCTCCCAAAACCATCACACTGGGGATGTGGTTTCAACACATGAATTCTGGGGGGACACGAACATTCAGACTCCAGCATTTCCAACACGACTCGAGCCCCAGCACACCACCCAATTCTTGGCAGTCCCTTCCCTTGGCCCTTGTGGCTCCCAGAACCCACAGGGTCCCTGCATGCAATGGACTGAGCCCCAGAGCCACGCTGCTGCTGCCCTTTGACTTTTCCCAGTGTCCCGTCCCATCCAGAGAATTGGACCTCCTTGGAATGACGCTGATCCAAAAGAAGGCTGATTTGCAGCACACTATGGGATGCTGGCCATGGGGCCAGTGCTCTCAGGGCCCAGTGGGATGGCTGCCTCACCCCAGCTCTCCCGTCTCACACCAGACTCCCTCGTGCCTTGGAGCTGAGTCTGCAGGAGCTGTGGCCAAGGCAGGTTCTGGACGCCATTCCACCTCCCTAGCCCCTCCTCTGTCCTCCAAGCAGTCCCGTAGAGGGTGCCAGCCCTGCCTGGGGCTTTGGCTCCACCACAATTTCCAGGTCTACCTTGCGTGGGGACTGGAGATTGGGCATGATAAGAAACAGCCCATGACAAACGTAGGGTTGAGAAGGTGGCCTGGAAGGCCTCTGCAGTGTGGATACAGAAAACTCAGAGGAGAGTGACTGGCAAGAGCTGCCCAGTCCTGGGCTTCCCAGCACGAAGGGAAGCCAGACCTGGGGGTGGAGAGAGGGGCCAGGAGATGCCCTCATCTCCCATGGAGCCGCCTGCTTACCTTCCATCTGCTCGCGGTGCTGTCTCCAAGCTGCTGGCACAGCTCCCTCGCAGGCTGTTATTGTCAACACCTTCCCTGACGCCTGGTGTTCCCATGGAGGAACACTGCCATCGGCCACATCTTTGCCACACCCTGTCCTTGCCATGCCCCAGAGGCCGGGGAGAAAGGACTGGGGATTCGAGGTCCCCAGGCAGCCCAGAGTGCCGAGAGAACTCACCCCACTAGTTGCCAAGCCCCTCTCTCCTTGGCTTCTCTTCTGTGAATCTGAGACCCCTCTCTGCCGTTCTACCTATGTCTTCTCCAAAAGCCTAGGGAAGGAAGGCTCTGAGTGGTGGAGACCCCTGACTCCCACGCACAGGAAACATCAGGATGAGAAGCCCGCATCCCTCCTCACTGGTGTCTCCCAAACCCACCTTCTCCAGGGATCTTTAGCCCCCAGCCTAGCAGGGAGGTAGCATGGTTTTATTTTGAACAATGGGCCCAGGGCCGAGCTAAGCCCCTTCTCCACTGAAGGCCAATCTCTTGCCTATCCCCTGCCACACAACGTTCCCACCCATTCTGGAACATCCTTAGTCAGGGACTATCTGCATGGACTGAGGAGAGGCTTGGGGTGGCAGTAACTGGACACTGTCTATGCCTATGTCACCGAGGGACACAGAAGCAGCTATTTCGTGGGAGAAGAAAACAGAGAGGCCCAGAGACAGGCTGGGGAGAGACAGAGGCAAAGACTAAAAGCAGCGTGACAGACACGAGCTGGGGGAGACAGAGCGCCAAACTGACACCACATGGCCGCCACGCTGGACCCCAGGACCCAGCAAACAGGCTTCATGCTGTCAGTTGCCATGGTGACAAACATGCAGGAAATATCCAAGATAACTAGAATAGTGGCAATTACATGTGTTTTGGATAAAACCTTCCGCAGCCCCACCCACTCCAATGTATTCGTTGCATTACTCAGGATATACTTCCATTTTGCACAATCGCCTTCCCCGAGAGGCTGGGGCTGGGGGTTCTCGGGTCATCAGGTGAAAGGCAAGGCTGCCCTAGGGAAACGGGTGGACCTGAGGCAGATTTTTGCTCAGGAAAAAAAGGTGCGTTTTGTGCCTCTCACCTCACTGCTGCCTCTCCGAGTCTGATTTTGGGTACCCATATCCTTCTGCTCTGGAACACAAAGACCGGGAAGAGTCTGAATTCCTGTTTGAGGTCACATAGCAGGGTCTGAGGACAGAGAGGACGTCCTGGGAGGTCCTTCAGGAGCCCACAAAGCATCCCAAGGGAGTTCAAGATCCACCAAGAAGCCACAGCTAAAGTGAGGGCACCTGAGGCTGTGTGCAAGCTGGACACCCTGGCAGTGCCCGTGCCTCCGCTGGAGTGACACTGCCGCTGCTCCCAAAGCAAGGGCAAGGTATCCAGGGGGAAGAGGCAGAGAAGGCAGGGAGGAACAGGGCCGCTTTGGGGCAGGTGACTCTGAGAAAAGGAAGAAAAGGACAAGTTTGGCCTAGTATTCACACAGAAAGGTAATTCCCACACCTGCGAGAATAGAAGGAAGGGGGACATCTCAGAAGAGAGTAGAGCCTCCTAGAAATATCCCCCATTCCCCCCAGCTCCTCAAGATTGACAGAGGGTTGGGGGGGTGTGCCAAAGTCACCACAAAAGGCCCAGCTGGAAGCCAGCCAAGACAGTCGGTGCCCACCAGACTGTTTGGACTCCCCCTGCACTCTCTGGGTTGCTGGCAGAAAAGATTCTGTGGAAAGGACACAAGATTTCAAGTCCTGCCACCTACTGCCCGTACAACCTCTGTCGGGCCCGTGACTTCCCAGGGCTTCCATCCTTGCCTCTGCTGGGTCGAGCTAACACATTAACTTATCTCTCCGGGCTGCTAGATGGAGTAAATGCCACAGGGTACGTGGGAGCATTTGGCACATTGTAAAGTTCTGTGTCCAAGCTGTTGATTGCTGTTGTGACTCAGGCAGAGAGCAGCGGGCAGGCCTAGGGGCCAGGGAGAGGTTGCAGGCAAAGGTTCATGTGAGGAGACTCTGGTTTTTCTAATGACACTACACCCAGATTTTCCGATCTAAACAACCAGCTTCAGTTGTGATTTCCCATGTTGGAAAGTTTCTGGAAAATGATCCCTGACAGAAATGGGTTTGGGAATGGTCCACCTGGACACAGTGGACCTTACTTGGCTTGGAGCATTCCCCTTGGGAATGCCAGAACCAATTCGTGGCCTGGGGGACAAAGGGTGCCGCTCTAACCAATGACCCTTGCTCCTGACCCTCTTCAGTGACCGCAATCCCAGCCAGAATCCCCCGCCCCCCGCCCCCACCACCAATCAGGAGCATGAGCCAGGCCTGGAAGCGGCCCTTAAATGACCCTCTAGACCCAAGTGAGGTTTATGGCACCAGCTCCCTTGGGAATCTAGGGATCTTACAAACTGAGATGAAACCAGATTCGCTTCCATTTTTGCTGTTGGGGAGAGTGAAATTCACCCCACTCACCCCAAGTTCAAAGCCTTACTTTGGTACCATGTTGCAAGGAACGTGGATGGAGGTGAGACAGAGACAGATACGGAAAGTAAAAAAACGGCTCAACTCTTGGTGCTCAGTTTACCCAGTAACTGCCAAGTGTAGGGAGGGACTGGCTCAGGGAATCCTGTTTCCCAAACCTACGACCAAGGCAGGACCACTGGAGGAGCAAGGGGCTGTCAACCCCTCGCAGACGGCACACCAGCTGGGCATGCAGGGGAAAAGGCAGACCGAGGCTGGGCCCAGGACCTCCACCATCCCTGGTTCCGGGGGAGGACAGCAGGAGGCCTGCTGGGCAGACCACCACCCACCACCTCCCCAGCTGGCTGCCTTTTCTGTATCTGGTTTCACTCTCTCCACACTTATTTGCTACAGCAGCAGAAGAGGCAGCTTCAGTGGCAGAAGGCTGGGTGTGTGTGGTGGGGGTGGGGGATGTGGGGGCAGAGGTGGGTGGTGGAGTGATGGGGTAGAAGGAGGACCCAGACAATCCCAGTTGCTTCTCCAAACGCTATCAGGAAAGTTCAGAGCTAATAAGAGCTATAGAAGACTGGAGCCCAGAGGAGGGCCTAGTGCCTGCCTGCACTTTCTTCACAGTTCCCCAGGGCGTCTGAGAGCAGCAGAGGCAAACTGTCCATTACAGAAGAGCCTTAACCTGAGAAGGGGGAACCAGATCTCCCTTCCCTACTCCATAGCCCCAGCTGGGACCCCAGCCCAAGCACCGTGGAAAGTGTGGGCAGAATACGGAGGCCCAAAATCTGCCCCAAAGACTTTGGGGTATGATGTTTCATGGCCTCAGGGTAGGGACATAGTGCCGGCAGCCACTTTTTTTCTGTTTGCCAAGGAGCTTTCTCCCTGGGGATTAACAGGGCCTTCCTGCCACCCCATCTGGCTGGTACGGGAGCCAGAACACCACCCCTGGCTGCCAGCCAGCCTGTGTCGGGGGAGCCAGGGCTCTCTCAGAGACTTACAGACGTGGTGCTGGGGCCGCAGGGCAGGAAGAGGGAGGCAGAGGCCTCTGGGGAGTCCCTGGCCACCCAGCTGGGAAGTCCTGACCCTGAAATTCAGCCGGTCCCTACCTCTGGACTGTGGCTGAGGGTGGACAGGGAGTCAGGGGGGTCTCTTGTTTTGCCTTCCTCCTCTCTCTCCTGAAGATAGGGAATACAGAAGCAATTATAACCTGGAAGACTGAGGACAGGAGACTAGGAGGCAGTGGACTTCAGTCTTGGTAAGATGTGATCGCCCACTGGAAAGGCCAAGCCTAACTAAGGGTGGACATGCTCTTCGACAGGGTAGGAGTGGGACTGAGAACCCACTGTCTCCTCCTCATACCACTGCCCGCCTTTTATCCACTTTCTCTCAGGGACCCCCAAGACCCTGTAGCCAAGAACCCTCCCCCAGCCCCAAGAAGGGAAGGAGGGTCCACTGCCCTGCGGGGCAGTGAGCAGCTCCACTCTGCTTGGGAGGAGGGTCAGTGAGAGAGCCGCCAGCACATCAGACAAGGCAGGGCCTGTGTCCCAGAAGGCAGCTCTCTACAGCCAGCAGCACCCATAGCATGGGACCACGCCAAATGGCCCCCAAGACCAATTCTCATCCCACGCTATGTAGCCCCCACCAAAACGACTGTAGCCTGCACTTGTCTCTCCTCTCACCCTTCCCTGTACTGTGCTGAGTAAACAAACACAGCACTCAGGCAGCCCTCTGCTGGCAAACACGTCTGACTTAGCAACCGCTCCTAGAATCAATAAACACCACAGGCTTACACACACACTCAGACACACTTGCTCGTGCTCTTTCCTGGAACTGGGGACTGCTCCCTGCCCCACGTGCAGCTCCCGCCAGGCCCCAGCCTCCAACAGGCTACATCAGAGTGGGGACTGCTCCCTGCCCCACGTGCAGCTCCCGCCGGGCCCCAGCCTCCGACAGGCTACATCAGAGTAGTGCCTGAGTAGTCACCTTTTGCCTGGGTGTGGGGACGAGCTGGGCCCTCAGGTGCACAGAGACCTGGACCCAGGCTTGGGGCTTCCTCAGGCAGCCCACCAGTCCCAGGGCGCATGGAGGGGGTGCTCTGTCGAGAGCCACTCGCCCTGAGGGGACCACTGGAATGAGACTCTAGACACTTGGAATTACAGAAGTAAAAAAACCTTTGACAAGATCACCGGCTCAACCAGCAAAACCTCAGGCAAGAAGGGGGTGACCCGAATCCTAAGGGTAGGCCTCACAGAGCCTCACAGATCAGAACTGGGGCCCCAAACCCTTTCCACTGCCCCACAGAGGCCCCTTCCCCCATCCTCTGGATTCTTTTGACAGTTGTGTCCCTTCGGGGCTGGGATAGCTTAAGGAGGGGAACACCACCCAGATGGCAGATTCAGAGATGACAATTGGGCAGTCAACCTCCTGCTTAGTCCTGGAAGGACCTTCTCAGCAAGGCCCTGCTGGCCTTTCCCCTTCCCTGGGAGCTTCCCAGGAGGTGTCCTTGCCCTCTCCTTGGGAAGGGTGGCATCTTGAGACTGCCAGCCCTACAGTAAGTGCCAGGTATCCCCATCAAGAAGTCAGATGAAAATGTCAGTTACCTGGAGGCCAGTATTAAATGTAGGGGAACAATAGAGGCAAAATCACTTAGGCCAAAGAGACTGGAAGTTCCCCCCAGGAATTTGTGTTTAATACATAAGAAAATGCAGGAGCACTGAGGCAGGGGTGCTGGTAGCGTCCATTCCTGCCTTGAGAGACAGCTACAGACCAAGACAGGCCTGGCGTCTGGCAGAGTGACACAGCGGAGGCACATAAGCTTGAGCTTCGGGCAGATCTGGTTTCAGATCTCAGCTTTTCTCTTATTAGCTGTGGAGGACTGGGCAATTTACCTCATTTCTTTTGTCTGTAAAATGGGGGAAATTCCCCTCTTTCATGATTGCTGTAAAGATTAATAAGGTGCCATATATAAAGACTCCAGCATAGCACTCTTGCCTTCAACAGTGACTGACAGAGATGGCATGATTTAAAATCCCACCCTTTGTTAAAGCTGGAAGAAACATATTTACTGAGTTGAAACAGAATATGTGAGAAAGGGCAGATTAATCTGCACTTTGTATATTTCTAAAGCCCAAGCCTTATTCAATGACTGCATATTGTTACTATAAAAATTGTAGTCAGGTACAATAATTGTTCATTAAAATAGCAATAAAAGTTGAATGAAAAATATTCATCTTGTCAGTCAAGAGGGTATTGTTAATATAATAATTGTAGTCAGGTACAATAACTGTTCAATAAAATAGCAATAAAAGCTAAATGCAGAATATTCTTCCTGTCAGGCAAGAGTGTATTTCTTTTATTTGCACTGTCACAGTGAGAAACTAACAGTGGCCAAGAAGAAAGCACATAAAGAATTCGCAATCACAAAAATATGGAGCTGGGGACTGGGCACAGTGGCTCATGTCTGTAATCCCAGCACTTTGGGAGGCCAAGGTGGGCAGATTGCTTGAGCTCAGAAGTTTGAGACCAGCCTGGGCAACATAGTGAGAGCCTATCTCTGAAAAAAAAGGAGTCAACTTAAATGCCCATCAACCAACAAGTGAATAAAGAAAATGTGGTAGGCCAGGCACACGCAGTGGCTCATGACTATAATCCCAGCTCTTTGGGAGGCCAAGGTGGCGGATCACCTGAGGTTGGGAGTTCAAGACCACCCTGATCAACATGGTGAAACCCCGGCTCTATTAAAAATACAAAATTAGCTGGTCGTGGTGGCACATGCCTGTAATCCCAGCTACTTGGGAGGCTGAAGCAGGAGAATCTCTTGAACCCGGGAGGCGGAGGTTGCAGTGAGCCAAGGTCATGCCATTGCACTCCAGCTTGGGTAACAAGAGCAAAACTCCATCTCAAAAAAAAAAAAAAAAAAGAAAAAAGAAAATGTAGTATATATACATCATGGACTACTACTCAGCCGTAAAACGGAACAAAATAATGGCCTTTGCATCAACTTGGATGGAGCTGGAGATCATTATTTTAAGAGAAGTAACCCAGGGATAGAAAACAAAACCATATGTTCTCACTTGTAAGTGAGAGCTAAGCTATGGGGATGCAAAGGCATAGGAATGGCAGAAGGAACTTTGGAGACTCTCAGGGAAGGGTGGGAAGAGGGTGAGGGATGAAAGAGTACACACTGGGTACCGTGGGTACCCTGCCCGGGTGGCAGATGTAGCAAACTCTCAGAAATCACCACTAAAGAACTCATCCATGTAACCAAAACTACCTGTACCCTCAAAACTATTAAAATACACATTTTTAAAAAGAAAACAAAACATTGAGGAATAAAACAAAGTCATCTTTGTATACAAAGACAACGAAGAAGAAAGCCCATAAAAGCGGCTGGTGGCTGCAGAGGCCCACAGGTGTGCCCTCTCAGGTTGCAGGTGTGGGGGTGAGGACTCTGAGGAGGCAGTCTCACCTGGACTTCTGGAGACCCGCATAGGCCTCCCTGGGAGACACTATGGGCCTTTTCTACGTGTCTCTCACCTCTCTGTCTTCTCTGGCTGTCTGACCCCCAGCTGCCGTCCCTGTGAGTGGACACGGCACTCAGGGCCAGGAGACTCAGAGCAAGGCCAGGAGGGCACCAGGGCAGGAGACTGGCAGGCTGAGAGTCCCGGGGCTACACGGGAAGTGGTCAGCTCAGAGCCAAGGCTGTGGACCAGGGCTGCTCCTCAGAACTAAAGGCTCGCAACCAACTACTGGCTAGACAGGCTGAGAAATCAGGCAGCACAGAGTGCTGCTGACTGTGAGTCTGCGTGGGCAGGAAGCTGAACTCACAGCCAGTAGACTAGGACACTGGGCGGCAAATCTAGGAAGGGTCTGGGCAGCACCTCTGGGACCTTAGTGGCAAGAAAAGACTTTGATAAGGGACCAAAGACTGGCTGAAGAGGGAATGCCTAAATGTTGTTTGCCAAGTGCAGGCCTCAAGGCCTGAATTGATAGGTACGGGGAAGCACTAAATGGCCTGGGGTGTGACAGACTGTGTGCAAGACAGTTCCCTAGAGCAGACGCAGAACTCGCCATCCTGAAACTACCCGCATGACTGACTACAAATAGCAGCATGCACTCGTGGGGAAGAACATGGTTCGTGGCTCTTCTGTGCCATTTACCAGCTTGGGAGAGTTACCCAGCCTCTGTCAGTCTCAGTCTTCTCATCTTTAAAATCGGGATAACGACACCTACCTCATCTGGTAGTGGTGATTGTGTGAACTCAGTGATGTAAGGGATGTGGAAACGCTTTAGCACTTGGCCTGGCCCTGTTGAAAGTGCTCCATAAAAGCTGGGCATGATTACTAATTAAACATTTATTGAGACCACCCTGGCCAACAGGGAAACCCCGTCTCTCCTAAAAAAATATATAAAAATTAGCTAGGCATGGTGGTGGGCACCTGTAGTCCCAGCTACTCAGGAGGCTGAGAGAGGAGAATCACTTGAACCCAGGAGGTGAAGGTTGCAGTGAGCCAAGATCGTGCCACTGCGCTCCAGCCTGGGGGAACAGAACGAAACTCCGTCTCAAAAACAGCAACAAGAACAACCACGACAAAAAGTTTATTGAGTGTTGGCCAGGCACGGTGGCTCACGCCTGTCATCCCAACACTTTGGGAGGCCAAGGTGGCTGGATCAACTGAGGTCAGGAGTTCAAGACCAGCCTGGCCAACATGGTGAAATCCTGTCTCTACTAAAAATACAAAAATTAGCCAGGTGCACTGGTATGCACCTGTAATCCCAGTTACTCAGGAGGCTGAGGCAGGAGAATCACTGGAATCCAGGAGACAGGGTTGCAGTGAGCTGAGATTATACCATTGCACTCCAGCCCGGGCAACAGAGCGAGACTCTGTCTCAGGAAAAAAAAAAATAAGTTGATTGAGTGCCTATTATATGCCAGGCCCTATACTTTGTATAAGACATACAAAGATGAAAAGGTGTAGATACTGCTTTCAACAGGTCTAGGCTTCCAGGGGTAGGCAGAGGCTCCTACCTAAAATAAGCAGTCACAGCCCAGCATGCTCATCAGCAGTGGAGGCAGGTACAGAATGCAGAAGGGGGAGGTGGAGCAAACAGCATTCGAATTTGCCTTGAGAAATCAGGGAAGGCCTCCAGGAGGAGACAGGGCATGAACTGAGCCTGGAAAGCTGAATAGGAGGTTTTCTGGTGGACAAGTGGAGACAGCACAGTGTAGGTAGAAGAAGGAGCAAGTGCAAAGACACAAGAAAAAAATCGAGTCACAACAAAGCCTGCTGTGTTCTGGGAGTTTGGACAATGAACTGCAGTGCTGCTGTGGCTTAAAGAGGAGAGCTTGGCAGAGGAAACGAAGCTGGGCTGACAGATGGGACCAGAGCATAAAGGATTTTTTTATGCTATGTTAAAGAATTTAGATTTTACCCTGAGTGATGAGAAGCCACTAAAGCATTTTAAGTAAGGGAGTGATGGACAAGATTTATTGTATAAAAAGACCACTCTTGCTGCTATGGGTAGTATGGATCGGCTATGGTCAGGACTGGCTGAAGGGAAACCAGCTGGGAGACTAGCAAGAAGTGAGAGCCTGATCGAAGGAAGCCAAAGTGGGGCTAGAGGCCGGGCACGCTGACTCACGCCTGTAATCCCAGCACTTTGGGAGGCCAAGGCGGGCAGATCACAAGGTCAGGAGTTCGAGACCAGCCTGGCCAACATGGTGAAACCCCATCTCTACTAAAAATACAAAAATTAGCCAAGCGAGGTGGCGGGCGCCTGCAATCCCAGCTACTCGGGAGGCAGAGGCAGGACAATCGCTTGAGCTTGGGAATCGGAGGTTGCAGTGAGCCAAGATCTTGCCATCGCACTGCAGCCTGGTGACAGAGCAAGACTCCGTCTCACAAAAAAAAAAAAAAAAAGCCGGGTGGAGGTGGGCTAGAGGTGAGCAGATGGATGCTTACGCAGGAAACCTGGCAAGACAGACTGGGTGTTAAGAATGAGGCAGAGGCCTGGGAAATGTTGACACCCTTCTCCAGGATGAGGTCTTCAGAAATGTGACCAGACTCAGAGGGAAGTGAGAGTCCTGCCTTGTTCTCAGTGAACTTAAGGTGGAGCTCAGAACAAAGACCTTGGCTGGACATGCAGATCTGGGGTCATGGGCATGAGGGTGTAGCTTAGCTGCAAGTGGGGAGTGTGCAGAGGGAGGCGGGAAGACAGCATTGGATAGCCGCAGATGGCCATGGGAAATGCCAACCAACGTGCACGCATCTACTGAAGAAAAGAGGACCCACAAAGGAGACTGAAAAGAATCTTACAAAGTTGTAGGAAGAGATCCAGGAAAGAGCAGTCTCATACAGCACGAAGGGGCAAAGCATGTCAGGATTGCGGGTAAGGTCAATGATGTCAAATACTGCTGATAAGTCCCGTACGGAAAAGACTGAAACGTGACTACAGGTGGTCTCTGATGACTTCACAGAGGGCATTTCTTTCTATTTCTTTCTTTCTTTTCTTTTCTTTTTCTTTTTTTTTTTTTTTTTGAGATGGAGTCTCACTCTGTCACCCAGGCTGGAGTGCAACGGCGCAATCTCAGCTCACTGCAACCTCCACCTCCCAGGTTCAAGTAACTCTCCCACCTCAGCCTCCCGAGAAGAAGTTGGGATTACAGGCACTTGCCATCATGCCTGTAATCCCAGTTAATTTTTGTATTTTTGTAGAGATGCGTTTTCACCATGTTGGCCAGGCTGGTCTTGGACTCCTGACCTCAGGTGGTCCGTCCAACTCGGCCTCGCAAAGTGCTGGGATTACAGGCATGAGCCACCACGCCTGACACACAGAGGGCATTGCTGTGATGACAGTGCATACCAGACTACAATGAGTTGTGGAGTCAACGTGACATGAGGGGAGAAAACACAGAGGACACTTGTGAGAGGCTTGACTAAAAGAGAAGACATGAGGGGTCATAGAGACTTCAGGTGGAAGGAAGGTTTAAGTTTGTTTTTTAGTATAGGAAATACTTGAATGAATATCTATGCTAAGGAGAGGTGGAGCTTAAAGACTCAGAAAAAACTCAGGACAAAAGAGAGGATCTTAGAGCAAGGTCCCAGAGGACACAGGAAGAAATGGGATCCCGACGACATGACCCTCTTCCTGAAACATTCTTAGCTCACATCAGCAGAAACAGACTCTGAGACTCTGAGGTTTTCATGCAGGAGGATTACTGGGGAGAGATCTTAGGAAACAGCCCTGAGAGGGAGCCCTTATGGAAAAGGAGGGTGGCTGAGGCATTGGAGGTTTGCAGAGCATCACAGGCAATGGAGGAAATTCTTTCCTGAGGGACTCCTTTTTCTTTTCAAAATGAGAAATCGTTGAAAAAGAGTGCTTGAGGTCTCCAGAAGAGTGGAAAAGGCCTGGAATGACAGTAGGAATCACAAGCTGGGATTAGTGTGTACCCTGGAGGGTATAACAAAGATCAGATGCCGTAAATCTGTGGTGTCACTATCTTCTGGGCTGAGTGATTTTTCCCCAGTCAGGCTCTGCGTGCCAGATGTACAAGCAGAAGAGGAGGCTGAGGGTGAGGTTAACCTAAGGCTTATTTCTGGGCTTCTGGCCTACTCTCTGCTCCTGCTGGGCACCTGTCTCCAGCTGGGACTAGGGGAAGAGCCTGCAGATCGTGCCTCTACTTGAAGCTTCCTTCTCTCTCTCAGGGTTGCTATTTATTGTGTCTTGGCCAGTGCACCCATCCAAAAGTTGAAAAAAAGCAGAGTACACATCAAACCATTCCCAGAATCAGACTCTAGGATGATTTAGAGATCAGTGAGTCAGATACATGTGGATTACATTTTCCTCTGACTACATACTTGGTTAGAAAATCCTAGCCTGGGACTTGGAAGTCATGGGTCCTATTTGGGACACCCAAGTTGCCATAAAGGGGTAAAACGTGTGATCAGTTCCAGTCCCTGGATCATCAGGCAAGGTCTGAAAACCTCTGTTTGAGACGGGATAAATTCCCAGGACTGCAGACCACTGGACCAAACTTCTAGGAGGCAAGACTTGTGGACCCTGGTAAGAACCCAAGCCAAACCTTTCATGGGGCAACCCAGGGAGAAACTGGCCCTGCTTGGCTGGCTTCTGCTACCGTCACGCATCCTTTCTAAGTGAGAGCAGCCTTGAGACCACAAAACAAAGGCCAAAATGGCCTCAAGGACAATAAGCTCAAGGTGAGCTTGGATAACTTCTTTAGGTCAAAAAAGAGGAACCCCAGGTTAGAGGGCAGGTATTCTTCTGGAATAAATGAGTTTGAAAATATGAAAGTATGGAGAAGAAAAGAGCAACATTTTGTCAAGGACAGAAAAAAAAGAGTCAAAAGACCCCAGTCTTCACTCCGGTTCTGTGATTTTAAAGAAGTCACTATCCCCTTGAGGTTGTGGCACCCTCTGCTGAAAATGTAAAGGTTTGGATTCGATGATGACTCATCTTTTATTTCTGATCTTACTTATCTAGTTTTATGTCCTTTATGCTCAATTTAAGCTCTTCCATGCTCTGCCTCTCCCATATCCATTTTTCTTCTTCCCAAAGGGCATGAAAGTATTTGGTGAGCTAAAAGATGTTGGCCTTCTCTTCCTGTTTCTTGCTCAAACTCCAGTTGGCTCTCCAAGCTGTCATTAAACCATCCATCGATTCATTCATTCATTCATTGATACCAGTTTCCCTCCACCACTCTAACTGGAGCTGAGCAATTAGACACATGGTAATCTTGTGCGCAAGAAGATAAGAAGTCTACCAGGGACCCCAGGGGCCAAATAATTGGGCAAAAGTTAGGCAAGGGGTGGGCCCACTCAGACCCCATACTTCTTCCTCATCAGTCAGCAAAGGGAGAGGTCTCTTTTTCCAGCCCTCTCTTCCTCTGCTCATACCTTGGTGAAAGGAAAGAATGACCCACAACGTGACCTCATGCCAAGGATGGAGAGGGGAGAGAGATATGCAAGGGTGATGAGGCTTTGTGTCAGGTGGCAGTAGCTGGCAGCTCTCCATGCCTTGATCTCAAGGCCATATTCTCTCAAAGGAATGATGGTGGGAGGAGAGCCAGGAAGAGATCCTTGAAATGGAACGCTGGAGTGCTCGGGATGGACCGAGCTCCACAACAGCTGTCCTGCAGATGGGGAAGAGCATTTGAATCTTGAGTTTATATTTCTAGAAAAACTCCCCCTCCCACTCTCCCTTGCTGTATTATGGAGTTTTTGTGAGGTTTAGAAAAATAAACAGAATCTAACCATAACTGTCTGAAAGTGCTAAATTACCAAGAAAGACATAACAGATTAGCAGTGCAAACTGAGCCTGGGTGGGAGACGGCCAGCACACGGGGGATCCGAGAACAACCCATAGGGTGGTGGTTTCTCTGCTCCCCTTCCTCCCTGAGGATGAGCTGTCTTTGCACACTGCAGCCTCTCTGGTGGCTCTGAAGGCCGAGCTGCATTGTCCAGAGAGTCTGAGGTTTACAAATGGGGTACCATGTCCACTTTCAAACCAGCAACACCCCCAGACTTGAAAAGATCTAACTCATGCCATCAAGTCCATCTCTGGCTCTCCGGTAGGACTGCTCCTATCACCCTGGTTGGAGGTGAAACTCTTTTCTGTTCCTAGAGACAACCTTCTCAGATGAACCTGGAGGGCATTACGTTAAGTGAAATAAGCCAGGCATAGAGAGATAAAGACTGCATGATCTCACTTATATGTGGAGTGTGAGAAAGTCCAACTCACAGAAACAGAGTGAAATGGTGGATCCCAGAGGCTGCTGGGTTGGGGGACTGAGGAGATATTGATCAAAGAACACAAAACTTCAGTTAGACAGGAGGAATATGTTCAGGAGACCTATTGTACATCAGGGCAAATACAGTTCATAACAATATATCTTATATTTTAAAATTGCTCAGAGAGTAGATTTTACATGTTCTTACCACCATTAAATAAGGATGTGAAATAATACATATGTTCACTAGTTTGAATTAGCCATGCTGGCCTGTACACATATATCAAAACATGATGTTATATGCCATAAATAGGCACAATTTTCACTTGTCAGTTTTTTTAAAAAATAAGCTTTTAAAAAAGAAACAACCTTCTTTATCTCTTCCCCAGGAATCTGGGAGGGTGTTTAGGCAGGTAATGATTCAAAACTCCCAGAATGTTGGAATCAAAAGGATCTTAGAATATAGCCCCCATCCTTTACTTTATAAATAAATGAACTGAGGCTCACAGGGAAGAAGCAACTTGCCCAAGATCCCCCAGCTGGTGAGAGGCAGAGCTGGGACTGGAACCCGGGTCTCCCGAATCCCTGCAGATGCACATTCTGTAGCAGCTACTTCCAGGCCTTCCATCCAATTGCCCAGTTCCCCTTTCCTCGTTAGTTTTCACTGGGTTGTGTCCAGTGAATTTATATCCTTCCTTTTGGCCAATCTGCAACTATAGCTTCTATGATTTTGAAGTTCTCATATCTTAACCTTAAAGTCTCCTCAGTTAAAACCAGTAGCTTACCTTTCTTGAGCCCCTGCTATTTGTCAGCCACCAGGAACTCAAAGGTGAAAAAGGCACAGTGCCTGTCTTTAAAGACGGACAGCTAGGAGCAGTGGCTCATGTCTGTAATCCCAGCACTTTGGGAGGCCGAGGTGGGCAGATCACCTGACGTCAGGAGTTCAAGACCAGCCTGGCCAACATGGTGAAACTCCGTCTCTACTAATGATACAAAAATTAGCCGGGCCTGGGGATGCATACCTATAATCCCAGCTACTAGGGAGGCTGAGGCAGGAGAATCGCTTAACTCGGGAGGCAGAGGTTGCAGTGAGCAGAGATTGTACCATTGCACTATAACCTGGGTGACAAACCAAGACTCCGTCTCAAAAAAAAAAAAAAAAAAAAAAAAAAGATCGACATGAAGCCAGAGGGGAACTCTGGAGTTCTTTCTGACTAACAACCTGAACTCCTCCTGCTAACTCTACCTATTGCCCCGCTACATCTTCAGGATGTGTGCAGAATGGGTTAGGAAGTATAAGTTACCAAGTTAAGCTACAGTCTGTAAGGCACTGTTCTGGGTTCTGGAAGAGAGACCTCCCTACTCTCCAGGAGACATGTGAAAGACCAGCTTCTAGTTTACTAACAGATGTGGGACAGAAAACCAGGATTTGAATTATAGCTCCACAATTTACTAGCAATGAGACCACAGGCAAATTATCTAATCTTTCTGGGCCTCAGCTTCTTCTGAAATGAGGATAGTGAAGGCCACCTTACAAGGCTGTTATGAAAATCAAACAAAATATGTGAACTCCCTAGTTCCATGCCTAGTGCACAGGAGATCTCAAAAATGCTACTTTCTTTCCTTTCTCTTGAATTCTGGTCTTATGTGACTGTGTGTTACCCAGAGCATGATGATCGCTGAAGATTTCAGTGTGTATTGGTCTGTTCTCACACTGCTAATAAAGACATACCTGACAGTGGGTAATTTATAAAAGAAAGTGGTTTAATTGACTCACAGTTCCACATGGCTGAGGAGGCCTCGCAATCATGGAGGAAGGCAAATGACAAGCAAAGTCACATCTTACATGGCGGCAGTCAAGAGAGCTTGTGTAGGGGAACTCCCCTTTATAAAACCGTCAGATCTTATGAGATTTATTCACTATCATGAGAACAACACAGGAAAGATATGTCCCCATGATTCAATTACCTCCCACCAGGATCCTCCCATGATATGTGGGAATTATAGGAGCTACAATTCAAGATGAGATTTGGGTGGGGACACAGTCAAACCATATCACAATGCTTTGTGGAGAGAGTGTTTCACTGCTATTCTCTTCTAAGCACAGCAAAGGGGACTGGCTGGCCACCCTCTCCCTTGTAAGTATGACTTCCCACTTCAAGTCTGCCTGGTGTAGACCCTGATCTTGGCTCAGCATGACACCCCTTCCTTCAGGCTCAACTCTCTCCCTTGGCATCCACCACTGGAAAAGGATGAGCTGCCCTAATCTGAGCCACACTCTATCTCTTTTGAAGAAAGAAAAGTGAGGGGAAGCCATGGGGAGATGCATTCCTCCTTGATGTGTCATAAAAGACATACAGATTTAATGTCAGAAGACAGGCTGGAAACCCAGCCCTTCCTCCACATCTGTGTCATCCTAGCCCCACTGACCCTCAGTTTCTTGATCTGTGAGAAGGGGACACAAAAGCTGCTTCAGTTAGTTACTGTGAAGATTAAATTTGAAAAGACATATGAATAGTCATAACAAAGAGGAAAATATTAACACTACGTTGATACCACTAGACTATTATTGTCTCTTCTCCTGTTCCCCTGACACATCTCAAGTGAGAGCAGGCCCAGGCCAAATCTGCAGAAATCCAGTTTTATTCTTGCTAAGCAGCAGTCCTACCTGATGCTTTCCAGTTGGTAAGGGCAGGGCCCTCCTCTCTCCACCTGAGCTGGGGGAGGCAGGAGGTGAAAGGCCAGTCCCGGAACGGGAGCCATGGAGCTGTCTCCTTCTCAATCTGTCTCTGGGGGAGTGCTCTTGGCAAGGAGCAACGGTTCCAAAGGCAAATGTCCAAGGTGAAATCCATCACAGGGGCCCTGGACTGGGATAAGAGAGAAGAAAGTAAATCAAGCCTCCTTGAGATAAGAAGACATAGCCTGGAACATTTGAAAAATGTAACTCTACCAGCTGCCCACTTTTGCGAAGTTTTAAGGCAGAGGACTATGCTAGGTAAGAAGGAACCGAGACTCCATCCGCCTATTTAAAAAGTGGGAGAAGCCCCGATGTGGGGCTTCTCTCTTCTCTCTTCCTCTTACCACAAGTCCCAGCCAGAGAGGAGCAAAAGGCATTTTTAATGAATCTCTATCAGCAAAGAAACAGGGCAACACAGAGGCTGTCCATTTGGTATCAGAGATTAAGGACAAGGGTTCTAGGGTCAGGCAGTCTGGGTTCCAATCCTGACTTTTACACTGTACATGTAGTCTTAGACAAGCTACTTAACCTCTATGAACCACAGTTTCCAATAGGGACAATACTATGCTACCTTATAGAATTGTTTTGAAGACTAAATACGGGATAAGTTTTATGGAGCATTTACTGCAGTGGTGTGCAGAAAGTGTGTAATCAATAGTGTTATGACTATTTACAAGATCTGTAAGAGATCGAGGAGGCCAATACCTCTCTAACTTCCTTTATATCCCATTTGTATAGTCACTTCTTTAAAATTCTCTGAATGGTATTCCCCAAAAACAAATCTTGTAGCATCAGTCTTGGGTGTTGACTGCTATTGAACAGTGGACATTTTTCTTGCCATTATGTCCCATTTGCAACCTATGACCATACCTGTCCCACTCACCACCTCTCCAAAAATGTGTACGTTTAAGTGTATGTCTGACTGGCTGAGACTGGAACATCTACAAAGAGGCGTTTTGACCACACTCAGGTCGTGAAGGGAAGAAAATCGTTAACAGACACCTGGAGTCTGAAGATAGAGATGTGGGGAGGCAAGGGAATAATATCTTAGGCAGGAGGTTCCTCGGTCAGAGGGGAAGATTCTGCATCTGAAAGAAGACTTTTGTATCCCTCAAAGTCCCCCTAACCTTATCTGCATCTTTCCCTCTCTTCATTATCAATAAGCCACACGTTTTCCACGTGCCTGGGCTTGGCATGTGATAGGAAATGTTTATATCTTAGTCCCCAATCAAAGCTATCAAGAGGATGGGCGCGGTGGCTCACGCCTGTAATCCCAGCACTTTGGGAGGCTGAGGCAGGTGGATCACCCGAGGTCAGGAGTTCGAGACCAGCCTGGCTAACATGGCAAAACCCCGTCTCTACTAAAAATACCAAAATTAGCCTGGCATGGTGGTGCGCACCTGTAATCCCAGCTACTCGAGAGATTGGGGCAGGAGAATCCCCTGAACCTGGGAGGCGGAGGTTGCAGTGAGCAGAGATTGCACCACTGTACTCCAGCCTGGGTGACAAAGCAAGACTCCATCTCAAAAACAAAACAAAACAAAAAATAAATAAAAATAAAGCCAGCAACAGTCTAATCAGAGAGGGCACCCAGAAGCCTGGGATGTCTCAGGGAGTCTGGGAACCTGGCCTTCTTGGCATGGAACCCACGGTAGAGGTGAGATGGATTCATGGCAGGGAAAGGGAAGCAAAAACTCAAGGGCCCTGGAAGAGAGGCACAAACCTGTGGCTGCGGCGGCACAGTCAGCAGAGAAAGCTTTACGGCTCCCTGAGCAAGGAAACTGCATGATGAACGTGTGAACATGGCGTGTGGGGTGGGTGGGCCAGACCAGAAGCCCTTGCGAGAGAATGAAGGAGTGCGAGACCCAGGTTTGACCTTGGCTCAGCCTCGCACCAGCTGTGTGAGTGACACTGGGCAAGTCGCTTAACCTCTCTTGGTTTCTCACTTGGAATCATAAAGCTTGACTTCCAGGTTTGTCATGAAGCTGTGAGGTGACATATGGAAGGTTGCTTTGTGCAAATGTATGGGTTCTAGTGGCTGGAGTGGTGTGCTGGGGAGATGAGCACTGCGGGAAGGGAGGCCACCTGGGGACAAGTGGGGCTGTATGGCCAGGTGGGCTGGTGGGGACAAGGGCAGCATGGAGTGGGGGAAGCACTTGAACCTTCTTCCACTATGTGGCTCTCCTCCTGCCGCCCACGGGTTCTAGGGGCTGCATAGAAAGAGTCCCATAGACTTAAACCCTCTCTCGGCTTAAAACCCACAGTAAGAGGCAGACAGCTGAGAAGATCAGGGAGTGACAGAACATGAGTGGATATACAAATAGACAAGATTAACTATTTCCACTGTATACACAAGAGGCTTTGCTAACACTCGGCCAATTAGAAAACTAATCTAAACAGCCACCAGCTTCCATTCTCCTAGGAGCTCTCCAACAGCTGTTCGCTTGCACTTGCCGCTGCTCCCAGCAAGTGCCCTGAGGCTCCTCCTTGGGTCTGGTCCCCACTTGAGCCTCAAGGGCTCCTCAAGAGCAAAGGATTGTGTCACTTCCCTTTCCTTTCCCTGAACTCCCCATCGGGTCCTGTTGCTGTTATTACAGGGGGCTGCCTCCATGTCACTGCCTCTGAGAAGCCAACCCCCGCACAGAGGGACCATTACAGCGCTTTCCAGGTGAGACTGCCATTCATCTGGGAGGCATGTACATGAAGAGAGGAAGAGCAAAGCCTTGAAGTCTGACAAACTGGAGTTAAAAACTCCTAGATCTCCCACTGTTGTGCTCTCTCTGATACCCTGTTCCCTCGCCTAAAAAGAGGATAATAATAATACCTACTAAGGAATTAAAAGCAGGCTAGGCGCGGTGACTCACACCTGTTATCCCAGCCTTAGGGAAGCCGAGGGGGGCGGATCGCTTGAGGTCAGACATTGAAGACCAGCCTGACCAATATGGTGAAACCCCATCTCTACTAAAAATACAAAAAATTAGCCAGGCCATGATGGCGGGTGCCTGTAATCCCAGCTACTCAGGAGGCTGAGGCAGGAGAATCACTTGAACCACTGCACACCAGCCTGGGCAACAGAGCGACACTCCATCTCAAAAAAAAAAGGAACTAAAAGCAAATACATATATACGGGTGTATATGTGTGTGTGTGTGTGTGTACACACATATCCCTCTATTTAGATAAGCAAATATGTATATATGACAAGCTAGTACAGTCCCTGCACACTGTAAGTATTCAATGCATTGCTTTTGCCATTATTATTACTGTTGTACTACTACTACTATTATAATTGTCCTTATTGCTCTCTCTGAGTTACCCAAAGGCCAAAAACAACTTTGACTTGGGGGCAGGTAGCTTCTAACATAGTTCCTGATGGTCTCTGTCTCGCAGCCTCCACTCCCTTGTGTAAAGCCCTCCCCTGGAGTGTGGGTGGAACCTGGGACTTGCTTCTAATCCACAGAATATGGCAAAGGCAATGAGATGTCACTTCCTTCCTCACGTTACAAAAGATTGTGACTTCCGTCCTGCTGGCTGACCCTCTCTCCAGCCTTCTCAGCTTGCATATCTCCACAAAGCAAGCTGCCATGCTGGCAAGACTTATGTGGCAAGGATTTGAGAGCATCCTCTGGCCAGCAGCAAGCTAGGAACCAAGGCCCTCAGTCCAACAACCCTTGAGGGACCGAATTCTGCCAACGAACACGTGAACTTGGATGTGGATCCTTCCCCAGGTGAGCCTGGCCAAAACTTTGGTTACAGCGTTGTGAAAGATTCTAAAGCAAAGGACCTGGCTCAGTTGTGCCCTGACTCCTGGCCCACAGAAACTGTGAGATAATAAAAGTGTGTTGTTTTAAACCATGATATATTATGGATTTGTGACACAGAAATAGATAGCTAATACAACCTCTCTGTCTTCCTAGCCCAGCACTTGGCATATGGAGTGGAAGTAAAATGTCAGTTGAGTGTATGAATGAATGAATGATGATGGTAACAGGTAAACTCATCAGGACCTAAGAAAGGCCTAGATGGGCTAGATCCAAAGAGAGAGCTCTTTCCCAGCACCCACTGCCTGTATCTTGTGTCTTCTCTCCCTCACAACCCTGGGTCCCTCCTCCCTTCCCCTGTTCTCAGGACCTTGCTCTCCTCTTGGTTCCTGCATTTAGTCATTCTCTCTGAATTTTTATTTTCCTCCTCCTCCAAAAAAAAAAAAAAAAAATCCAGCTCTCTGTAAAATATCTGACCCTGGTGAATTGGAATAATTTTGGATGGAAAGCAGTCTTGTCCAGAAAGGCTCTTACCCACCCTGCTCAGGAATGTGGTTGCTGCAGATATTAAAACAGACCTGCAGGCGCCTGCAGTGAGTGGGGAGCTCGTGCCAGCAATGACCTCAGCCTGCACAGCAGGGCTCTTACCTAGGACAAGCTGCTGCGTTGAGCTGGATCACAACAGACTTTCTCCAAACTCTTCCCCTTCTAGGTATCCCAGACTGCACCCTCTAGTTTAATGCCTGAGACACACCTTTCCACCCAAGCCTGGTATCAAAAGTCAAGGGCAGTGCCATCAGGCCTGTGAGAGAGGATGCTGTGGGTCCCACTGTCCCTTCACATTCAAGTGGCTTTGGCTAAAGAATGCGGGCCTCTCACTGGCAGCCCCCTTTCCCATCCTCTTCTCCTGACTCCATGCCTCCCACTCCTGACAGCTCCAAGGGATCCTGTTCAGGTTGAGAGCTATCAGGCTTCATTTCTTCTGCAAGAGGCACCCTGCCAGGGAAGGATTCTCAGGGCAGAAACTGGAGCCTGGCACCCCTCATGGTAAGGTTCCCCATTGTGTGGCTGAGCTTGCATTCAGGCTTAGGTCTTGCCCTGCTGAATTCAGCTCCCATTGTTGAATCTGAAGTTGCCTAAGATGAAGTAGAAACTCGTGTCAGTTTTCAGATTCCCCTCTTCCACTGGGAAACTCAGAGAACTAGGAGTATCCCAGCTGTAATGTATTCCAGCCTCCAAACTCAGAAACCTATCCCCGGATCATCCCAGTAATTACCACAACAGCTAACGTTTACCTAACACATTCTTGTATGCAAAGTACTTGTACACATGCTGTTTCTCATAAGAATCCTACAATATTTTTAGCCCCATTTAACAGAGGAATAAACTGTGGCTCAGAGATAGTAAGAATTTTCCCAGTTATGTAGTGAGCAAGTGGTAGAAGGGGAACCTAAACCAAGGTCTGTGGACTCATACATAGTCCAGTCTTCTTTCCACTACTACTCATGCTCCCAAATCTGTAAGCCTCATTTTCTTCCAACTTTGCATTTCATTTGTAAGTTGATCACTTTGTACTTACATGTACCCATTATATTGTCCAATTCCTGCTCCTTCCTCCTTAGTCTTCCCCCATGCCAACCTCTGGAGGGCTGGGTCAAGTAGCTTTATGCAGATCAGCAATGGATTGACCACTGGTCTTCAAGTCTGGAGATCCAGGTTTTAAGTTCTGGCTCTGCCACTAATGAGGGGTATGGCTTTGAGTCAGTTACCTCACTTTTCTACCTTACTTTTGCAATGTGAAGGTGACAAATTGCGTGGTCACTGGAGTCACTTCTAGCTCTAGAACTATGATTCTTTGATGTAATTCCTGGTTGGGCTTCTTCTTGGGGAGGAACAACTTTTCAAGTCAATGGGAAATTCACTCTTGCACTATGAATGCCATCCGGAGCTTGGGCTGAGAAGGGCGAGCACTTAGCTAACTGCTCCAAAGATAAGAGGAAGACCCTGTCCCTTACCTCTGCCTGAACAGGTCCCTTCATTCCTGGCTTCTTTATCTGTCCTTCCACAACATGCTGTGACCTCTTTTGGGTAGGATTATAAGCTCCCAAAGGCCTCTGTCCTTGATCCTCTTTGACCAATGATTATTGCCCAAGCCGGTACCAGACAGGCTGGCACTTCCCTGATCTCCTCAGGATGTCTGTGAGCCCAGGCTGAAGGTTACTCACAATCCCCAGTGCTAGGGAGACCCAGGGGGCCCCGCAGCTGCTCCTGGCTGTCTGGCTGAACAATGCCGATTCTGTCAGGTCTCTCGGCTGAGCCTTCTTGCAGAGGGTATTCGGGTTGCAGTATTAACTGGAGGCATCTCAGCTGCTTCCTGTTCCTTGGGTCTCAGCACAGATTCCTGAGCAAAGACAGTCAGCCCAGCTTTGCATCTGACCCGAGCCCCCAGCATTTGGGGCTAGGGGCAGGAAAGATGAAAGAGCTTCGCCATCATCTCAAAGCAAGGAGTCAAACCTCCTCAGCTGGAAGGGGCCCCAGGGACCAAGTGCCCATTGGACACTGCTCCCAGACATGTCAACCAGGTACAGGGACAGGAGTGTAGCTCCGTTCTCAATCTTTGGGAAAGTAACTCTGCAGCCTCCTAGGTCACTTCTTTCAGGACGAAAGTCTAAGAACAACTGTCCTCTCTGCAGCCAAACCACTTGTACAAACTACTGGTATTACTTGTACCAGTGTGAACTCCCCACTTCAGCAAGACACATCCTCCTGCCTGTCTCCCCCGCTCAGCTGTCCCCCCCAGTTACGAAGCATGGCAAGTGCTGTCACCACACTCCTATGTCCTTCTCATTTCCACAGCCACTCCAGTTCTTTTCTGGCATCACATCTCTGCTATAAGACCACTTATCATCTCCCTAAAACTGCTGTAACTGATACCATGAGACTCTAGCTAGGCTGTGCATTCTCATTTGTTTTTCTTCCAGATTTCTTTTTTTTTTTTTTTTTCTTTTGAGACAGAGTCTTGCTTTGTCATCCAGACTGGAGGGCAATGATGTGATTTCTGCTTATTGCAACCTCCACCTCCTGGGTTCAAGCTATTCTCATGCCTCAGCCTCCCAAATCGAGTAGTTGGGACTACAGGTGTGTGCCATCATGCCCGCTAAGTTTTGTATTTTTAGTAGACACGGGATTTCGTTATGTTGGCCAAGCTGGTCTCAAACTCCTGGCCTCAAATGATCCACCCGCCTCGGCCTCCCAAAGTGCTGGGATAATAGGCGTGAGCCATCACACCCGGCCTTTCCCCAGATTTCTAAATACCCCATGCTTACCTGACAATTTTTGCCAATGTAGTGATCTTTGTATATTCTTTCTCTCTCTCTCTCTCTTTTTTCACGTTAGTGTCTCTCTAACCTACTCCAGAAACTGGGAGCTCCTCTGCTGTACAGACCAAGTCTCCTTCCTCTCTCTGAACTGTTACTGATGCTTGCTTTCTGATTATTGACCATCAGGAAGTCCCACCTGAGAACTAACGCTCTGGCTACAGTTGAATCCCATTTCCTGTTTGGTTGGAGCCTGGAAATGTGATAAGGCTTTGGCCAGCTGCCACGGTATTAGCTCGTTCCCAAGGCCAATTTGGGGACACGAAGGAGAAAATGACTCCTATTACTGAAACAGTGTTTCAGAAATGCCCCAGAGTAGAAACAATGGTCCTTGGTGCACCGGGATCCACCGTAACCCTCTTCTTTTGCACCCAGCATCCTGGCCTGCCACACGGCAGTTCTAGTAAGACGTACTATGTAATGAGGAATGTAACTCAAGCCCGGTCACACCAGAGACTTGTGGAAGGGCAGCCACCAGGCAGGGGACAGAGAGACACCAGTCAGGTGGCCAGCTCCATCCTCTGCTATCTCCACAAACGGGCTAGTTTCTTTAAGGATTTTTTTCCTTGAGTCCTAATGAAAAACAAGTTGGAACCATGATTGGGGGCGGGGGTGGGGGCTGCAGGGCAGAGTTTACAGGCACTTGCAATTTCTTAACGGCTCCCTCCTCACACATTCCTCTGCATTTTTCCCTTTTATTAACGTGGCATCTTTCCCGGGACACTTTATGGGACCGTGTGTTTTCACTTATGCCCTGATTGGGGTTGATCGTGTCTCTCCCTATGAAGAGCCCTCCGATCTCGCTCAAGGCCTCCCCTGCACCCCCTGCAACGGTGCAGGCCACTCTTTCCCTCTGGGGCTCCTGGGCTCATCTCTTAACCTGTCCCCAAGGGCTCCATTGTGTTTTCTACCACACAAGGCGCTCTTCTGCCTTAGGATCGCACCTCATGTGGACCCCAAATAAGACACCCCAGTTGGCCGACTCAACTCTGAAGTGACCTCTGGCACTTTCCCCCAAATTAAATCTGCCCCAGAGGATGAAGAGGAAGATTTGCCAGACTGAAGATTTTCAAAGCAATGTGCTGTGAGTCCTGAAGGCCATTGCCCAAGAGGAGCTCTGAACACGTTTTGAGCTATAGCAGCTCTGATAGAACACAGCTCTCCCAGGGGCCCGCTTTCAAAGGCGCGGCACGCTTTTCGGAGAGTCAAGCTTTGGCGTGTTTATTAAAAAAGACACTCATGTTGCTTTCAGGAATGCTGCGCTCTTAGCTCTTCTTTTCTCTTTAACTCAGTTCCAAGAAGGGCTGGGACTGAGGTTTGGAGCTTACTTGCTCTCCTTCAGCCCTGTTTTAGAGATGTTTCCACCTATCCGTCTCCTGTTATCTGGGAGATTGCTCCGTTTCACTCAGACAGGAAGCGGCAGGCTTGGTGGCAGCTCTGTGGTCTTTGAAAACATACCCGCTGGGAGTTGCAGTTTCTTCTTCTGTAAAACGGGGAAAGTAATATACATTCTGCACGGCCGTGAGAATGACCTGGAGCGACGTCTGTAAGAGGCCTGGCATGCTAAAGGCCTCAGTAAATGGTAGGGATTTTTGTTACTAATACTACTACCAATATTAAGCAATTACCAACATATATTGACCTCTTTGAGAATCTGCTTTTGTTCCCTGGTCCCTCCCCTTGTTCATCCAGGCCTTCTCCCACTGCAACGCTTTCTTTCTGGAATGTCTGTGGACAATACAACATCAAACTCCCCACTCCTGGCTCCAGGGCAAGAATCTCCGAGTTCTTTGGGAAATGCAGTGCTGGGATCGTTTTCCTGTTGTCAGCAGGCTCTGGAAGAGGCATTAGCCCCACAAGGTTTGATGTGGGAAGTTTTTACAGGTACTGCTCATCTGGTGGGCAGATGTAGCTTTGCAGCAAGATAGAGCTCTGTCTTCCAGATGGGAGGTGCCTAGGAGTCTTGAGGTAGAACTGGTTCCTCTCTGCTTGGAGCTAGTGTGGGCACACACATGGGCCTGTCACCTCCTTCAACAGCCCTGGGATCCTTGAGCCAAGTTAGATGGAGTGACTTTAGCCTCTGAAACTCACATCCTGGCAATCAGCTGACCATGCCTCCATCATCTCCGTTCCCCGCAGCCCAGACCTCTGCCATACCCCAACACACAGACACACACGGTGTTATTTCCAGGGAAGAGGAGGATAATCCTGGCCAATAGCAGTGGACACACTGGAGGTTTCCCCACAGAGTAAGAGTTTCATTCATTCCAACATTCTCAAGGTAGTGAAACCGGATGCAGAGGGCTTCTCAAGGTAGGGTTACCCCAGAGCATTTGAGCATTTTCCTAAAGGAAGACGAAGGGGAGCAGTAGCCACCAGTGGCTGAGTTCTCCTCCCTTATACATCCCACTGGATAGCCCCAGTCCCTAATTCTCCACTCCAAAGCCCTGGCTCTGCCTTGATAGAGTGGGGATGTGCCTGGGCCATTAGTAGCCATCGTCCACCCTTTTATTGCTCGGGCTTTTTGGGGGGACCTTTATGCAAAGTTGCTCCCAACCTCATCACATCTGGTCAAAGTGCTTTTAGTCACAAGGGGCAGAACTCGGTTCACAGGAACACATAGAAAGTAGATATAGAAGGGGCCGGGCACGGTGGCTTAAGCCTGTAATCCCAGCACTTTGGGAG
>NC_045446.1:115300991-115372396 GCF_002776525.5 Piliocolobus tephrosceles
ATATAAATTAAGACAAAATAAAATAAAAATAGCCCCCGTAAAAGCAGAGAGTAGAATAGCCTAGTAGCTTTCAAACAGGCTCCAAGGTGCACTGGTAGAGCACCCTGATGCCCAGGTCTCATTTCAACCAGAGCAGCTCAGCTTTATCTGTTGTATTTGTTTATGCATTGTGCAAGATTTCTTTGAAAGAAAAGCCTACCATTGTAAGCCTGTAAAAGAATAGTTTGAAAGCCACTAAGGTATAATTTCTTTTGGAATTCCCCACCAGCTTGAAGAATGACCATTCCCTAAAGAAACCTGCAGTGAACACATGTAACAACTTTTGGGCACGATTCCCAAATTTAAATCACCTGGCCTGTTGTCAAATCATTTGTTCTCACTCTTTTGTTCAAAGGAAAAATTATGACCAGCATAAGGAATTGTACCTCTCCCCTCTTTTCATTTGGTCCAGGAATGGGAGACACACACACAGCACAGGTTCTGCCATGTCTCCAGCTTGTGCCCATGACAGGCACCATGAGTCAGTTATTACACTCTCTGAACAATGACAACACAGTCTTGGGGTCCTTCTAAACAGAGTGCCCAGGCAGCTACCCCCAATCTGGACAAATTGATACATTGGCTGAAACCTCTCTGCTAGCCCAGATTTTGCTGGCTGACTCCAAGAATGTCAGCTAAAAGGAGCACCAGCGTCCCTCCCTATCGGGAGAACAAACTCCTGATGTTTTAACGTGGATTCTTTTCTATTTCCTAAGTGTCTCGGCTGGGTTGAGAAATAAAGGGAAAGAGCACAAGAGAGAGAAATTTAAAGCTGGGTGTCCAGGGGAGACATCACATGTCAGCAGGATCCGTGATGTTCCCCGAGCCGTAAAACCTGCAAGTTTTTATTAGCGATTTTCAAAAGGGGAGGGAGTGCACGAACAGGGTGTGGGTCACAGAGATCACATACTTCACAAGGTAATAAAATATCACAAGGCAATTGGAGGCAGGGCGAGATCATAGGACCACAGGATGGGGCGAAATTAAAATTGCTAATGAAGTTTCGGGCACGCATTGTTGTTGATAACATCTTATCAGGAAACAGAGTTTGAGAGCAGACAACCTGTCTGACCAAAATTTATTAGGCGGGAATTTTCCTTGTCCTAATAAGCCTGGGAGCGTTACAGGAGATCAGGGCTTATTTTATCCCTTCGGCTTCCACCGTGAAAGGCGGCACGCCTTAAAGGGGCCGTCTATAAGCCTACCTTCAGGGCGCATTCTCTTTCTCAGGGATGTTCCTTGCTGAGAAAAAGAATTCAGCGATATTTCTCCTATTTGTTTTTGAAAGAGGAGAAATATAGCGCTGTTCCGTCCGGCTCACCAGCGGCCAGTTCAAAGTTACCTCTCTTGTTCCCTGAACATCGCTGTTATCCTGTCCTTTTTTAAGATGCCCAGATTTCATATTGTTCAAACACACATACTCTACAAACAATTTGTGCAGCTGACACAATCATCACAGGGTCCTGAGGTGACATTCATCCTCCTCAGCTTACAAAGAAGATGATGGGATTAAGAGATTAAAGTAAAGACAGGCATAGGAAATCACAAGGGTATTGATTGGGGAAGTGATAAGTGTCCATGAAATCTTCACAATTTATGTTCTTCTGCCGCGGCTTCAACCAGTCCCTCCATTCGGGCTCCCTGACTTCCTGCAACACCTCCCCATCCCAATATCCTTCCTGGCTCCTGGATCTGTTGGACAAGGGACCGGTTATATATTTTTTATTTTTATTTTTTAATTTTACTTTAAGTTTTGGGATACATGTGTGAACATGCAGGTTTGTTACATAGGTATACATGTGCTATGGTGGTTTGCTGCACCTTTAAGCTCCGCATACATTAGATATTTGTCCTAATGATCTCCCTCTCCTTTCCCCCCATCCCCACGCTGACAGACCCTGGTGTGTGATGTTCCCCTCCCTGTGTCCATGTGTTTTCATTGTTCAACCCCCACTTATGAGTGAGAACATGCGGTGTTTGGTTTTCTGTTCCTGTTTTACTTTGCTGAGGATGATGGTTTCCAGATTCATCTATGTCCCTGCAAAGGACATGAACTCATCCTTTTTTATGGCTGCATAGTATTCCATGGTGTATATGTGCCACATTTTCTTTATCCAGTCTATCATTGATGGGCATTTGGGTTGGTTCCAAGTCTTTGCTTATTGTGAATAGTGCTGCAATAAACATACATGTGCATGTATTTTTATAGTAGAACGATTTATAATCTTTTGGTTATATACCCAATAATGGGATTGCTGGGTCAAGGATCTAGGGCTAGCCATATTTTTAACAGGCCAGGTAGGCCCGGCCTTAACTGGGCGGGGGGGGCGGGGGGTGTGAGGGGGTCAGGGGTAAGGCCTTCAAACTTCTTGTTAGCTGCCTTGGCCCTAGAGAAAGAGGCTTACAACCTATAAAGAAGAGGGCCATTCCTCACACCTTGCCATCCATGCAAAGTTCAGGGACTGCTACCATACACGACGCAGTCTGTATCTTCAGACCCTTCCCATCTGTTTATTCTCTAAAAATATATATGTGTGAGAAAAAGACACTCGGGAAAAATTGTAAAGGACTTTGAACTTGTTGAAAGGGGAAGTCTAAAAAGGGATCGAGACAGAACTGGATTCCAAATCCAAAGCTGGATTGGGAAAGAGGAGCTCTCTGGTGGCGTCCAGTGAGGGTGCAGGGAGAAACGCACATCATGGCCCAGGAATGATCTGGGAGGGGCCACTGTCAATGAAACAAGACAGAAAAGATGAAAAGGCTTATGTGAATGCAGGAGAGGTAGGAGGGATGTGAATTTGGTTGATGGTCTTCGACCATTCATTCATTCATTTAGAGAAAGGGTCTTACTCTGTCTCCCACGCTGAAGTGCAGTGGTGTGATCATAGCTCACTACAGCCTCAATCTCTGGGGCTCAAGCAATCCTCCTGCCTCAGCCGCCTGAGTAGCTGGGACTCAGGCGCACACCACCACCATACATAAATATATTTTTTGTAGAGATGGAAATTTTTTTGGTTTCAGTCGTCGCTCTGTCACTCAGGGTGGAATGCAGTGGCACAATCTCGGCTCACTGCGACCTCTGCCTCCCGGATTCAAGTGATTCTCCTGCCTCAGCCTCCGGAGTAGCTGGGATTACAGGCACCAGCTACCACGCCTGGCTAATTTTTGTATTTTTAGTAGAGATAGGGTTTCACCATGTTGGCCAGGCTGGTCACCATGTTGGCTGTGCATGGAGAGATGGAATGTTACTATGTTTCCCAGGCTGGTCTCGAACTCTTGGCCTCAAATGATCCTCTCCCAAAGCACCGGGATTACAGGTATGCTGGCCTCAACTTTTTAAAGAAGCAGAATTACCTTTTCAGAAGAAATCTCCCTCAGATCCCCTAGGATATAAGCTGGTAAAGGAGTTACTATAGTTTGATGTGGAGAGCAGCCCTCCCTACACCAGATCTGTGCCTACACCAGCTCTGCGCCCGGCCTCAGGACTGGGACTCAGAGAAGTACAGTTACTGCCTGAGGTCACCTGACTAGGAAGTGGCTCAGAGGGGTTTAGAACTCACACGTGTTGGCCGGGTGCAGTGGCTCATGCCTGTAATCCTAGGACTTTGGGGGACCAAGGTGTGTGGATCACAAGGTCAGGAGTTCGAGACCAGTCTGACCAAAAGAGTGAAACTCTGTCTCCACTAAAAATACAAAAATTAGCCAGGCATGGTGACGCGCCTGTAATTCCAGCTACTCGGGAGGCTGAGGCAAGAGAATCACTTGAACCCGGTAGGTGGAGGTTGTGGTGAGCCGAGATCACGCCACTGCACTCCAGCCTGGGCAACAGAGAGAGGTTCCATCTCAAAAAAAAATAAAGGAACTCACACGTGGTGATGATAGAGGGTCCCATGTCTTCTCAGGAACAAGACACACCCACTGCTTTGTTGATCCCTGTGTGCCCAGTGTCTGGGATGGGGTCTGGCACCCAGAAGGCCTTCATATGGGTGTTTGTGGAAGGCTCCTTCCACTGTAGCTGTCCTCGGCATTGACTCGGCCTAGCAGGCCATCAGGCACTCTCCGGGAAGTTTTCTGTGCCGGGAGTCTACTTCAGCCCGCTGTTCTGGGTGCTGTCTCGAAGGCCAGTCCCTCTGGGATGTGTGTTGGGATGGGGATTGGGCGAGCACCCTGGACATCGGCAGGTGAGGTCCTTCACCTCTCCTTCTCCGACGGACTTCTGGGAACTCGAGGCATCCTCTGAACAGCGTCGTTCCTGCCCTTACTTGGTCAGGGAGCTGTGATGCAGCCCAGAGACCCCCCAGTCCTTTCCTCCCCCCACTCTCCTGTCTGTGTACCTTGAGCACAAACACTGCGGAGAGCTCGTGGAGAGACGAGTTCCAGCAGGAAGCAGGGGGTGTCCTGGGGCCCCAGGGAGAGAAGGCCCTGTCGTCTGTAGGGGCGGCAGGTCTCCACCCGTGCTCAGCCCCCTCCCTCACCTCCTCCCATCTTCCTCAGGATCCCGCTCCCCCACCCCCTCATCCCTCTGCCCTGCCAAGTTTGGGACATGAGAACAGGCCAGGTCCCCTCTGGGGAGCCCGGGGTGGGCGGAGTCAGGCCTGGCCGGGCCTCCAGGTTGGCCTGCCCTGGCCCCTGGGTTTAATAAACTCCGAGAGAGGTTTTCAAAGGCCGCTTGATCTTCCCCATCAGGCAGCCCCTGTCTCCCTTTCAGAGCCGCGGGACTGGAAAGAAAAAACCGCTCAATGAACAAGGCGGTCAGAGAAAGCCGAGCCGCGGGGCACCTTCTATGAATTTCTGATGAGCGCACGGCCCTGACTCCTGGGTCCTGGCCCAGTGCAGTCAGGGATGTTAGTTTAAGTCATTTCGCACGGTTCACTGGCTCTCTGAGAGCAGCTTGTCTCCAGCCTGGGCCTCTCTAACAAGCTCTTTTTACTCAGGGCTTCTCTGAGCATACACCTCAAACAATAGCAGCTTTCAAGGGGCTCGGCCCTCCTCTGGCGGCTTCCCTCTCCCAACCCCAGCCAAGCCTAGCCTCTATCGCTCACTGCCCACCTGAGTGCCCCCACCCACAGCCTGACCCACAGCGGCATTCAGGGAAGACTCGCTCCTTCCTTCCTTCCTTCCTTCCTTCCTTTCCTTCCCTCCTTCCTCCGTCCCTCCCTCCTGCCCCTGCCCTTTCTTGCTATAAACAGGGCAGGAGTGTGCAGCGGTGCTCTCAGGAGCAGGCCACACTGCCACGCAACTCTAGAACACTGCGTGATGGCACCCCCTGGGGTTGTGCAGTGAAGAGCCCCCAGTCAAACGCAGCTCATTCCAACACTCTAAGCCTATTGGGCTCCTCAGCCCTCTTGAAACTGAGCAATTTCCTCCTCCCTTTAGTCCAAGGAGGGAGCTGGCGTCCTCCACACCGGAGGCTGTCACCTGCCCCGCAGGGCCCAGACCTGGTGGGGTTCATGGAGGAGCCTCCAAGACAGGGCACCTCTAGTGCACAAGCCTGAGAGCGGAACATGGGCGGCAGCGTCCCCCTGCAGAGGGGCTCCCCAGACGCAGGAGGGGCCATGGCTCTCGTCGGTCCAGGCCTCTCTATCTTCCCCATTCCCACTTTTCTCCACTGTCCCCGCTATTCCTCAGGGCAGTGATGAGACAACTTCCAGTCCTCCCTACCTGCCTCTGGCCTTCTTGCTCGCTAAGGGGTCTTAGGAAGAGACTCCTGGGAGGAGGAGGAGGTTCATTAATCAGCAGAAGAGTCATTTACATGTTTAGACTAGACCCCCGGCCAAAGCAAACAAACAAACAAAGTTCATATTGAGACAAGTCAATATTTGACTTAATGAGACTGTCTTGCCAGTTGAATGCTTTGATGGTGACCTTTGACCTGGGAGCTTTGGAAGGCATTTGAGCTGCCATCCCACAGACCCTGCACTTTGGGAGGGGCTCCAGCCCCACTCCTAAAGCACCTGCCAGCAATTAAGATTCCTTCCCCAGCGATCTAGGCCCCGCCTCTGAGGTCATGGGGTCTCTCACCTTTCAGGAGTCCCAGGCAGCCCAGGACTTCTTTCTTTCTGGAAGCTGCTAGAGAAAGCCCAGTTTCACGTCCCCTTTGCAAACCCCCCACCCTAATAACCCACTTTCTTCAGGAAGTGAAGTCTGATTAGAGACAGCCTGGCAAGAGGAAAGAACAAGAAACTGGGGACAGGGCCCTGATCCCAGCTATACCTTCAACCGGTTTGCTGTGTGACTTTGGTGAACATTCCTGTTCTCCAGCCTGACTTCCTCCTGACAGTGTGGGGACTGGACTTCTTTTTCTTTCTTTCTCTTTCCTTCTTTCCTCCCTCCCTCCCTGCTCGCTTGCTTTCTCTCTTTCTTTCTTTCTCTCTCTCTCCCTTCCTTCCTTCCTTCCTTCCTTCCGTCCTTCCCTCCCTCCCTCCCTCCCTCCCTCCCTCTTTCTTTCGACAGAGTCTCAAAGAACAGAGTCTAAAGTGCAGTGGCTTGATCTCGGATCACTGCAGGCTTGACCTCCTAGGCTCAGGCAATCCTCCCACCTCAGTCTCTCAAGTAGCTGGGACCACAGGCACACACCACCATACCCAGCTAATTTTGAATTTTTTGTAGAGACAGGGTTCTGCCATGTTGGCCAGGCTGGTCTCCAAATCCTGGTCTCAAGTGATCCACCTGCCTAAGCCTTCCAAATGTTGGGATTATAGGTGTGAGCCACCACTTCTGGCCCCATGTTTCTTAAGAGTTTAGTTCCTACTTGTCCAGTTTCAGAATCCCCTGGAGGACTCATCAAAAATGCAGATTTCAAGGCCCCTCCCCAGACCCGCCACTAAAGCAAAATTTCTGGGGGTAAAGCACAGTCTGCATTTGAACATGTGCCCCAGGTGAGTTTTAGGTCCACCAGAATTCAGAACCACTGTCCTAGTTGGTCCCAAACTACAGCTGTAGCTGAAAATCTGCCTAGGTGCTCAGTTCGAAGTCACTTTAGCCCTATTCAGGGCTGGATTTTCCAGGAAGCTAATGGCCTTTGCACAGGATCCTTGCAAGGCCCTGGGAGGAATCTGGTATATTTGTGTTCATACTTCTGAATTATTTTACTTAAAAAGAGTTCCCACTACGACCACCAAATTGTAAAAGCTCAGGCCTCGCCAAGCCTGACTTTACTCCTGGTTGAACAGTTGACTAGTGATTTTATATCGAGTCTGAAGTTTTGCCACAACTCTCCCCTCTGGTAAGTTCATCTTCAGTTTCTCTTGCATTCCGTGTCCTTTTAGAGTCCAGTGTTCTTTGCACAGTGAGAGCCATAATATTATCTCTGACTATCACTTCTTCTGAAATCCCAGAGGTCAAATTTCAATGACCCACTATGGCCAGAGGTAGAAGTAATTCCAGAAACAGAAAAGTGTCCCAGGCTGGCTGCTGCCCCCAAACTCAAACTCTATTCACCAAAAGAGATTTATTCCTGTTGGAACAGGTCAGACCAGGCCAGGTCAAGAAAGTCAGGCTCAGTTTTTAAGCCAATTGGCCATTCTTCACATCAAATCAGATTTAAATTCAAATCTTGACTTGGCCTCTTTTCAACTGAGCAATGCTAGAACCTCAGACTCCTCTTGCATGAGGAGATGAGGATCCCGTATCCAGGACTGTGGCGAAGGTTGCAGGGACAGTGGATGTAAAGGCACAGTTGTAAAATATTGATCGGGCAATATGGAAGCAGAGGGGCCTTGACACCATCAGTGATCTAGAGCGTGTGTGGACTGTGCCAAATCCTTCCAATGCAGCTCTGTTGCAGAGAAGGGACCAAGGCCCCATACTGACCATACTCTCAGGGGTAGGAGTCCTGCCTAGCACTGCCTAGCACCCCTCATCGCAGGGACTAAAGAGTACCCTGGTGTGCACTGCACTCCCTTCCCTCCTTAGTGTGGGTCACAGAGCTGGGCAGGGAAGCAGAAGCAGCGGGGCGGGGGTGGCGGTGGGGGGGGGAGCAGGACAGGATGTGGGTGGAGAACCTCTCTGCTCCCCTGACCCCCTGCAGCCCTTGGCAACTCAGGGGGAGGGGGAGAGGGAGGAGGAGGCGGGGAGGAGGAAACTACATCTGGTTTGAGTGAGGCTCATAGCCAGGAGAGCAGGGCCCTACGCTGTGAGGAGAGGAAGCAGGGAGGGCTGGCATGGGCCTTGGCCAGTCCAGGAGAGCAGAGGAAAAGTGGCTGGTGTTCGGGGAAAGCAAATAAATAGAGGGGTTGAGACGATAATAATAAAGAGAAGAGCCATTAAAGTGAAGAATAGAGATTGTGTCACACCCAAGACAAACAGAAAATAAACAGCCAGTAGATCCCCTCCGCAGATGTTTGGCACTGAGTGAAGACAGATTAAAGATGCGTGGAAGATGCCTAAGTCAACCAAGCCTCCACCAGCAGCAGCTGGAGAGCAGGTGGACGGAAGCCTCCGCCAGAGAGGTCTTTGCGGCTGAAGGGAGCCAGCCCCAGAGACCACAGCACCCTCCGGAAGCCGGCACCTGCAAGCGCAGTGTGGGAGGAGAGGAAGATGCCGTCCCTCCCTGGACAGGGCTGGTCCCTGTGTCGGTGCAGTCCCCTTGGCCTCCTGCAGGACCGCGTCCCCCAGCACCGAGGTGGAGTAGGTTCTTCAAGTGGCCTCATAGAAATCCTGCCCCTTTGCTGCTTTGCCACCAGGCCCATTTCAATGACTCTTCAAGGACCTGGTCTGTTTTTCTTCTTGGCATCTGGTTTCTGAGCTGACCTTTGTCTTGTCCCAGTGAGAGGGTGGGGGAGCTCAGCATTGGGGGTACTGCACCCCCATTGACTCAATCTTCTACTCTGGGTTCTGGCACCACAGCAGGCACCTTGGGGGTTACAAAGATGGATAAGACACCATTCCTTCTCCAAAGGTATTTAGGATCTGGGATAAAGGAAACTCAAATGTTTTGAGTGTCCATTCCATAATACCACTCTGCCCGGTGCCTTCAAATGGTCTACCTTATTTATTCTTCAAAATAACCCTGTTCGTAGGAATTATTCCTTCATTATTCCTAACCAGGAGGAGGCTGAGGACCAGAGAGATTTGGTGCTGTTTCTACGGTTGCAAAGCTAGGAAAAGATGATCTGGCACTCAACCCAAAATCCAGTGCTCTTTCTCCGACCCCGTAAACAACCGTAAGGTGAAGGAGAATTTGACAACAACCAAAGAAAAGCACATGCTCTTAAAAGATACAAGAAAGAATTATCCTGTCTCACATCCACCCCTGTCCCCTTAATGAGAACCAAACTTCATCTTTCTGTTCTGTGCGCCAGCAGGGAGGAGCCAGCACATCCCATGCCCAGCTAGGGCCAAGTGCCTGCAGGTGTCTGAGGAATGCTAATGGCCGTGAATTGGGGGAGGGTGTGCACAGGCTTTTCTGCAGCATTTGCTTCCCATTAAGCCCATTCCTCTCCAGACCCTCCAGCACCTCCAGCAACATGCAGCTTTCATGAGCCAATTACCATGCCCAGGTTTTTCTGTTCCTCTGAAGCCACTGACACTGCTAACCAGGCACAGATGCAGTAGGGCATGCCCCTGCTGTCCACTTCAGAGCAGGGTTTTTCTTTGCCCCAAGGACCACAGGTAGAGGGAGGAAGGTTAGATAGTCCAATTTCAACTCAGTCCCCAACAGGAAGGGGAGGCCTCAAAGGGCAATTTGGTGATTATAAGTGGATTTCTGAGTGGAATAGGATCAGCTGGGTGACTTGTGCCTAGCCAGGACTGAAGAGTCATGGACAGGGCAGGGGACCCAACTGGGAAGAACAGAGACTAGGTTTGAAATAATGTGCAGGCCAGGAGAGCTTCCCCTGAAACCTTTAGTTTACAAACAGGTATCCAGAGTCTTAAGAGTAACTTAATTCAAAACAAATTGCATTAAAACCTACTTAGAAACTAATCAGAGAGTCTGAAACCTCATATTTTCTTCCTATTTCTTAAATCTCATCAGCCTTACCATATTTTCAACCTCTTAAAATTTTCTTTGACCTTCAAGTCTCAGTTTTCCATGAACTTCCACAGATATTCCTGGACAAATTCAACCTCTCCTTTTTCCTTAATCCCTCCACACACTGGCTGTATTTCCTTGAATCCAGTTTCACTCTACCATATCTCTGTGGACTTATTCTTATGTATTTTCCCCCAGAAATTCTTTAATCTGAGGACAGTGTCCTTTCATCAGTTCTGGAAAATTAAATGTTACCATGTCCCTTTCTCTATATTCTTCTCCTCTGCAGCTCCCTGTAAAGGTAATTTGGATCCTCTCATTTTATCCTGTATGCTTTTTGGCTTCTCCTTCATATTTTTTCTCTCTCCTGTTTCCATGCTACAGTTGGTGTAATTTCCTCTGATCTGTCTTTCAGTTCACTAATTCTCTGCTCAGCTTCATCTAATCTGCTGTCTGACACATCTGTTGAGCTTTTAATTCAATGACTATATTTTTTTATTTCTAGAAAGTTCTTGTCTTTTTTAACAAATTTGCCTGTTTCTCCCAAAATATCCTATATTTTCCTTATGTTTCTATATTTTCATCTTTTTAATCATTTTAAACATAGTTATTTTAAAGTCTCTTTCAGATTGTTACATTGTTTTATGTTATTGAAATGCTAAACTAGTTTGATATGTTTGCTGACTTTCTCTAATAGTGTATCATTTCCTGATGTGGTTTGTAATTTTTTTATTGTTTGGGCAACTTCAAAGGGGATCAGATTTTGCTGTGAGATGCTGTTGCTCTGGGGCACATTCCTCCCGAATAGTTTTGTATTTCCTTCTCTTGATACACCATGAGTTTTATTGGTCTGGGATCTATTTTTATATTAATTTCTCAGCTTGGGAATTCCAGCAGTGGAAATTCAGACGCTGTAGTCACATATGGTTCAGGCCTGGAGCTTCTATTTCTCACAGAAGACTTTTTCCTATTTAGAGTCCTAGTCAGGAGATTAACTGTCCCTACCCTAAGCCTCTGATTGGTATTTTTTTTTTTTTTGGCCCTGGTTTCTCTGAGGGTATATCTCTTACAGGGTCCCAGTTTTTGCATAGGTCTCAATTTTAGCCATCTTCTTCTTATAGACTAGAGATCATGTCACCTTCCCCCAGGGCAGCATCAAAACCATAGTGCCTAGCACCTACAGATACATCCATCCTGATGTCCCGCATGGAATAGCACCATGGCTTCAGCTGGGGGAGCTCACCACTCAGACTTCACATTCTATGTTTACTTACTGGTAATTTTTTCACTGTGTTTTCCATTCCAGGTCATGAATGTCAAGCACTTTTTTTCTCCTATGGTGCCTAGCATGGTGCTCTGTAATGAGCCTTGCCTTCTCATTTAGCCATTCACACACTCAACATCTTTAGACACCTAAACAGGACTCCTTTATACTTGCAGAATCCAGAAGCCAGCAGGGCATGAGACGTGATGGAAGGAGGGGTTGCAAGGGGAAGAGGAGGAACAGTAGCAGTGAGCACATGCCTGGAGCAGGATGCTCCCCTGCTCTTCCTGGAGCTTGTTTCTTTCCTAGGACCTAGTGCAGGTCATGAGGAGAGATCTGGACCAAGAGCTGGACCTCCTTTAGTCTAATCTCAGGCATGTATGAGCTGGGTGAACTGGGAAGTCACGTTATCTTTCTTGAACATCTGTAAAATGGAGATGAGGGATTGGCCTGGGTGATGCCCAAGATCCCTTCCAGGTCTCGCAGCCTTTGGAGCTGCAAGTGAAGAACATGAACTGGTCATAATGGGCCGGGCTCTCACTCAGGTGTCTGCCACCTTTTCCCCACCCCAAGTCATGCACTGGAGTTTCTAGCTCTCCTGTGCCACTCCTTCCTCTAGCACCCAAACCTCTCCTTTCCACCCAGCCTCCTTTCACCGTTCCCTGCTGTCCTTTCACATCTACTCCCTACTGAGGCCTTTGTCCTGTGTCTGTGTCTTATGAAAGGAGGGTGACACTGTGGTGGCAATTAGCATCCCCTCCAGTGGTGGGGGGCGGGGGGGTGGTGAGTCTCATGGGGCATCAGAAGGGAAAGGCAGGTGAACAGTGACCCAGCACCTAGGTGTGCAGAAACCCCATCTGCTTCTAGCTTCTGGGGTTTCCTGAGTCTTCGACTGGAGACCCTGCAACTTAATGAGCCTCTTGAGCGGTTCAGAAACAATGAATCAAAACCAGCTGGAAGCTGCCCTCCGACCCAGCTAATGACTTGTTTATTGTCAGAGCAGCAGTGCGTCATATAAGGGAATTTCAAAGTGTCACTAATTGGCAGAGCGCCAGTAAATAGCACCATATAAATCTGAAGGCACTTCCACTAGGGCTGAGGGCTGTGGAAGATACAGCTGAGGCAGGGGGAGAAGAGATTGCAGGGTGTGATGGTGGGTGCAAAGTGCACCTGTGTGTCAATGGCTGCAGCCTCTTCCCTGTATCTCTACCATCCCGTGGGGACCGTGTTTGCTCCGTGACTAGGGAAGAAAGCCCTGTGGTGGGCCCTGTCCCACCTTTGATGACACTGTACTGCACACCTCCAACCCCAAGATGCCTCGCTTCCTGCCATACTATGGGGGACGCAGCTTGTGGCACTGTATTATGGGAGAAGGTGTCCTCTTGCCGAGGTAAGGACTCCTGATCTCATCCGAGTCGGGTGAGTAGACCTGCAAACATAAAGTCCCTTCTATGCATTAAACAGAAATGTTCTGCTAACAGAAGAACTGCAGCGAGACCCTTACTCCGGTGGGCCCTTCCCTACTCCCCCTTGAGTTCACTTCTTTCCTAGAAGGTAGTGCAGCTCATAAGGAGAGACCTGGACCAAGAGCTGGACCTCCTTTGGTCTGATCTCAGGCATGTATGAGCTAGAAGGACCAGGAAGCCACGACTGACAGGATAAAAAGAAGCCCCTTCTCACTCAGCAGGACCCATGAGTTCCTGCTGGAAGCAGAACGAGAAGGTGGGCCAGCAACGGGTAATCAGCGAAAGCAATGACTGTTCCTTCCTTGCTCCCCAATGCCGCTCATCCATGCAGCCTTGCTGGCGGCTCCACACTTACCTATTGTTTTGAACTAACAATTTGGAGAACAGGAAGCAAGAGTAAATGAGAAAGGAGGAAAAGCATAAAGTAGAAAATAAAAGGGGGTGGAAGGGAAGACAGGACATCAGCATTTCAAGCGGCGTAACCTCTGTGAGGCTTGGCGGGCCAGGGCAGGCACAGAAAGCCTTTTCCTTCTGGCCCGGCTGGGAAGGCGAGCTTGGGCTCTGCAGCTCTGTGGAGAGGGCAGTGATCTGGGAGAGGCACTGAGGGCTGATTACTTCGGGTTGACCATTCGGTGTCTGGGAGTGATGGCCCTAAGGTTAGGCCCAGCCTACTGCTGGCTAAGCTTACGACACGTGGCATCAAGAAGCGAGGTGGAAAACGGGAGGAAGGCAAGCTCGGTGTGCAGCAGAGAGGACAGGAAGTCCAAGGACACCTGTGAGCTCAAGATGAGAGCAAACACTGCGTCAATTTAGGGACATCCATCAGGGCCAACGGTGCAGCAGAGAACTCCCTAGCATAACCCAGCTGATCTCTCACAGGTGGGATCCATGATTGCCATCCCCATTTTACAGATGGAAAACTGAGGTCCAAAGATTCAGGACATTTCAGGGACTGTTGAGGAGGTTCTGAGGCCTCGAGGCTGCTTACTCGCCCACTCAAGCACTCTCAAGCATGGATGGAGAACTTACGTCCTGGGCCCTGGGCTGGGAACGGTGGAACTTGGAGATGTGAATGAGCCAAGGCCTGTGTCCTCCACGGGCTTCAGAGCTAACGGGGGAAATGGCATCCCAACAAATAAAGAGAATGTAAAACGCGACGGGGAAAGAATTGGGAAAGAGGAATGAGCAGAACACATGGGAGAGGATGGGGGTAAAGTCTGATCTGGTAGCAACAGGGAGCACTTCACAGAGGGGTGAGATCTGAGGTGAACCTAGAAGGAAAGACAGATTTCTAACAAGTGAGCGAGGCCTGCAGGGGAAAGGCAGGCCCCACCCAGAGGGTGCAGGCGCTGCAGCTGCATCTACCTGCCTCCCCGTCCACAGCTACGCTCACAGCACACGGAGGCTGCGGGCTCGTGTCCAGCTCACGGAATAGTAGCTGAGATGAGGCACTTGGGCAAAAGGTACCCGGCTGAGGAAATTCCCCCAAACAGAGACACAGGACATCCTGGTGGCCTTGGGCCCTAGGCCCCTCGATCTCTATGCCTTTCTCCTCCAAGGAATCCCTCACAATTAGCCCTTTACCTAACTCTACTAGCCAAATACCTGGTTTCAAGTATTAAGAATGCCTGAAAAACTTTATCCCCCAGGATACATACTGTGTTATATTTCCAACATTACAATTTTAATTGTATTACTTTTTATAATAGGTTTCATATGATGCAGACATAAAACAAGAGTCGAAAGGACATACAAGGAACCGGGCATGGTGGCTCACACCTGTAATCCCAGCACTTTGGGAGGCTGAGGCAGGTGGGTCACCTGAGCTCAGGAGTTTAAGACTAGCCTCGCCAACATGGTGAAACCCCATCTCTACTAAAACTATAAAACTTAGCTGGGTGTGGTAGTAGGCTTAAGTGGGAAGAACCTCCTTGACAGGCCCTGAAATGTCCTGAATCTGAATCTTTGAAGCCAGGAGAAGGAAGTTGCAGTGAGCCAAGATCTCACACCACTGCACTCCAGCCTGGGTGGCAGAGGGAGACTCCATCTCCAAAAAAAAAAAAAAAAAAAAAAAGGCTGGGCGCGGTGGCTCAAGCCTGTAATCCCAGCACTTTGGGAGGCCGAGACGGGCGGATCACGAGGTCAGGAGATCAAGACCATCCTGGCTAACACGGTGAAACCCCGTCTCTACTAAAAAATACAAAAAACTAGCCGGGCGAGGTGGCGGACGCCTGCAGTCCCACCTACTCGGGAGGCTGAGGCAGGAGAATGGCATAAACCCGGGAGGCAGAGCTTGCAGTGAGCTGAGATCCGGCCACTGCACTCCAGCCTGGGCGACAGAGCAAGACTCCATCTCAAAAAAAAAGGACATATAAGGAAAATATAAGGAAAGTATTCCTCCCACCTCTGCAACAGGCCACTTAGTCCCTCTTCCTGTTCCCAAATATTCTCAATATTACCAGGGCCCTGAGTATTTTTTTATGAGACTTTGTACTTGCACATCCTTTTTAAAGAAAGAAATACCTTCATCCACTGAAGTATACTTTCTGGGCTGTTTTAGACCTTCCCTGTGGGAGACAACAAGGAACAGTACATAATTCCTGGCCCATGCGGAAGAGCAAAATCCTCCTTAAGACTCTACACACAAATGCACAACATTCGTCCTCGGTAATCTAGCTCATGTTGTATGCGTTATATGCATCCTCTCTTACAATGCTCTCAGTAACCTACGGCCAGCATTACTGTCATTATCTCCATTTCCCAGATATGGAAACTGAGGCTCAGAGAGGTTCAAAAACTTTCCTCTCTCGCCCATCTAATAGGTGGCAGCATAAGGATTTGAACCCAGGCCTGTCACATTGCACATCTTTCTTTCTTTCTTTCTTTTTTGTCCAGACGGAGTCTTACTCTGTCGCCTAGCAGCATGATCTTGGCTCACTGCAACCTCTGCCTCCTGGGTTCAAGCGATCCTCCCACCTCAGCCTCCCAAGTAGCTGGGATTACAGGCGTGCACCACCACACCCGGCTAATTTTTATATTTTTGGTAGAGACAGGGTTTCACCATGTTAGCCAGGCTGATCTTGAACCCCTGGCCTCAAGTGATCTGCCCACCTCAGCCTCCCAAAGTGCTGGGATTACAGAGTGAGCCACTGTGCCCAGCCCAGACTGCACATCTTTGACTCTTAACCACTATACAACTGAGGCCTTTGTCCTGTGTCTGTGTCTGTTTCTGCACACCTAGATGCTGGGTCACTGTTCTAGAAAAAGGAAGTGGAAAGCACTTTGGATTTGGCAGAGCAACAACTACACAGGAGTGAGGGGACCTGCACAGAGCAGAGCCTAAAATCCAGTCTCCCACTCCGATGTCCAGGGAGAAATCCACCTGCAGAGAACATCCCAAGTTTCTGCGTGAGATTGTTCTCCCCCAGCTCAGGGTTTGCACTGCCTTTGGAGCAGGGGAGAGCTGTGCCAGGGAACAGAACTGCTGCACACAGAGAAATGTCTTCTGGGCAGCCTGAGTCGACAGGCCTCCCATGGGCAAAAGCCACCAGAAGACCAGAGCTGGCTTTCAAGGAGGCTGCACTGAGAGACCCACCTTTCCTGGACCTGATCCATCAGTAGCTGCCTTCCTATGGGCCCTGAAAAGACCTATGTAAACTCCCATACCCAACGCCACCTGGCGCTAATGGCTTCAGGGGAGAAATGCCCTGGTCACTCTGAGGACCCAGGACAGTGTTTTCCAGCAGTCCAGGAGGAGCCTCTGAGCAGACAGGGTTCTAAGAAGAGCTTGGCCATCACGCCAGACAGAAATGATTGCGCTAATAAGGAGAGAGTGGTGGGCCAGAGCCCTCCCTTGGCCCCAAGCCTCCAGTTAATGAGACTTCACAGGGAGAAAGCGCCTCTCGGGTGAGGGGGGTGGGGCCACAGGGGCCACAGAACAGCTGGAGGCCAGCAATCACTGAGGCTGTTTATTAGGAGACAAAGAAAGAACTTTGCTCCCTGCACTGAGGTCAAACTCAAGGTATCCCCGGGAAATGTCGGGGGAATTGATGGAGTGAGGAGGCAGCCAGTTTGACAAGCTGTTGGCTGGCCGCTGCTCCAGCACTGTGGTCTCGACCTGCCCCCACCCAAAGTCCTGGAAAGCACTCATCTTAGTGGAGCAAGATTCTCCCCAGCAAGCAGGCCGAGTCCCCAGGCTTCCAGGCCACTGGATGGGCTTCTGGCAAATGATGCACAGCCGAGCACCACGCAGGGAAGCGGAAGGGAGAAGACAGCGGCAGGAACTCCCTGGGCTCGCACAGAAGTTCCAAACCACCTACCATGCACTTCCCAACTCACCTCCAGTTCAGACACATGCAGATTTCGCCCAGGGCTAGAATGCCCCCGAGGTAAGTAAACAGCCTCTGGTGATGGTTGTGGCAGCCTCTGCCTCTGGGGACAGGCAGCTGGGTCCCAGTTTTGAACGAGCAGGACTGCCCCCTACACCATCCTGACATCCTTGGATGTATAAGGAGGGAGGGGTTTGGAGCTTACATAGGATAGAGTGGACTCTGTGGGAGTCTGAGTGGGAGGAAATTCAAGCCCTGCATTGTAGGACACTGGAGAAACAGATTGCGGGGAGACATTATGTACATTTATATTATTTACAGAATGGAAATTCAGACACTTGAGTCACTTAAGTGGCAGGTTTCCATGAAAATGAGGTTTCTATTTTTTTAATAAAAGAAAGGGATGTGTGTGTGAGAGCCTGTGTGTATGGTGTCTTGCACAAGTGAGGGTTTGTGTGAGTCTGTATGTGGACAGCATCTCGCATGAGCGTGTGAGTTTGAGACAGTCTGTGTATGACATCTGGCATGAGTGTTGTGTGTGTGAGCTTGTGCGTGTATGGTGTCTTGTATGACTACGTGTTTTTGTATGGTATCTTGCATGAGTGTGCGAGAGACGGTCTGTGTATAATGTCTTGCATGAGTACATGAGGGTGTGTGTGTGAGCGTGTGTGCGTAGTGTCTTGTATGACTATATGTGTGTATGGTGTCTTGTATGACTGTGTGTGTATGGTGTCTTGCATGAGTACCTGACTGCGTGTGTGAGCCTGTGTGTGTACAGTGTCTCGTATGACTGTGTGTGTACGTGTCTTGTATGACTGTGTGTGCATATGGTGTCTGATATGACTGTGTGTGTGTGTGTGTGTGTGTATGGTGTCTTGTATGACTGTGTATGGTGTCTTGCTTAGTGGGTGTGTGTGTGTGAGTGCAGGGAGTGGGGTAGGGCAGAAGATGGTGATAGGAAAGGCAGTATCTGCTTTGCCTGCATACTAAGTTCAACACATGCACACATACCCGTACAAAACTCAGGAATTTTCACCTTTAACAAGATAGAAATACAACTCGAGATGGTCCTCTCTGGCCACGTCCCCCAGAGTGTACCTTCTCTTCCACATGGGGTCTGTCCTTCCTCCCTTCCCACAGCTTTTCAGCTGGGAAATTGATACCCTCCTCCCATCAGCAGCCCTTCTAAGCGACCGGGAGCACCCTGCACCCTCAGCCTGACCTCCCCGTACTGAGCCTGAGCCCCTGGCCCCAGCGGGGCGGCCAAAGCTGCCGCCAGGGCCCATCCATCAGGCTCAGCACAGCCTCCCGCCCTCGCCTGCCCCCACCACACCCAGCCTGTAAAAGTCAGCAGGCTGCCGAGAGGGATCCCCAGGGCCTATCTGCCGCCACTGCCCGCTCGGTGTGACAGCTACCAAACAGAAGAAAGTGATGATTCCTCCCGTCCCAGCCTCCTCCTTCTAAAGCTGACAGCCTCCCCCTCCTACCTGGTGACTTGCTGAGATCTGCTGAGACCAAAGCTGCAGGCCAAAGATAAAAAATGCCTGGCTATTGACTAAGACACAATAAAGGGCCAACCTGCATGTTATTTGCATACCCAGTTAATGTCAAAATGGAATGAGCCCCCGTCCTGCTGCAGCTTTCCTCAGTGGCCCTGATCCCCAACCTTTCTCCACAGGCCCTGCACGGGGCAGGGGTCTCGTTCAGGCCTGTGGATGGCAGGGGTCTGATCCCAGCCGGGCTGCGGCACACGGTAAGCAGCCCAGAGGGTACCTCCCCACTGTGTCCTCGCGGCCCCCGCCTTGGCACACTTTCTCAGCACCCTGAGAGAGGCCAAATCCCATGCCGGCCTCTTGCCCCCGCCCACTGCAGCACGCCCCACCTGCTGTGTTTGTGCAGGGGTGGAGGGAACGTAATGAGAGGCTGACGTTCCTGCAGCTGGGCTGTGTTTGGAGTCTGGTGGAGTGAGGGGAGGGCGGCAGGGCAGGTCAGGGCCGCGGGACGGAGGGCCAGGCGGGGCCTCAGAGCCCCAGGGCCCAGCGGTAACAGCTCTCACACATGATTTTTCTCCCCACAATGTTCTCCACTCCAAGCCTGTGGGCCCCCAAGTCGGAAGCTTCCAGGACTGTAACAGGCTTTAGTTGATACACAAACAGCTGCATTTTCCTACTACTGTTTACTGCAAGGGAGCCAGTGCAGCATCCTCCCAGCTTTGCTTGGCCTCAGCAGTGAGTTGAAGCTCGGGTCAGCCGGCCTGGGAGAGCGGGGACGGCAGGGCCTGCGGATGCGATGCATCACAGGCGGGTCCTGAGCTCCGGGGTCTGTGATTCAGTTTCTCCTCCTCCAGTTCCCCAGATTCCCCGTCCCCTTGGACTTCGGTGTGTACTTACTCCAGCATCCCTCATCTCACCCATGTATAAACACACAGAAGGAAAAGAGTTTCAGAATGGAGGCAGTCATTTCAGAATAAGTTGGATCATTTGTCAGGCAAAGGGACCGCCCATGATGTCCTATAGCGCCTTGGTGTGCCATCACCCCCAGGCAAGGGTGGCACACAGGAACTGTGCCTGTCCCCTCCCCTTCCACACTTCACCACAGCCACTACCAAAGCTCTGCTCCCCGGTAGCCTCTCCCAAGACCCAAGGTGGCCAGGCTGACAAAGGACAGATCACTGCCCCAAGGAAGGGGCATGGAGAACAGTGGACCACATGAGAGAGGGATGTGTGGACAGAGGGGGCGTCTGAGGACAGGGGGCGAACCCCGCTCTGATGTGCTAAGGGCTCTCACAGCCCTGCAGTCCCCACACCCAGTCACCCTGCAGCTACCAGGCAAGGAGGAAGAAGCCTCCGTCCAAAGTGGGACTAAGCTCGCCTCTTCTGACCTATAGCATCAGAGAGTGGTGACCCTACCCCTGCCGCTCCTCCAACCACAGTTAGGCCCCTTCAGAGCGGCGTTGGGTGGGGACCCAGCAGGGTTGGCAGCATCCCCCTCAGGGCCACACGCTGAGCGTAAGCACGGCCAGCTGGAAGCAGAAGCTGACACCGAACCGAGCCAACCAGTCACTCCACCTCTCTGTGCTTCCATCTCCCCTCTTACAATCGGGATAAAGAACCTCCTTGCTATGGCTGTAGCAAGAGTGAAATGTGAAGCACCCATGTGAAGCACTCGGAATGGGTCAGGCACACAGCAGGCACTCAATAACGGCAGCTGTTAGATCTCAGCAAGGTGGGGCAGGCAGCATGAGAGGGCGGCCGGGGAGAAGGGAAAGGCAGGCTTGAGGCAGACACTGGTCTTGCTGCCTCCATCTGCACACTGAGCGTGACCAGCCAGGTGCAGCGGCTGTGATCACCTCCAGGAATCTCCTGGCCCTCTTCTCAATCTTCCTTTAGAAACACAGCCAGAGGAATCAAATCTCCTCAACTCCACTGGGGTCCTTCAGCCCCAGCCGCTCGCCCCCTTGACTCTGCTGTCCAGCCCCTGAGGAGAAGGCACGGGTTTTGGAGGCAAACGAACCTGGGTTGAATTCCCTATTCAGCCTGGAACGGGCTGCGTGGACTTGAGCAGGTCTCCACACCTGGGAAGAACGCGAGCACCGCCTGAGAGCCAGCAGGCCCTTGGACGATGGGGGTGCCCTCCCCACGAATCCCCAGCTCTGTGGGACCCAGGACAAGCGGCCCAGCCTCACACCGGCAGATTCTGCTCAGATCAAAAGCAATCATGAGCACGGGGCCTCAGGGCAATGAGCAGGACATGGGACCCCAGGATTGCCACAGCGTTCACTTGGAGAAAGCAGGAGCCTGGCTAATTCCCCACTCACGGGCAGACATTTCCAGGGGCAGTCTGGCCAAGAAACTTTAGGTCCCTGCCACGAGGAGCGTGGGGGAGCGCAGAGCAGCTCACAGGAATGGCATCTTCTGCCTTCCAGAAAGAGGGAGATTGATGGCACTTTTCAGGCCTCAATGAATTATACTCCCATGTGGCCGCCTTAGCCTCCTGGCAGCAGATGTACTCAGCAGTCACTGTCCTCAACAACAGCACGTTTCTCACACACCCAGATGCACATGCATTGGCCAAGTGTCTTCCCAGGAGGCACTCATGACCCAGTACCCGCGGCTTGAAGTGCACGTGTGCAAATCGGCACAGCCCGTGCCTATGTTAGGCATAGCTGCGGCCAGCTCCAGCTCCTGAGACCCAGGCTGGGGCCCCAGGGCACAGAATGCCCAGTGGACCGCAGCTCGGACAAGCCCCGGCTCCTCTGCCCTAACCCCTTCCCTGCAGGGAGAGTAGGCAGAGGGAGGGGCAGCCTGAGGGAGAAAACAAACTTCAGACTCATTATCCCCAGCCCCAGTCTCTGCTCTCAGCACAATTAAAGGTACTCTAATCCGGAGTGAAAAGCAAACACAGCTCTCCTCTTGTCCCCCTACCTCCTCCCATCAGGCTCGGAGCCCTGGCTCCTGTTTTCAATACAAATATTCAATTAAACTTTCCTAGAGGGTCCAGTAATTGGGTCCCAAAGGGGAAGGTTCCCACAGAGAGAGAGGGGCGGATGTACCCTGCGACAGAGAGCAACAGGCAGACCGGGAGATGAGACAGAGAATGGGAAGCCCCAGAGGGAAGGGTCTCAGATTTACCCAGTAATCAGGAAACCCTTTCCTAGAGCTCTATGCCCTCAAACTCCAGCTTCCTCTGAACTGCCCTGAGAGAGGAAATGAATCCTCAAGAACAGACCACGGGCCCCGGGTGCGGTGGCTCACACCTGTAATCCGAATACTTTGGGAGGCCGAGACGGGTAGATCACCTGAGGTCAGGAGTTCGAGACTAGTCTGGGCAACATGGCGAAACTCCGTCTCTACAAAAAATTCAAAAAGTAGCCTGGTGTGGCTACTCAGGAGGCTGAGGCAGGAGAATTGCTTGATCCTAGGGGACGGAGATTGCAGTGAGCCAAGATCACGCCACTGAACTCTAGTCTGGGTGACAGAGCAAGACTCCGTCTCAAAAATAAATAAAAAATTAATTAATTAATTAATTAAATAGACCAAGGGCCTGCAGCGATGTGCTTATCCCCATCACAGCCGTCTTCTTCCTCAGCAGCTCTTGTTCCATCAGCCCTGAGCCCTTCCAGGGCCAACAGCCTCTCCTAGGATGTGCCACATTTAAATCAAAACACTATAGTCCAGCCCCACCACCAAATCCTTTTAAGACCCCTCCACCTTTGATCTGAATCGCTACTAGTATAATCACTCCTTTTCCTGCAGTTGCTTAAATGGAATGGCCTCAGAAGCAGAAAAAATTTTCTACTCCTGTGAAAAAACTGAGACCTGGAGAGGAGGAAAATCTGGCCCAAGGTCATCCTGCAAGGTAGGGCCTGAGCATGACCAGACCCCAAGGCTTCTGGTGCCCCATAGGTTATTTTTACCTGGTTACTGTCAGTCAGGGCTGGAGAAGGGATGTCTGAGTTCCAGCCCTAGCCCCATGACTGGCCAGCTGTAACACAAGGGAAAGAAACTTCATCCTCAACAACTTCCATGGATCCATTTCCTCCATCAGAAACTTTCTCCTGCAAACCCTGAGGATGCTTAAACACCTAAGACACCAGGAGTCAATAGATTAAGAACCAGTCGGCCACAATGGCTCACACCTGTAATCCCAACACTTTGTGGGGCCAAAGGTGGGAGGATCACTCGGAGCCAGGAGTTTGAGACCAGCCTAGGCAACACAGGGAGACGTGGCCTCTACAAACAAACAAACAAGCAAACAAAATAGCCAGGTATACCCTGTAGTCCCAGCTGCTTGGGAGGATCACTTGAGCCCAGGAGTTTGAGGCTGCAATGAGCTATGGTCTATGCCACTGCGCTCCAGCCTGGGTGACAGAATGAGACCCTGTTACCCCTCTTTGACCCTACAAAAAAAAAAAAAAAAAAAAAAAAAAAAGTAAGGAGACTGGATACAAGGTGATTTTTAAAACACAGGGAGGAGGTAAGGTTAGTAATTCATGCTCCCTTCTCTTCCTTTCCCTCCTTCCCTTGGTTCCATCTTAAGAAGTCAAGTTACAAGCCAGACTGGGGGGTGGAGTGGGGGACTAAAGAAGGAGCCCAGCTGGCCCTTCTAATTAAAAACTCTAAAGCTCTCTTGACAGATTTGCCTGACAGTGTGGGATTGACTCCCTTAGCCCAGCACAGGCTGCACCTGGAGGTCTCTGCTCACGACCTCTAGACGAAGGACAAGGTTGACTGGAAAAGGAAGAGGTGAGAGGAGGGGCGGGAGCGCCACCATCAGAGCAGGAGACAGACTCCTGGGCAGCTGGCTGGAGCTGGCATGGGATCAACACCCTGGGATGGGGCCCCAGAGGGAATGGATAGGCCTGGGTGTTGGGGCCTCCACTGAAGGGAGGTAACTGAGATTGATTTCAACTGGACTTTTCCTGGATTTCCTCCTCTCGTAACCCCCACTGGCTGGATGGATGGCTGTCTGGGACCTCTTCAAAACCCCGTTTATCAAGCCTTCCCCAAAATGTTAGGTCAGCATCTCAGGACCCAGTGACCTCAAATTTCAGAAAAACTTGAGGGTTACCGTTCAGCCCAAACATGCTCATTCATGGTAACCCAAGCAGGCTGGAGGGCTCCGGCCAGGCAGGGCACAGGCTGCCCCCAACCAGAGCCAACAGTCAGTGTGTGAAGTCAGCTGGGAGAGAGGGAGAGCAGTCTGGGAGATGCTCCTCATGGCAGTGAGCCCGGGAGGCAAGAGCTGAGCCAGGAGCTTCCAAGGGAGTCTGGCTTTGGGATTTATGAGTCTCTTGTTTCCATTAAAAAGGACTCCAGGCCTCAAGTGCTCTGGAGAAGATCCTTCCATGAAGCCAAGACACCAGTCGAAAGGGAAGCTGCTTCCTCACCAGGCACCGTCCTGTCCTCTCTGAGGCCAGATTCGGGACTCACTCTCTTGTTGCAGGCCAGGGCTTAGAACTTCCCTTTCTACGATTTCGGGCAAAGGATGTGCAGAAGAGAGGGGAAAGGCCATGTTTCCTTGGTCTTGAACTCAAGGAGGAGCATCAAGTCCTTGAAAAGTAGCAGCGAAGGCAGGAAGTGCCATGACTCTCATGCCATCTGACTTGAAATTGGAAGTCACTATGTGTAACCTTATTATCTTTCCAGGATCACTTTTCTCAGTTGTCCAGAAATCTCCACTGTGACCCAAGTCACGCTAGCAAGTCCTCTCCTCCTAGTCCCATGCTAGAATTTGGGTACCATGTAAGTCTTTGGTTTAGACCCCATATAAATCCTGAGTTTGGCATCAGATTGTCAGACAGAAGGGAACACTGAACTCTGTGTGGTGTCCAGCACAGGCCATGTGCAGACACTGTTGCTGCTGCTGCTGCTGACGACGATGACAATGGTGGTGGTGATGATAATGATTTATCTTGCATTTGTTGGAGAAGTCTTTTGGTTATGGATCCTGCTTAGGGACAGTCCCAGGATGACTGGGATCATAAGAGATGAGATGAGAGAGACCCTAATGATCCATTCCCCTGGGAAATGAGTTGTGTTAGTGTAGAAAAGAAAAATCCTAGGAGGCTTGGACTAAAAGTAAAAACACTACTGAGATCGTTTATGGGAGCAGAGAAAGAGCGAGAAAGAGGGAAATGGTGACAGTGAGGGTGGGGGATTCATATGACCCCAGTCCTATTAGGGAAAGCAGCGCTCTTGCTGGAGACTGTCTTCAAAGGAATAAGAATGCCCTGGAGGCGTTTGAAATCCATCTTACAGTCAACAGGCATTAGCAACTGCAAGATATTTACAGTAAGATTTTCCTCCATGACAGAGAAAAATACTTGCAGGAAGAGGCAGGTAGATCCCCAGTTTCCGTTTGTATGAGATGCCTCCCCACCTTCGCACACACCATTCCATCTGCCTAAATGCCTTCCCGTCCCAGATGTACCTGTTTTTTTGCTTCCCATTTCCCTACTAAATTAGGTGGCCCTTCTCTATGCTCATAGGGTTATTGTGAGAATTAACACTTGTAAAATCCTTAGACCTGGGACACAAATATTCAATAAAGATTTTCTGTTGTTAGTGTTGTTCTACCACAGTGCCCTTTGCACACCTCCACATGAATCCCGTGGGTTGGCAATCACATATGCTTGTCTATTGCACCCCTGTCTATGAGTTCTTGGCCAGCAGGAATCATTCATTAAATGCTTTTGTATCCTTATAACCTGGGCATGGTATGTGGGATTTGGGACAGTTCGGAACCTGGAATATGCGAAGTGATCCTTAAATGTTGAATACATGTATAAATGAAAGATGACTGTCTATGCACTTTTGAGATGCGTTGTGAGCAAACATGTGCCTGCCACCAGAGGTGGTCATATTCCTCCGGACATGTGTTCCCTCACCCCTCACCCACTGGTTGAGGCACTCAGCCAACAGCCTGTGGTCCACACTCTTAGGAGGGAGTTCATTTTGCTTTTCTCCAAGGCAGCCAACATCAACAGCAATGTAGAGATGGAAAACAGACCAGAACCAATGAAAGTTGTTCCTTCTCCATCTGAGGTTCCAAACGTTTTAAATCTGCTAATGAGACCCAGCTAGAAGTAATCAGGAAGTGTCTAAAATTAGCTGTTTTAATTTGAGCAAGAGGGAAAGGGACCAACTCAGAAGGGGGCACAGTCTCTAGTGGAGAGAGTGGGATTCTGGGAGCCTCCAGAAAAACCAGAGCAACATCTGGTGCTCCCGCACCCAAGGAATGCCCAGGATGGACCCCGGGTCCCTGTGGCTCCACACCTGGTCACAAATTAGAACAATGCATTGGCCACTTGTCCCAGAATCCATTGTGTGTCAAGTTAGAGAACAGAGGCCATGAGCTGCCACCTGGAAAACATTAGGTACAGTTTGGTTGTGAGAGGCCTTTCTCCTACCCAACTTACCACTTTCTAACTATATTATTTTGGCTCTCATGTCCCACCACTAAAAGTTGGGCATATAGTAGATGCTTCACTGCCTTTGTCAAACGTTTTCTGAGCATTCTGGCCCACAGTGGTCCCTATAGTCTCTGAACTTCTACGAGAAAAGTGTTTTTACCATTCATTTATTAATCCATCAAACATTTATTGAGCATCTATTATGTATTAGTCTGTTTTCATGCTGCTAATAAAGACATACCCAAGACTAGGCAATTTACAAAAGAAGAAATTTTTGTTTGTTTATTCGTTTGGTTTTGGGATGGGGTCTCGCTCTGTCGCCCAGGCTGGAGTGCAGTGGTGCGATCTCGGCTCACTCTAACCTCTACCTCCCCGATTCAAGCAATTCTCCTGCCTCAGCTTCCCAAGTAGGTGGGACCACAGGCACGTGCCATCATGCCCAGATAATTTTTTTGCAATTTTAGTAGAGATGGGGTTTCACCATGTTGGCCAGGCTGGTCTCAAATTCCTGACCTCAGGTGATCCACCCACCTCGGTCTCCCATAGTGGTGGGACTACAGGTGTGAGCCACCGTGTCCGGCCCAGGAAAGAGGTTTAATGAATTTACAGTTCCACATGGCTGGGGAGGCCTCACAATCATGACAGAAGGTGAGGAGGAGCAAGTCACATCTTACGTGGATGGCGGCAGGTAAAGAGAGAGCGAGGTTGTACAGGGAAAATCCCCCTTACAAAACCATCAGATCTCGTGAGACTCGTTCACTATCATGAGAACAGCATGAGAAAGACCTACTCCCATGATTCACTTACCTCCCACCGGGACCCTCCCACAACATGTGGGAATTCAAGATGAGATCTGGGTGGGGACACAGCCAAACCATATCATATTATAAACCAGATACTGAGGGAGGGCTCAGGGATTCATGCAAAGAGGAAAAGCACACAGTGCTACTTTAAGGAGCTCAGTCTTCCGGGAAGACAAACATGAAAACAAACAATTGCAGTGTCATATGATAATTGCTCTCTAGGAGGTGATGTATTGACCAGGAACAATGGGAACAGACAGAGAAAAATCAAGGAAGACTTTATTTGACACTTAGTATATGTTGCCTTGTGTTACTGGCTTTCTTTCTTATTTCCTTATGCCTACATATGCAGTCAAAGAATGTGTCTTCTAATTTCTTATATCTCAACCTGCAGAGATCCTTTCACATAGTAGGAGTCCAATAATGTTTTTCATTCGCAGTTTTGTAAGAATTTGGGGATCTCTCATTACAGCAAATCATGACTGTCTCCATTCCTTTGAGCATCTACAAAAATAAGTCAGAACTACAGAAGAAAAGAATTAGGATGAGGGCTCCTGGATCAACCAAGGGTTACCCAGTGAGCCTGCATGATCTCCTTCTTTAAAATGCTTCCACCACAGGAAAGTTTCCTATATGTCCAGGACAACTTAGGCCTAGTACTCCCTAAGGACAAGACGATGGACATGAACTTCCAAAGGCCTACTGGCTCTAAGGATTCTGTTTTGTTCAGAGGCCGCCAACGAAAGACAAAAGACAAGGTCTTGGGAGGAGGGAAATTTACAAGTTAAAGGGTGGTGCCAGGGAAAGGCACCACCTTTCTTGGCCTCTACTTGGCTTCCACAGCTCTTCTCGGCTGGTCCCAGCCCTCTGGCCACGCTCATTCCCATCATTTTCCCTGCATGCCTATCACTGCCACTTGAACTTCCCACCTGGCACCTACACATGCTCAGGACACTTTTTTCCTTCTTACGTTTTTAAAGAAATGGGGTCTTGTTCTGTTGGCCATGCTGGAGTGCAGTGGCCTGATCATGGCTCACTACGGCCTCAAGCTCCTGGGCTCAAGCAATCCTCCTTAAGTATTAAATAGCTAGGACTACAAGCACATGCCACCACACCTGGTGATTTTTAAAATTTTTTTGTAAAGACCAGGTCTTGCTATGTTGCCCAGGCTGGTCTCAAACTCCTGCCTCTAGCAGTCCTTCTGCCACAGCCTCCTAAAGTGTTGGGATTACAGATGTGAGCCACCCAGCCTGGCCACCCTTCTTTCTTCAAGCGAGAACTTGTGCACGTCCTTTAAGAACCGACTCAGGCCGGGCACGGTGGCTCATGCCTGTATTCCCAGCACTTTGGGAGGCAAAGATGGGCGGATCATTTGAGCCCAGGAGTTTGTGACCAGCCTGGGCAACATGGCAAAAGCCAGTCTCTATTAAAAAAAAAAAAAAAATTAGTCAGATGTGGTGGTATATACCTAGTCCCAGCTACTCAAGAGGTTGAGGTGGGAGGATCACCTGAGCCCAGGGAGTTTGAGGCTGCAGTGAGCCGAGATTACACCACTGCACTCCAGCCTGGGTGACAGAGTAAGGACCCTGTCTCAAGAAAAAAAATAAATACACAAACAGAAAACATACCCAATGCCCCTTCCTCTCTAGCACACACCCTGACATTCTCCAGCAGAATTAGTCATTCAGCAACTCCAGCATTTTATTTATATCTGGGTTGGGACACTTGCCATGTTGTGTTGTAAACATACTCCTTAGGACAAAAGTGATCTGGACTTCAAAGCCTGGAAAATCTTCAGGGCACACCTGAGCTCACATATTCAAATAGAAGCTGGGGCGCTTAATGGGAGTGTTCACATAGCGGTTATTTCCTAAAAGCCAGAGGCCCCTGGAGTCCACCTCTGGGGTTCTCCATGAATGTCCATCACTCACTATTCCCCCTTTCCTCTTTCAATACCTCCCCTTTCCCTGCCCATCATGCAATCGATTGTACCAAATCCCATAAATTGAAGTCTAAGGTACAATTCTCAACTCTGTCCACTTTTTCCTGCTTCAACTGCCACCACCTTAGTCCCAGAGGTTCTCAACCCTGAATCCATATCCGAATCTCCTGGAGAGCTTTGAAAACCGTCCAGCGGTTTCCCTCTGCTCTTAAGTTAGAGACCACATCCTGACTGGGCCCCAAGGCCCTCATGCTCGGGTCCTCTCCAGCCTCCCCTGTGGCCTGTCTCCTGTCCTCCACCACACTGACCTTTCTGCTCCTTACATGGGTCACGCCCTTTCCTTCTTGGGGCCCTCTCAGGTGTCCCTACCTCTGCCTGAGGGTTCTTCCTCTTTGTCCCTGCCTAGGAAACACCTCCACCTCCTCCTGGAGGCAGTGGAGGTTAAGAACGCGAGCTCCAGAGCAAGACAGCCCAGATTCAAACCCCAGCTGCAGGATGTAGAGGGATCCTGAGCATTTTAACCTCTCTAAGCCAGAATCTCTTCTTCCTGGTGTTGCTGCTTCAGAAGACCACTGTGGTCCACAGAGTCCCCTCCAGGGGAATGGCACGATAACATAATCAGATGGTGGCTCCCCTACTTTCTGCTACTACTCACAGCAGAGGATTGCGAGTTCTTCACCTGGGGCTTGTTACTGTGCCCAACACTTGCTAAGTGCTCCATGTACGTTTTGTGCAATGAGAAGAAGTACCCTTGTCTGTGTTCCTAAAGCAGACCCCTGCCTGGAGTTCTCTCCAGCCTTCCAGTACTTGGGGTCCTGGATCCATCTCCAGCTTTCCCCAAAATGGGCAATTTACAGCTAGAGAATTGTGACTTCCTTTCTCTCTCCCCCCATAAAAAAGCAGAAAACGAGTGGGACATCAAAAGCCTCTTTAAAACCAATATTTTGATGACTTAAGAGTAAATGAATGAGAAACATACGGCTTAAATTTTCTTTATGATGCACAAGGGCTCCTTCTGGACTCACTTTCCAAAGCTGCCAGGCTAATGATGAGAGTGGAAGTTGCTCAATTCTCACATCATCAACAGATGGCTCTCCATATTGGGAAATTTTCACGTGGCAGAGGAAGGAAACCGCCAGCTCCTCAGATCCGTCATGTGCCCATGGCTCTCCTGCCCCCTTCCATATCTCATCCGGGTTACATGGGACATTCCATTCCCAGCGGCCCCGGAGTTGTGGGCAGTCGGGATTGCCTTCCTGGGGCCAGTAGCCACATAGCAGACAGAGCACAGGACTGAGCAAAGATCTGCAGGCCAAGAGGCTGGTCCAGGATTTGCCACTGGCAAAGTCACACATGGCTGGACTTCAGTTTTCTCATTGGCAAGATGGGAAAATGACCCTTGTTCTATCTCAGAGAGTTGTAACCACAAATGAGACAACATTCAATCCCACGTCCAGCATACGGCAATGGGTCAACATCAGTTGACTCTGAACGCAATACACAATACAGGAGTCCTAACGTTCTGTGAGCATGTCCATCAGCAGCTGGCTGCTTTTGCTCTTCTTGTTCGGAGAATTGAGATTACGTGGCTTGCGGGAAAAGGGAGGGATCAACCCACATGGAGAAGCAGAGTTTAGGTGACTACTCCCAGGACACCCTCATTCCCAACGCAGTGACAGGCCTCGTGTTCCCAAGATCCACTCTCACCTTCAAAGTCATTGGTGAATGGTTGTGGTTTCAGTGTCATTTTTAAAACCTTTCAAACACTGACTTGTGGTGACAGACAGAAAATACTTCAGAGTCACAGCCAGACCAAGCACGCTGGCCTGAGGCATGAAACAAAGCAACTGCTATCCCAAAGCAACAGGAAGGCGCGGGGCATTGCCATGGGCAGGCGGTGCCGGGTGGACACCGACCTCAACACTGCGGGTCCTCCCCGTCCATTAACATTTGTTTATGGTGAAAAGGAGTTCATGTGCACATCAAGCAAAGCCCAAGCAGGGTGTGGAGGTGAGGTGAGGTGAGGCGTGGGGAGAGATGACATAAGAAGACAGTAGGGCCAGGTGTGGTGGCTTACACCTGTAATCCCAGCACTCTGAGAGGCCAAGCTGGGTGGATCACCTGAGGTCAGGAGTTCGAGACCAGCCCCATCAACATGGCGAAACCCCGTCTCTACTAAAAATACAAAAAACAAACAAACAAAAAAGCTGGGTGTGGTAGCACATGCCTGTAATCCCAGCTCCTTGGGAGGCTGAGGCAGGAGCGTTGCTTGAACCCGGGAGGCAGAGGTTGCAGTAAGCCAAGATCATGCCACAACACTCCAGCCTAAGCGACAAGAGCAAAATTCTGTCTCAAAAAAAAAAAAAAGAAGACGAGTAGCAGGATGTTTTCTCTATTTTTAAAGCATTTTTACTTTGTAAACATTTTTGTTAAAAGCTCAGAACTTGGCCTACACAGGGTGAAAACCATCAGTATCACCGTCTTCCACCTCCACATCTTGTCCCACTGGAAGGTCTTCGGGGGCAATAATGACCACGGAACTGTCGTCTCCTGTGATAACGACGCCTGCTTCTGGGGACCTCCTGAAGGCCCTGCTTGAGGCTGTTTCACAGTTGACTTTTTAAAAAATAAGTAGGAGTGCATTCTGAAATGGTAAAAAAGTATAGTACAGTCATTTATCATAACCAGTATTGTGTACTGTGCATAGTTGTATGTTCTCAACTTTCACACGACTGGCAGTGCAGTAGGTTTGCGTACACCAGCATCACCACAAACACGTGAGCGATGTGTTGTAATACAACGTTATGGTGGCTGCGGTGTCACTATATGAGGGAATTTTTCATCTCCTTAGAATCTTATTTAGCCCCTGGTTGTATACGTTATCCATCGTGGACCAAAATGTTGTGCAGGGCATGATTGTTCTCAAAGCAGACAGGAGCCAGAGTGACGCAAGCACTGAAAATCATGTTCCATGGAGACAGTGTGAAAGATCTGGCATTTTTAGCCCAAAGAAGAAAAGGCCCTCAAAATGCTATCTTTCATTTATATATTCAAATACTCATGGGATGCCGATTAAGTGTTAGGTAGCATGCTATCTGTTACCATGGCAATCAGAAAGTATCTTCCAGGTGTTCATCCCAGGTTCCATCCTCAGGAGGCAGACCCGTCTGCCAGCTACTGGGACTGTCAGCTGCTGGTGGCTTCCAGGCACAGTCTGATGCAGGGAAAGAAAGGCCTGGCCTCCTTGCCACAATCTAGGTCAGCTCCAAAGAGCCACCCCAGCTCCAGGGCCCCTCGTGGGACCAGATGAGGCCTCGGTTCCAACCACAGTGGGACTGGCTTCTCCCTCTGACCAATATACCCTCTTCCCATTTTCTTCCAGGATGCCTCCCATCAGAGTCTGGCTGGGGGGTGACAGGGGCATGCCAGCAGGCAATGGCAACCCGGCTGACAGGGCTAGGGATGGGCAGTACAAAGTTCTGTGTCCCCCACTTCCCCTGCCGCCCGCCCAGGAGATGCACCTAACCCAGCCTTGGGGGTCAGGAGACTTCCTAGAAGAGACAAGCTGAAATGGGCTCCACCCCAGGGGAGGAGGGCGGGCAGAAATGATTTTCACCTCCAGCTTGTTCTACATGAAAGAAGAAAGACCACCCTCCACCCCCACCCCATTTACTGTGAGCCCAAGGCTGTGCTGACAAGGAGTGGCCCTGCTCCATCTCTGCTCTTCTGGCCTCGTGGATCACTGCCCAGAGCCTGCACGGACACGGCCCCTAGTTCTCAGCTGCTGGACGCTGCCAGCCCATCAGAGGAACCCACGACAGGAAGAAGGGGCTGTACGTTTTTAGATTCAGTTTTCCTGCCCCCAACCCCCACCCTATCCAAAGTGAAGCTGAGCTCAGAGATTAAAAACTCGTTCCCGTGCAGGAAATGAAGACGTTGCCAGGACCTCCCAGCCGGGAAAATATGAGCAAGATGCCTCGTGCCGTTGATGAACTCCCCGCTCTCAGGGCCTCGAGGGAAGGCGGGAAGATGGGCCGCTAGCCCGGGCACTCCCATGCTTGTTCTCAGCTGGGCTTCACCCCTGGAGTGTGGGACGTCCCTGGCTATACACAGCCATAACATGCCCTGGCTACCGTGGACAGACACTGCCCATTCAAGAGGCAGAGAGGCATGGGAGCAACATGGAGATGGCTCTGGGTTCCAGCCCAGCTGCGTAGCCAACCGTGAGACCTGGGGTGTCTGTTCACCTTTCTGGGCCTTGGTTTTGCTACCTATGCAATGAGATTGTTGGGCTTCCAGACTCCCTCGGTGTCTTCCATCTAATTCTAATTTCTGAGGAAGCAAAAGGAAAAGTTTACCAATATGATGAGAATCTTATAGCCAACAACTGAGATCTTGAATCCAAGAAGATCTTGAGATCTTCCAAAGAGAGTAAAGGGCCCACAGACATCAGTGAGAAATCTCTTCAAAACCGTTCCGGAGCTTCCCTCAGGTTCTAGGTTGAGGTGAAAACTGACGGGAAGTTTAGACTGAGAAGGCAGTACAGCATCTCCTTCAGCCCTGCTGCCAGAGAACGTGTCCTAAAGTGTGGATAACAGATGCCCTTGATGGTGCCTGGCACTCCTCCATCAGCCCCAATCTTAGGCCAAGGTGGACAGAGGATAACTCTGCAGAGCATAATTCCGCAGAAGCTAACTGACAGCCACGAGAGCTGCTAGCATCTGGGAGCACGCACTAGCATCTGGGAAGGACATCCTTTCTGACAGAGGGACACAGGGTTAACATGAGAGACGTATCGGTTATCCATCATGTAACCATCACTACAAACACATAAGCTTTTTTTGTTTGTTTTGTTTTTGAGACAGAGTTTCACTCTTGTTGCCCAGGCTGGAGAGCAGTGGCGTGATCCTGGCTCACTGCAACCTCCGCCTCCCGGGTTCAAGCGATTCTCCTGCCTCAGCCTCCCAAGTAGCTGGGATTACAGGCGTGTGCCACCCTGCCCAGCTGACTTTGTACTTTGAGTAGAGACAGGGTTTTGCCATGTTGACCATGTTGACCAGGCTGGTCTTGAACTCCTGACCTCAGGTGATCGGCCCCCCTCAGCCTCCCAAAGTGCTGGGATTACAGGCGTGAGCCACCGCGCCTGACAAACACAGAAGTTTAAAGCAGCATGTGCTTATTATCTTGTGGGTTCTCTGAGTCAGGAATTTAGACACAGCTTTGTTAGGGTCCTCTGGTTCAGGATTTCTCACAAGGCTGTGATCAAGTTGCTGGCCAGGAATGGAGTCTCATCTGAGGCTCAAATGGGGGAGGATTCACTTCCATAGAGAACTGATGAGGGACTCAGTTCCTCGAGGGCTGTCAGACGGCACCAGCCCTCTGTTCCCTGCCATGTGGGCCTCTCTGATATGACCACCTGCTTCATGAAAGTGTGAAGCAAGAGGGAAGTCACGATCTTATGTCACACAAACAGAAACGTGACAGCCTATCATCTTTGTCATATTGTATTTGTTAGACGTTAGGTCACAGGTCCCACCCACACTCGAGGGGCAGGGACTACACGGGCTGTGGATACAAGGAGATGGGGACCACTGGGAGTCATCTTAGAGGCTGCCTGCCAGAGAGGAGGCAGAAAAAGGCCACCCACTGAGCCTTGAGCAGAATCAGCTCTGGCAAGCAAGCCAGGACCAAGTGTCCCAGCCAGACCAGTTTACATCCAAAAGGTATGTGTACTGGAGGTGAGAACCAGAGGAGAGGCATCTCAGGATGAGATGAGGCCACACTGCGCGCACTGAGCCCGGGAGAATAGTGTCAGAAGAGAGAGCCAGTGGCAGGGTATGTGGTGGTGATTGTGTGCTGGCCGTGTGTGTTCTCAAAAGAAGGGAAACAACCAGGTCACCATTTGAGGGCTATGATATAAACTGAGGAAGGGATGATCGGCCCACCCTTCACTCCCCTAGTCATCATATGCCTTTTCCAGGAAAGACCCACCCTGCCATCCCCTGGCCAGGAATCAGCCCCACCTACAGCCACTGTAGTGTTGAGATAGGGAATTGTCCAGTGCGGTAGAGGTGGGGAACTCCAGGCATAATCCGCCTTCTCCCCGGAATTCAAGGTGTCCTTCGGAGATGTCCTTGTTCTTTGCCTCCTGAGTTCCCCCTCCTCAGGCAGCTTCAATGACAAAGCTGTAAGGCACTCTCCGTCCCTGCCTCTTTTTAAAATATAATTTTTATGTGCAAATACACTATATCTGTTAAGGATAAGGGGCAAAGTTTTCTCCCTTTGTAGTACCTGTTCAGGAATTTAATGGGTTAGGAGATTGGTTTTAACTGTGAGGAAGCATCTACCTCTCGGGCTCAAGTGATCCTCCCACCTCCGCCTCCCAAGTAGCTGGGACTACTGGCACGCGCCACCATGCCTGGCTAATTTTTTGCAGAAATGGGGGTCTCCCTATGTTGTCCAGGCTAATCTCAAACTCCTGAGCTCAAGTGATCCTCCAACCTTGGCCTTTCAACGTGCTGGGATTACAGGTGTGAGCTATCATGTCCAGCCTTTTTTGTCTGCTAATTTACATTTATATTTAAAGAATAATTTTCCTTGTATCTTAAAATAAGAATTTTATGTTGGAAAAAGAGAACTAAATACATTTGTATAAAGCCTGTAAATGTCCCATGGCAAATGTTCTGTCTCAATATTTTCTACCACATTCAGAAACAGGATTCTGCAGAGAGACTTGGGTCATCAAGATTGACCTTTCCTAAGGAGTTGTAGGCTGCAGATCTGAAGAACACACAGCAACAAGTCGATTTCTCTTTTTACAACTGTACCAGAGCATCACAGCTGCAATGATAGTACAAATACATGAAAAAATGACTTCACTAGGCTGGGCGCGCTGGCTCATGCCTGTAATCCTAGCACTTTGGGAGGCCAAGACAGGCAGATCACTTGAACCCAGGAGTTCGAGACCAGCCTGGGCAACGTGGTGAAACCCTCTCTCTACAAAAATACAGAAAATTAGCTAGATGTGGTGGCATGAACCTGTAGTCTTAGCTGCTTGGGAAACTGAGGTCAGAGGATCACCTGCGTCTTGGGAGGTCAAGGCTGCAGTGAGCTGAGATTGCACCACTGCACTCCAACCTGGGCAACAGAGTGAGACTTTGTATCAAAAAAAAAAAAAAAAAAAAAAAAAATCACTCACATAAGACTTCGAAAAATCAGAGTGACCTCAGGCCAAGGCACCACCCGGTGTGGTGAGATTGACATTCAACCGAGACAGTGTGTGTGTCTATGTGTACATATGTGTGTATGCATGTACAGATATCTATCTGTATAAATAACCACGTTCAGCCCCTTAAAAGCCTGTCAATATGATGTTGTACTCCATATTCACTATTTGAAACTTCAAATACACAGGCCATGCAGAGCAGAGTTTCTTGTGTATCCCTGTTTGTTACCACCAATAAAATTGTGAAGTTTTCCAAATTACTGTTCATCATATATTTCCCTGGTAAGTGTTACCACTTGTGGATGAAGCTAATCATGTACTCACACATCATCTCTCTCCTCTTTTAAGTGGCTCCTATAGCATGTTGCGAATGAAATTCACAGGTTCAGGAGCCCAGTACTTTGGGAAGTTTGAAAGCCAGTGTCCCTGTGTCCTCTAGGCAACCCCTAATGTTGTGCGGGTTGTGCCTGCACAAAGGCATCAGTTGAGGGGTGAATGCAGCTCAGGGCTACACTGGAGGGAGGAGACCCTTTGGGAATTCACCTGGAGACACTATATTCGCTAGCTGCCGCCAGTCTCATCATGACCCAGAGGCCAACACGGAGGTCAAGTCCAGCTAAGGCTTCGTAGTCACATGTATCTTTGTGATCTTGGTTAAACGACATTTCCTATCTATGACATTGAAAGCACAAACAACAAAAGGGAAAATAGATAAACTGAATATCATCAAAATTTAAAACCTCTGTGCTTCCAAGAACACCATCAAGAAAGTGACAACACAACCCACAGACTGGGATGACATTTTTGCAAATCATATATCCGATAAGGGGCTTGTATATAAAGAACACTTACAATTGGATAATTAAAAGACAAATGATCCAATTTAAAAATGACCAAAGGATCTGAATAGACATTTCTCCAAAGAGGATATACAAGTGGCCAATAAGCACATGAAAAGATGCTAAACGTCACTGGCAATCATGAAAAGTCAAATCAAAACCACAGTGATACCACTTTGCACCCACAAGGATGTCTAGAATGAAAAAAATAACACTAACAAGTGTTGGTGAGGACATGGAGAAACTGGAACCTCAGGCACTGCTGGCAGAAATATAAAATGGTACAGCCTGTATGGAAAACAACTTAGCAGTTTCTCAAAGACCAGACACGAAGTTTCCACATGACCCAGCAATTCCACTCCTAGACACACACCTAAGAGAAATGAAAACATATATCCACACAAAACTTGTACATCAATGTTCAAAGCAGCATTCTTCCTAAAAGCAAAAAAGTAGAAACAACTCAAGCATCCATCAACTAAAGAATGAACAAAAACAATTTGGCATATTCATTCAATGGAATATTATTCAGTATTAGAAATGAAGAGCTGGGCATGGTGACTCGCTCCTGCCAGCACTTTGTTGAGGATTGCTCACTTTGGGAGGCAGGAGAATCACTTGAGGCCAGAAGTTCAACTCCAGCTTGGGGAACATAGTGAGATTTTGCCTCTACAAAAAAAATTTTTTAAACCCAAGCAATTAGTCAGACATAGTGGCACGCTCCTGTAAGTCCAGCTACCGGAGAGGCTGAGGCTTGAGCCCAGAAGTTCAAGGCTGCAGTGAGCTATGATCATGCCACTGCACTCCAGTCTGGGTGACAGAGCAAGACCCAGTCTGTTTAAAAAAAAAGAAAAGAGAAAAGTGAAGTACTAATCCATGCTACAACACAGATTAACCTTAAAGACGTTATGCTAAGTGAAAGAAGTCAGACAAAGCACCACATATTCTATGGTTACATTTAGATGAAATGTCCAGAATCGGTCAGTCTTTAGAGATAAAAAGTAGATGAATGGTCTCCGACGGCTGGAGAGAATTGGGGGACAGGGGATTAGAGACGTTGGCTAAGGGGTGCAGGGTTTCTTCTGGGGGTGGTGAAAATATTCTAAAATTTATTGTGGTGGTGGTTGCACAATTCTGTGAATATACTAAAAACCATGGAATTGCATACTTTACATGTGTAAATTATATGGTATTGTGAATTCTCAATAGTTACTTTAAAAAGAGAGAAAGGGAGAACCTCATTTTCTAAGCTAGAGATTCTTAACTCGGAGTCCATGAACCCACTGAATTACAAACTAGTATTGTGAGAGCACTTGTGCATTTTCTAAGAAGATCTGTAGCTTTCCTGAGATTCTCCAAAAGCTCCAAGCCACAAAAAAGAATCCCTGTCCTCAGAATGAGCTGGAGCTGGAGCTTGGAGTTTGGGAGAGCCCCCCTCACGGCTTCCCTTTTGTGCCTCCCCTGGGGGAGTGGGGGTGTGAAGGGGAGAGGCGCCCAGAGTCCATTTCCTGTGTGCTTATTTAATACTCACTCAGTGGCGAGGAGTTGGGTTAGCCACAGCTCACCTGGGGGGCAGCCACTCTGACCACAGCCTGGAGCCACTGGCTCAAGCTATTCTCAGACTCTTCCCCTCTGTGATCCTCTTCCTTCCCCGACTGACCCCTTCCAGGCTGTCCCTCCAGGATTCCCGAGAGGCCGGCAGTGGCTCCACTTGCTGCTTTTGCCACTTGCTCCAGGCATTAACTGGGACACAGAGCCCTGGCTCCTACTGCGTTAAACTCCAATGCTGGAGTCACTCAAAGGTAGAGTGACCATACTGCTGCCTCCCTGCGGGGACAGCCTTGGTTTAAACCCGATGTTCCAGTGTGCTTTTTGCTTTTTGTTTTGTTTTGTTTTGTTTTTGAGACAGGGTCTCATTCTGTTGCCCAGGCTGAGCATGGCTGATCATGGCTCACTGCAGCCTCGGCTTTCTGGGCTCAAGCAATCCTCCCACCTTGGCCTCCCGAGTAGCAGGGACTACAGGTGAATATCACCACAACTGGCTAGTTTTTTGTTTTTTGTAGAGATAGGGTCTCACTGCGTGGCCCAGACTGATCTCTAATTCCTGGATGCCAGCGATCCTCCCACCTCGCCCCTCCTAATGTGCTGGGACTACAGGCATGAATCACTGCGCTCAGCCCTAGTGTGATCATTGAGTGTCAACTTTCACTCTCAAAAGTATGCTGGTTTGTGAGATACTGTAAATTTCATTAACCCCTTACCTAAAGATGGAATCGTCAGGCTTGGTGGGGTAAGCAGCACTCCAGCGGTCTCTGAAGCCATCGCCCAGCCTGCAGGAAGGCTTCACATCCACCTTCCTCAGCAGACAGGTTTCATTCTGTTCTGTTCAGACCTCAGCAGGAAAGAGCGTTGCCACCTTCACAGGTCTGGCGGCCTCCATTGAGGATGGATGAGATGCCTCCTCTCCCATCTCACCCGTCCTCAGTGCAAGGGGTCGGGGCCTCTCCCCTCTACAATTTGACGTCAAAGGTGCCACTCGTCTGTAGCCCTTGCCACCCTCAGCCTTTTCCTCCTGGGGTGAAAAATCCCAACCCCTTAATGTTTCATTCCCTCCCACCTCCTTCAGTGCCCAAGCCTCTCTGCTCCTTAAGATCACAAACCACGTCTTTTCCACTCTACATAGCTAGTGCCTGGCAGAGGAGGTGCTCACTAAATCATTCTGTTCCTTTTTTTGAGATGGAGTCTCGCTCTGTTGCCCAGGTTGGAGTGCAGTGGTGCAATCTTGGCTCACTGCAACCTCCACCTCCTGGGTTCCAGCAATTCTCCTGCCTCAGTCTCCGAGGTAGCTGGGATAACAAGTGCCTGCCACCACGCCTGGCTAATTTTTGTATTTTTAGTAGAGATGGTGTTTCACCATGTCGATCAAGCTGGTCTCGAACTCCTGACCTCAAGTAATCTGCCCGCCTTGGCCTCCCCAATTGCTAGGATTACAGGCATGAGCCATCGCATCCAGCCTAGTTCACTCTTCTCAATAATTTTTTTTTTTTTTTTTTTTTTGAGACAGGGCCTCACTCTGTTGCCCAGGCTGGAGTGCAGAAGCACAATCTTGGCTCACTGTAGCCTTAAATTCATAGGTTTAAGTGATCCTCCCACCTCAGCCTCCCACGTAGCTGGAACTACAGGTGCATGCCATCACACCCAGCGAATTTTTTTTTTTTTAATAGGAAAGATGAGGTCTCACTACGTGGCCCAGGCTGGTATCAAACTCTTGGGCTCAAGCAATCCACCTGCCTCAGCTTCCCAAGTGCTGGAATTACAGGTGCGAGCCTTACAGGTGAGAGCTTCAGTGGGTTCAAGGGCCCCAAGAATCTCCAGCCTAGAAAATACGGTTCTTCCTCTCTCTTTTTAATAACTTTTTTGAGAATCCACAGTACCATACAATTCACACATTTAAAGCATGCCATTCAATGGTTGCCTTTCCAGCCTTGATAGATAATTTTTGCATGAATGAGGCACTGGCAAAATGAAGCTGAGGCTGCTATCACATTGCATGGGGCCGAGGACACCACAGAGCCTAGGGCCCTGTGTGTGGGCAGCTCCTGCGACCACCCTCTCCAGAAGAGTGGGACCGAGAGGGCTGGCCCCACTGAAATGCACGTGGATGCAGCAAGAGGTCGGCCGGGCGGGGGGAAGGGCATCCCCTTCCATTCCCAGAGCTGCTCTTCTCGCAGGTCACACGCTCGGGGCCCTTCCCCAGAACCGTACTCCTTCCAGCCGAGCCCACTTTTGCAATGAAGAAGGGGCTGCCTTAGATTTTGTATCCAGGGCCCTTTTATTTTGTTCTTCTGGTATTCACTACCCATTTGACAAGTATGTCCCAAGCACTTCCTATGTACCAGGCCTGTGCTGGGCACTGGGGAGGCAATCGAGAACAAGCCATCCAGATGCCTCTGCCCTGCAGGGCTGTCTTTAATCACGATGTCCAAAGCTGGCTCCAGGGCTACACTTAGAATAAAATAAGGCAGTGATTTCTCGGTTCCTGCAATTTCTGGGTTTCTGGATATCTTCATGCGAACGGCCACCTTTATGTAAGCTTCATAAAGCCGACGGGAGAGTATCTTCTTGACAAGAGAACTTCTGGAGTGATATGAACCATTTTCAAATCTCAGTTCTGTTTCTTCTTGGTTGAGTCACACTTGGTCTTTGCCCAAAGGTGGAGAAGTGATCTCCTTGGTTGTTATTTAACCTCCAGCTCACGTGTGAAATGCAGACAATCCCATCCACCTTGCAGAATTCTCTGGAGGGTCTGATGGGTAACGGCTGTAAGACAACACAGTGTCCAGCACGTGGGGACACTCAGTAAATGGGGCAATGATCACCCCTGGGCACTGGGGTTTCGAATCCCAGCTGACGGTTCTGGTGGAGTTGGCACGACCTTGTGTTGCAAGACTGTGGTTCCTAAACTTGACTGGTTTTAAGAATCACTGTGAGAGCTTTTTAGAATTACCAATTTTCAAGCCTGAAATCAAACCAACTGAACCAGAAGCAGCAGGGATGGGCCTAGAAATGTGCATTTTTAGAGGTCTCCAAGTTTGCAATCCACAGTGTTAAACAACTTCTCAAACCTAGCCCTACCCATTTATTTTCCAAAACTCCTGGGAGAGACACCAGAGGTGCAGCGCTCTGGAAGCCTGGCTTGCACTCCTCCCCCAGGCAGCCTCCTCTCCACTCTGGGACCAGCCCTGCCTTCTCCCAGGCTGCGGTGGGTCCCATCTGAGCACAGCGGCTGCTCATAAAGCTCCCGATGAAAGGCACGCTGGACAGGAGAGGTCAAGGTTCACACAAGCAGCTCCGCCTTCTGTTTCATTTACAAGTGGCAGTCACCTCATTAAACCCGGTCCGCCTCCACCCCTACCCCACCCTTACCCCCAGCCCACCGCATGCATCCCCACACCCGGTCCCTCCCGCTCCGCCCTGGCCGGCACACAGAGGCTGGGGTGGACACGCCCACCCATACCCCAGACTTGCCCAGTGCCTAAGGTACGGAATGCACTCAACACGTTTGTTAAACTTGGTGTTTATAAATGCATAAAACTGGCATTTTGTAGTTGCTGCAGCACAACTGGTACTGGGAAAGCAGTGCTGATCCCTTCAGAGTCCTGGGGAGGAGAAAAGCAGTGACTGCGGAGGAGAAAAGGCAGTGACTGCTGTGCGCCCCAGGCTGACTTTTCACCTCTCCTAGCCTCTGTTTCCTCCTCTATGAAGGGGTTACCGAGGTGATTAAACGGACCGGCCACACGAAAGAGCCTAGCTAACGACTGGAACATTGCAGCTGTGCAGTCGGTGTTCGCGAACCCACAGAGGGCAATGCAGACAGCATGTCACATGGAGTTAACTCTGCCCAGGCACAGTGGCTCACACGTGTAGTCCCAGCTACTTGGAAGGCTAAGGAGGCAGGGCAACTTGAGCCCAGGAGGTCAAGGCTGCAGCGGACCATGACTGTGCCACTGCATTCCAGCCTGGGTGACACAAGGAGACCCTGTCTTAAAAAAAAAATAAAATAAAATAAAAAAATCAAACAGTTAACTTCAATGATGACAACAGCATGGAGGCTGGCAGGCATAGGGGCTGGCAGACCACACAGGACCTGAGGTCCTCAGGAGGGTTTGCAGGTGGCTCCTGGGCAGATGGGAGCCTGGAAGCCTGGACCTGAAGCAGCGGCTTTAGCCAGGCCCAGGGGCTGTGATGGAGCAGAGAGAAGCCTCACGCCAGGCCTCGAGTGGAAGGGGCGTCTGCACATCTGAGACCTGGGGAGAAGCAGGCCTGGTGACTCAGCGTGTGTCCAGCAAGGGAAGGGAGCCGGGTAAGGCAGGGAGTGGTCAGCTGGACGCCTGCTGGACTTCCCCCAAGGAAGGCTTCCGGGTTCCGACTGAGGGATCGTGAAGTGCTGAAGTGCCTTGAGCCCAGGGGCCCATGACTGGAGCTGCCCCTACCATTTCTTTCCCATCTTCAAGCCAGTTTATGAGTGACTGAAGGGTCCTAACTTTAAAGTGTTACCTTAGGATCATTCCCCAGGGCCCCACGCATACCCCACTCCCCTGCAACAGCAGAGCCCTGCCTCGCCTCTCCTGGACTCAGCGCGGCGCTGGTGCCCATCTCTGAGTGGTGGAGGCTCCTGCATTTCTATACAGCAGGGGCCTGGGGAGGCTGGAAGGGAGGTAGAGGGGACCGGTCATCAAACATTTGCAAAGCAGACTCAGTCTGTTTGTTTGAGAGAGGAGCTGGTGGAGACCACCAGAGGCTAAATAAAGTCCACTACTGCCCCACAGAGCCCCGGCTGCAGGATGCAGAGAAAAGAGCACCATTCCTGCCTCCGTCTCTGTGAAGGGCATCCCGGGCTGGGACTGGATGAGGTGAAGGTGGCTCCTCACTTCCCTGACCAAGGCCCTGCCCGTGGTGCTGACCACCCTCTCCTCGCCTCTGCCCATCCCTCCTTGCCTTCCCACACAGGTCTTGTGGGGGCTTGGGGCACCCCCATCAGCACCCCTGCATCGTGCGGCCGCTGCTGGGCCTCCCCTAAGAGGGACTTTCCCCAGTGAAAGGAAGGCTGGAGAGAAGACGGGGCAGAAGTTGCCACCCAGAGGAGAGAAGGGAAATTAATACTGAAGGAGAGACTGGAGAGAGAAAATAAGAGACAGAAAATGAGAGGCAGGGAGGGAGGCAGGTGCGAGGGCACAAGAGTGCAATCTTAACAGAAAGGAAGGCACTAACCAGGGAACACATGCTGGGGCACAGAGGGATGAATACCTACAAACACTGAGAGTCAGACAGGGACAGAGACTGTGGCAGGGACCACAACAGAGGCTGACAGATGATGGGCGGCCTGTCATCTTTTGGAGCCAGGCCCTGTTAAGAGAATTCTTGGCCTCAGTTGATGCTGGTGGCAGGACCCAGTGTGCCTTCCCTTCCATTTTTCCAACTGGAACCCTAAACACAGCTCCAAGATCTCCCCATCCTCTCTGAGGTTCCAGCTGCAGTCAGAACCCCAGGACAGGTCAGCCAGGTCGTTGGGCCTGAGAGTGGCCCCCCCAGGGCCCACCTTGGACAGGTGGGGGAGACTATGGGCTGCCAGGAACAAGGAGCCCCCAACAAGTACAAGAAGGACTCTAAGGGCCGGGCATGGTAGCTCACACTTGTAATCCTAGCACTTTGGGAGGCTGAGGCAGGCGGATCACGAGGTCAGGAGATCGAGACCATCCTGGCCAAAATGGTGAAACCCCATCTCCACTAAAAATACAAAAATTAGTCAGGCGTGGTGGCAGGCACCTGCAGTCCCAGCTACTCAGGAGGCTGAGGCAGGAGAATTGCTTGAACCTGGGAGGTGGAGATTGCAGTGAGCCGAGATTGTGTCACTGCACTCCAGCCTGGTGACAGAGCGAGACTCCATCTCAAGAAAAAAAAAAAAAAAAGACCCTGAGACCCACCAGCCAAACAGACCCTCCCACACCCCTTCCAGGTCTGCACCGGACACAGCTGTGCTAAGTGGTGAGCTGAGACCCAGGGAGAGCTGAAGCCAGGAGTTTCTGGGTGTCTTGATGTTGATAGCTTGTTTGCTGCTTAGAGACTGGTCCTTTAGTCACCGGCTGAGGATTATCAGGACGGGGCAGGCTCCAGGTGTGCCACAGCCCTGACCCCTCAAGAGCTCTGTGCTACCTACCCCCCCCCTCCCTGGGCTTTCCGACCTCTGCCCTCTCGTGCTCCCCTCCCCTGTGGGTCAGGATCCAAGTTCCCCAGGCTTGCTACTTCTCCCGCCATGTCACTCCCTGCCCACGTTCCACACTGCAGTGACACACCGAACTACTTGCAGGCACATCCAGAAAGCACACCACTCCCTCCTCTGGAATGCCCCTCCCTTCTCTCCACCTGAAAGCTCTCCCCACCCCATGAAGGCCCCCTCCCCACCCAGGCCGCACAGGCACTTTGCTAGTCATCTCCTGATGCCTGGCGCCTCTCCTGCAATCTCTGAAACACGTCAGGTGTTCCAGGACAGGGCTAGAGCTGCATCATGGTAGCCACTGGGGCCAACACACAGCCCGGGCCCCCAGGTGACGGGCGGACAAACGAGATGTGGTCAGGATTACAAGCCACACCTCGCCTGACTGGTTCTCCACTTCCTTTTTGTCTTTCCACCTCGACGGCAGGCGCACTGCGTGCAGAAACTCTATCTTCTGCTTCCTTGCTCTCTCCCTAGTTTCAGACAGTGTCGTGCATGACCGACATCTGCTGACAGCAAGAGGGGTCACAGTCTTGCTGTGTCCCAAGGGATCCACCTGAGTTCTTCAAGGACCCTGTGTTCTGGGCACCGGGGACAAAGCCAGGCCCATGTGTGGCTTCTTCCTTCTCTAGGAGCTGCAAGTTGGAGAGACGCCCTGCCCTCCCCATAGAATCCCAGACCCTGGCCTGGAGTTCATCCAGGTAGATTTCAGGACAGGCCAGAGGGAAGGGACAGCAACAGAGAGCTGGGGATGGGGGCGCTTTTCCTCGGAAAATAATGAGGCAATTAGAGGAGGCCCAGAGCGGTTCCAGATGTGGCGGCTGACTGCTGAGAGAGTGACGTGTACTTCTAACATGTCGGCACGCTGGGGACTGAGGCTGTCTGCAGCTGCTGCAGCTGTCACCTGGCCCCACTGCCCTGCTGCGGTTACCTGGCCTAATGGTTTTGGAATGAGCTGGGCTGGGGCCCACAGCCCAGAACCCTGGTCTCCAAAACTTCTTGCCAGAAAGAAACTCAACCTCAATAAGAGCTCCATCTGATGAGGGTTGTCAAGACATTCACCGTCACCTGCCTCGCCTTGAAGTTCAATCCCCTCCAGGTCATCAGGGGAAGCTCAGAGCCTGGCCCCGAGCAAGCGCTGGGGACAGAACACAGTGTGGTTGGATGCGGCCCTGGGCCTGGAGTTGCCTAAAGTCCCGGCGCAGGAGACAGGACAGGGATGAAGCCCCTCCGACAGGAAGCAGCCAGCGGCTGGCACTGATCAGGTGCACACAAAGGCGTCTGTGTTCCTCTCTGGCCCCTCCCCAGTGGGCCCCGGACCCTGCCCTTTCCATCCCATATTTCCCAGGCGTCCTGAGCTGCCTGGCCTTTTCAGCGATGACTGGGACAGGACACCAGCACTGACAGCTCTTGTCACAGCCCCCCAGGCCTCATTCATGCTGGAGAGGCGAGGACAGCTTAATTCCCAAACTCAGACACAGGACTGCCTGCCAGAGAGGGCATGGGGCTGCCACTGACCCCCACCTTGCCCTCCCCAGGAGGCGGGCACCTGGGAACAAAGTCCCTGGTGTCCCCTCTGCTCTCCTCCCTCCTCTGACCTCCCCTTCCCCTCTTTCTGCACCAAACAGCAGGCGCTGATGGCAGTTCAATAGTCCAGGGATGAGTGATGCTGGGTGCTTAGGAGGATGAGAAGGAACAAACTTTGGACATGATAACCTCAACCCTTCCCCACTCCAGCCCCCATTTGGGGATGGGGAAAGGAATCAATGTCAGATGCAGGGGGTTCGCTTAGCCCCAGTATTCTGGGCTTCTGGCCCCCAAACCAGGAACCAAGGAGCACTGGCCTCATGCCAACACCTTCAAACCAGCCCACACTCCATGTGGAACCCAAGGCCCTTCAGGAGCTGTCGGACAGCCCCAGGGAGCTGCTGGCCATGCTGTGTTCTCCTGGCATCTTCCCATTCCCAGGCCAGCCACCTTGGCTGGGGGTATCTGCCATGACCTTCACTCCCTGAGCCCTTGGTCTTCACATGCATGGTGACCAATCCCAGACGGGGGTTGCCCTAGTCCCATCCAGTTTGGGGAACAACTGTGCCCCCTCCCATTTTTGAGGCCATCTCCTAAGCTAGCCTGCAGGCTCCTCACACGTGCTCCTGAGGTCTGAACAACCACTTGGGCATGACCTGCCCTCTCCCAAGTCAAAGCCACTAATTCAGCTTGGAATGCCCGTCTCCACATGCAGTGGGGAGGAACTGACTCCCTTGTTCTGCTGTTCCTTTCCTAGTTCTCCCCCAAACTGCAGTCAGAATAGCAGAGTTAGAGCTGTTCTTCATTTCCATTAGGGCTCTAGAAGGCTAAGGGCCCCAAAGAGCGTAACCGTGTGACCCACCTCCTCTCTAGAAAAAGTGCTAGAAATCTAATCAGGCAGCAATATAGCACCGGGGGTAAGTCCGTGCATCCAGGCCTGTGTCCTTGCTTTCTAGGTGCGTGCCCTCGGGCAGTCTGCCCAAGCTGATTTCCTCATTTCTGAAATATCTCCTTCATGGAAGTGCTGTGGGATTCAGTGAGCTCACATGGCACAGCCCCAGCACCGTGCCTGGCTCACTGCAAGTGTCCGGTATCAGCCAGCCTCTGCTGCTGTGACCACCTTCCCCAGCAGCGGCTGGTGTGTGCTACGGGCTGACTATGTCTCCCAAATTCCTACATTGAAGACTCAACCCCAGAACCTCAGAATGTGACGGCCCTTGGAGATAAGCCTTTAAGGGGGTGACTCAGTTGAAATGGGGCCTGGATATGTGCCTTCACCCACTCTGACCAGTGTCCATGCAAGAAGAGGTGATCAGGTCACAGGCCTACACCGAGAAGCTGTGTGAGGGCACACGAAGAAGGTGGCCATCAGCAACAGAGAGGCCTCCAGAGAAACCAAGCCTGCCAACACCTGGATCTTGGACTTCCAGCCTTCAGAACCATGAGCAAACGAATATCTGTTGTTTAAGCCACTCAGGCTGTGATACTTCGTTCTGGCAGCCCGAGCAAACTAACACAGCATGACCAGGCCTGTCCCTCCCAGCCCAGGCACCCTGCAGGAGGCCAGGCCCCAGAAACGACGGGAAGGCCCAGGGCAGGACAGTCAAAGGCCCGATGTCCAGGTCCCTTCTGGGAGGCTTCACTTCCGAGTACAGGCTGGATTCCTAAACTGGATCCAAATACTGAGTTTCTATACTGCCCTTCTCTGAGATGCTGAATTTGTAGGTTCCAGTAAAGGATTAGGGATGTTATGTCTTCTCCTAAATAAGTAATCTCGGCATAACCAGCCTCAGGGTCCTGAAACTAGAAAGGATCTCAGAGATTGTCTTATCTAAGGACTGAGATCATCAACTTTGTCTCATCTGCCCATTTTACAGGTGAGGACAATGAGGTCTGGAAAGACGGTGACACAGCTAGCTAGTGGCAGAATTAAAAAAGAACCCAGTTGCCTTGTCTTTCCATTAGGAGACCTGCCTTCCTGCTCCAAGTGCACATCCGCTCATCCCTGCTTGGGATCTGGGAGGGCTGGAGAGAGGAGAATCGGGACTTCTCTTTCGGTCTCTTGGCACCTGGTTCACTGGAGACACAGGTTAACGGTGGGGCTCCCGCCGGGCGCGGTGGCTCAAGCCTGTAATCCCAGCACTTTGGGAGGCCGAGACGGGCGGATCATGAGGTCAGGAATCGAGACCATCCTGGCTAACACGGTGAAACCCCGTCTCTACTAAAAATACAAAACTAGCCGGGCGAGGTGGCGGGCGCCTGTAGTCCCAGCTACTCGGGAGGCTGAGGCAGGAGAATGGCGTAAACCCGGGAGGCGGAGCTTGCAGTGAGCTGAGATCCGGCCACTGCACTCCAGTCCCGGCGACAGAGCGAGACTCCGCCTCAAAAAAAAAAAAAAAAAAGAGTGGGGCTCCCCAGTTAGACGGACAGGTCAAAACCTAGTTCCGCTGTATACAGATGCGACCTCGGGAAATCAATGGACCACTCTGGGCTTCATGTTCGTCGTCTGTAAAATGGAAATAAAATCGAGGAAGAATAGTATACCCCTCACAAGGCTATGACTGGGAGCTTTTCAATGTAACAGGCTCCACACAGGCAACAAAGGTCGAATACAGAAATGACCATGAGTGTTGGGTTTCGGGGTTCCGTGTGGGAGTAGGGAAAGAAGGAGCGAGCCTCAGCTGTGATCACAGGCCCTCTATGCCTCCTGCTTTCTTTCTCTTGTGGAATTTTCTTTCCTAGACTGGAGAAGTAGGGTGACAAGGGAAATCTGGCTTATAACTCCAGAAAATAAACTCAAAGATACTTCTGGAAAATTCTGTAACTTTAGACAGGAAAAAGGCCAGACTCCCCGGCAGGGCCAGGACGGGCTGGCAGCCTTTCAGGCATGGCCTGAAGGAGGCCCTGGTGTGAGACAGAGGCTCAGAGGGCCGCACAGAGCCCAGGGCACAGTGGCTTGCTCCCTCCCTGTCCTTCTGTTGCCTTCCGTCTCCCACCCTCTCTTCTCCGTCTTCTTTCCCACAAAGGTGGCACCTTCAGTGGCCGGTGAGTCTGTGGCAGCTGTGGGTGAGACCAGTCTTGGCAGCCGTCTGTTAGCAATGGAGTTGGAGCATCCCAGTGTCCCACAGGGGGTGACGCCCACAGCCTGAGGCTCCTCCCAGCACAGGGAGATCCTGATTCCAAGGGGGGGTTCTCGCCGGACCCTCAGAGCGGGCACTGCATGCATGAAGCGAGGACCACATGCCCCTTCAAGCCAACTGCAGAGGAAGTGGCTGGATGGGTCTGGCTACCACAAGCTCCCTGGGACACAGGCTGGAGGTCTGGGATGAGGGGCCCAGGCTGTCCACCTGCACGGCAGAGAGGCCCGAGAGGACAAGAACGGGCCCCAGAGAACAGAGAGATGAAAGGGGTGATGAGGACAAGCTGGCGTCTTTCTGGAAGCCGGGATGAGAGAGGAGACAGTACCAGCCACTCTCCCCGTGGGCCTCCCCCCTGCTTGATCCCTGACCTCGCTGAGCACATCAAAGCGGGATCCCCCTCTCCCAGGCTGGCTCCCTGAATGGCCCAGGTCATCACTGACTCCTTGAAGCTGCTGACGGACAGATGGTAATCGGTCCCAGCCTGCTGAAAGAGGACGCGGCTCCAGGTCAGAGCTGGGCCTTGGTGGGCTCCCTGCATGGGAGGCTGTCTTGGCTGCCCCCTTCTCGGTCCCCCTCATGGCTCCCTGGGACAGTCTGGTTAGCTTGCCTTGGGGAAAGAGAGGGCTTGGGTAGCTCTGACGCTGGGGTTCAGAGGCCCACAGGCGCCGCAGGTGAGATGTGCAGAGACCTCAGGGGTCTGAGGACCCCTCAGTCCATGTCAGACAGGCCGTGGGAGCGGCGGAGGATCTTGCAGGGAGGGCAGAGGTGAGGCCTGCCCTGGGGAAGTTCATTACCCAAGAACAGCAGAGGATGAACGGAACAGCCGGGCCGGCACTCACACACTTACGTGTCAAAAACACGTCACTGTAGCAGAGGCGCCCAAGCTGCCACTCTTACTTTCCCTCCACTATTTAGTAAATAATGCAGGGAAATCATCCATTTGCCCGATTTTACTTAGTCAAAATTGTACATAACTATCAATCAGTGTATCTGATCAACAGAGATAGCAACTTTTTACTACATTAAACCAAAATTAAATCAGCAAAGAGCTAAGAATGCTTGACGTTTAGCTAGAATGAACTCACGTGGTAGGTAAATGCCTGTTTCTATTAGGCTTTTGGGTAGTTGAGGACAGCTTGACTATATTTTCTACATTTTTATAATGAACATGTAACAAACACTCTTATCACTGAGCGTGTAGGAATCAAATTCTATTTGAACTTCACTCAAAAAGCCCAAACCATGACCTCCTACTACTCCATCCCCCATGAGAGAACAGAAAATCCAGTGTCAAGCTAGCTAAAAAAGTAGGGGGCCGAGATTTACAACGCTGGAGTAGCCACGGTGAGGGTTATCGGGGGTTAGAGAAAGACAGTAAGGCTCCTGTGCAGGATGCTTCACACTTGATTAAATCCTGTTCCCACTTTTTGGAGTAGCTTAACCTGGAGAGGGATAAAAGCTGGAGTACTGCTGCCATCTGGTGGCAACATCAGAAAATGCATTTTACTTCATTCATATTAATACAATAAAACAACTACATTTTACCCTATGAAATTGTCTATATTTGACCCAGTGTAACCATAAAAAATGACAACTTACAAAAAAATTCCACTTGGGAAAGAACAGCCTTCAACAAATGGTGCTGGGATGGCTGGCTAACCAGTCAAAATTGGACACCATCCTTACACCACACACAGAAATGATTTAGGATTACAGACCTAAATCTAGAAAACTCTTAGGAAAAAACCCAGAAGGAAATCGCCAAGACTTTGTATTAGGTGATGGTTTCTTAGATACGACACCAAAAGCACAAGCAACAAAAGGAAAAATAAATTGGATGACATCAAAATTGAAAACTTTCCTATTACAAATGATATAATCAAGAACGTGAAAAGACAACACAAATGGAAAAAATATTTGCAGATAATACCTCTAATAAGACAGTGGTATCCAGGCCGGGCGCGGTGGCTCATGCCTGTAATCTCAGCACTTTGGGAGGCCAAAACAGGTGGATCACTTGAGGTCAGGAGTTCGAGACCAGCCTGGCCAACATGGCGAAACTCCCATCTCTACTAAAAGTACAAAAATTGGCTGAACATGGTGGTGCATGCCTGTAAACCCAGCTACTGGGGAGGCTGGGGCAGGAGAATCGCTTGAACCCAGGAGGCAGTGGTTGCAGTGAGCCGAGATCACGCTGTTGCACTCTAGCCCAGGCAACAAGAGTGAAACTCTGTCTCAAACAAACAAACAAACAGACAAAACCAAAAAAAAAAAAAAGTGGAATCCAGGATACATAAAGAACTCCTACAAATTAATAATAAAAGCAAATAACTGAATTTTAAAATGGGCAAAAGATTTACATAGATATTTCTTTAAGTTGTATAGTCAATAAACATATGAAAAGATGCTCAGTATCATTAGCCACTAGTGAAATGCAAATCAAAACCACAGTGAGAAACGACTTCACATCCACTAGGATGGCTATATAATCAGAAAGACAGGTAACAACAAGTGCTGGTGAGAAACTGGACCCCTCGTCCACTGCTGCTGGGAATGTAAAATGGTGCAACCCCTTTGGAAAACAGTCTGGCAGCTCTAGAAACAGAGTTGCCATATGACCCAGCAATTCCACTCCTAGGTAGGTACCCAAGAGAAGTTAAAACACATATCCACATAAAAGCTTATACATGAATGTTCAAAGCAGCATGATTCACAATTGTCAAAAAGTGGAAACAGCCAACAACTGATGAATGGATAAACAAAATTTGGTATATCAATATAATGAAATATTACTCAGCAATATAAAGAAGTAAAATATTGGCCGGGTGCTGTGGCTCACACCTGTAATCCCAGCACTTTGGGAGGCCGAGGTGGGTAGATCACTTGAGGCCAGGAATTCAAGACCAGCCTGGTCAACATGGTAAAACCCTGTCTATACTAAAAACACAAAAATTACCCGGGCGTGATGGCACATGCCTGTAATCCCAGCTACTTCTGAAGCTGAGACACGAGAATCACTTGAACCCAGGAGGCGGAGGTTGCAGTAAACCAAGATTGCACCACTGCACTCCCAGCCTGGACCACAGAGCGAGACTGTCTAAAAACCAAAACAACCAAAAAAAGAAGTGAAATAGTGACATATGTTACAACGTGAAGGAACCTTGGACATATGACACTGAAAGAAGCCAGTGGTAAAGGAGCACATATTGTATCATTCTGTTTATACAAAACATCTAAAATAGGCAAATCTATAGGGAAATAATCTTTCTATTTCCGGAAAACAGATTAGCAGTTGTCTACGGCTGGGAGTGGGAACGGGGAGTGAGAGCTTAGTGCAAGCCACTGCCACATGTTGCACAGAAGTCCGTGTCGGCCTCCTCGCTGGTCTCCACACTCCTATGTTTCCCGACAAAGTACTCTGCAGCCCTCTGCTGAAGATCTTATGGAGTGAGCTGGGAGTAGGCAAACAGCCCAATAGGTGTGGAGGGTGGTTAGTCCTCGAGAAGTTGTATGAACAATGTGTGGCTTTGGGGTGCACAGATACATCTAGGAGGTAGGGGCATGTGTGTGGACAGACTGATGGTGGTGAGAAGGCAGGGGCCAGCTGAGCTTTTAGGGTATATCTGACTGAGTACAGGTCACCATGGCCGTGTCCTCACAGCATGTGAAAATACCTGGGAAAGGCTGGGCACGTTAGCTCACGCCTGTAATCCCAGCACTTTGGGAGGCCAAGGCAGGCGGATCACCTGAGGTCAGGAGTTTGAGACTAGCCTGGCCAACATGGTGAAATGCCGTCTCTACTAAAAATACAAAAAATTAGCCAGGTGTGGTGGCAGGCACATGTAATCCCAGCTACTCGGGAGGCTGAAGCAGGAGAATTGCTTGAACCTGGGGCGGGCAGAGGTTGCAGTGAGCCGAGATCCCACCATTGCACTCCAGCCTGGGGACAAGAGCGAGACTTCATCTCAAAAAAAAGAAAAAAAGAAAATACCTGGGAAAGAAGAACTTCACTCATCTGTATAATCAAAATCCCTTTCCCCCTGCGAAGGTGGCAGCAGACGGCAGTGTGCCACAGCAGGTGCCGGAAGGGGAGTGAACACAAGTATCTGAAGGCTTCTTGCCTGAAAGGACCCTAAGGCCACAGCCAACAGGGGCATCTATGCAGCCAGCCACCAAGGCTGGTCACTCGCTGGGGGACAGCAAGGTCAAGGGATCCCCAAGGGGAGGACATCCAGAGATGACTAAGGGAGTGGGGGATGGAGAGGAAAACTCAGAGTTCTCTAATAATTTGCCTTGCTTTTGTCCTTGTTTCCTGGGAGAGAGAACCTAAATCCTCAGAATTTCCCAAGTGATGGTAACATCTTTGTTATTCATGATGGCCCCTAATAGTTTATGCTAATGTGAGGACTCACATGGGGCCTTAGATTCAGGACAGGGGCTGGCCATGCAAAAAGACCGACCATGTGATTAGAGGGTTGGCACTTTCAGCCCAGCAGAACTGAGTTCAACAATGTAGCCAATAGTTCAACCATGACAACATCATGAAACCCCAATAAAAACTCTGGACATCAAGGCTTGGGTGACATTCCTAGTTGGTGATGCACATCCATGTGTTGGGAGGGTGACATGGTAGGCAGAGGACATGGTAGCTTCATGTTGGAGACTCTCCCAGACCTTGCCCGTGCATCTCTTCTTTTAGCTGGTCCTGATTTGTATCATTTTATTGCTACAGTAAAACCACAATAGTAAGCATAGCTAGCCCTTTGCAGAGTTCTGGGAGTCCTTCTAGTGAATGATCAAACCTGAGGGGTTTGTGAACAGTCTTGAATTTGTAGCTAGTTGGTCAGAAGTACAGGTGGCTGGGAAACCTCAGAGCTTGCAGCTGGTGTCTGAAGTGAGGCAAGTCCTGTGGAATGTGCCATAACTTGTGACATCTGGCCTAACACTGGGCAGCTAGTGTTCAAATTACATTGCCCTGAGCCAGCAGACTTTGCACCCCACTGGGAGAAAGCTGTCTGCATCCCTATGGCATGCTTTGCACAAGCACTAGCAGGAGGCCATGTTTTTGTATATCCTACCAGGCACTCTGGCTAAAAGCAGTCCAGAGAGCCAAGGACAGCAGACTTAGAAAACATGGTGGGAGGCTGCTCCATTTGCCTGTCCTGGTTAAAACAGGTACTCCCTCCCACAGTGCTCCAGCCCCAGGAACCTGGGGATGGTCTCAACAGTCTGTTCTGAGTTTGGTTTCTGGTGGGAACTAGCAGGTTGTCTATGATCCTATTTCTAACCCACTATACCTTTCCACCTTCCAGACCTGTCCCATCACAGCTGAAGGGTGGGGACGGTGACATTGGTGCTCAGGAGGGATTAAAGAGGGAAGTGCATTTTAAAAGAAGGGTTTTAGAGGGAACTGGCAAAGAATTAGTGGCTAATTGGATTTGGAGGCTGGTGCAAGGGAGGAGTCAAGGGTGAGTCCCAGGTCTCTGGTGATGCCATCTAAACTAAGGCAGGTAAGAGAACAGGAGGAACAGGCCTGGAGAGGGAGCTCCCAAGGGGAGATGACCACAGGCAGATGGATGTAAGATGAGGAGCTCAAGGGGGGGATCAAGGTCAGAGACAGACTTGCGGGTCATCAGCACACAGGCAGAGGATTCCCAAGCTGGCCCAGCTCTCCCTCTGGGAGAGGGAAAGGATGCCAAGATGGAGCTCTGGGGGGCACCATGATGGGGCCCTTCAAGGACCCTGGAAGGAGGTCAGATAAGGAGATGCAGGAGGAGTTCATGGAATCAAAGTGAGTGAAGAGCTCAGAGTGGGCGATTTGGTTATCAAATGCAAAGACGTGTGATACGAGGATTGAGAAAGTGCTCTGTGGGCTTAGGTTAGGTGTGCCTAGCATGGAAAAAAAGTGACTACCCAAGAGCTGCCTCCTGGAGTAGTAGAGCCAGAGCTGCCACCAGAAGGGGCACTGGGAGAGCCGGCCTCCCCCCTCTCCTGAGCACAAGCACCTCCCGGAGCTCACAGCAAACACAATTCCCACGTGGGCAAGGAGCTGCTACTTTTCATGGCAAGCCTTTAATTCTTGATTTTTCATTTTGATTTTTTCTTATTCTCTTCTCAACCAGAGTCATTTGAGCAGAATAGTTCTTGATTTTTTAAATCACATGCATATTGAACAAGCCCATTTTCTTATACTAATTACTGTATACGACTTAATACTAAATCATATATTTTAGCTGGCTCTAATCAGTATTTCAAAATAGATGAAGCTCATTTTAGGCACATTCCAACCTCCTTTGCTGTGTAACCCATTTCTCAGGTCACACTAACATGTGGCAAAATGCCTCTTACATTATTGTCAGTGATTAAAGGTAGCCACTGGGCCGGGCAAGGTGGCTCATGCCTGTAATCCCAGCACTTTGGGAGGCCAAGGCAGGTGGATCACTTGAGGTTGGGAGTTTGAGACCAGCCTGACCAACATGGAGAAATCCCGTCTCTACTAAAAATACAAAATTTAGCCGGGCGTGCTGGCACATGCCTGTAGTCCCAGCTACTCGGGAGGCTGAGGCAGGAGAATCGCTTGGGAGGTGGAGGTTGTGGTGAGTGGAGATTGTGCCACTGCACTCCAGCCTGGGCAACAAGAGTGAAACCCCGTCTCAAAAAAAAGAAAAAAGATAGCCGTTGTACCTAGCAAGACCTGCGCTCGGGCAGTCCAGATCCCACTAAGAATCCGAGAAATGGTAATCCTTTCTTTAGGCCTAAGAAAACACAGGAAAGGAAGAATTGCATCATCCTTCACCCTCGCCTGCCCAACCACAGCAGCAGTGCGGGATGCCACATGGCTTCTGCAAGCCGCTCCCCATCTTCCCGGCCGACACCTGCAGCCCTGGTCTGTGTCCAGACTGCGGCATGCGGGCTGCTGCCTGGTCCCTTTGTGGTGTCTCCCTGGGTACCTGGGATTTCATCAAACACCCACAAGACCAGGGGTCTCTTCATCTGTCTCCCTGAATTAAAGTCAAAGATCAACATTTCTTAAGGGTCACATTCCCATCCCTTTATCTGGAGAAGCATTGTTTACTAGAAATATAAGCAGCCACACTAGAGCCTGCAGGCTGAATGTGGCCTGCCATCTGTTTTTGCATGACCTGTGAGTTAAGAATGGGCTTTACCTTGTGAAATAGTTGGAGGAAAATATCAAAATAATAATTAGTGTTAGGGACTGAATTGTGTACACTTCCCTTCCCCGCTCAAAATTCATATATTGAAGCCCTAACTCCTAATGGATCTGCATTTGGCAAGGTTTAGAAACCAGCGGGTGCCCCACCCCTACCCAACTCCCATTTCAGAGAGTTGGGTCCCACCTCTGTGGCCAGTGTCCTGGGCTAAATGGCCCGACCTGATGAGCAGATTCCCACACCTTGTCCTCCCTGCACGTCCGGGGCAGCGCCTGTTCCCAGACCCCACCCTGGGACCCCCAATGTGGGATTTGACTCCAGATAAATCTGCCACACTTTTTTTTTTTTTTAATGTATTGATACACTGTCTCTCTCTCTCTGACACCCAGGCTGAAGAGCAGTGGCACCAGCATGGCTCACTGCAGCCTCGACCTCCTGGGCTCAAGTGATTCTCCTGTCTCAGCCTCCCCAGTAGCTGGGACTACAGGTGTGCCATCATGCCTGGCTAATTTTTGCACTTTTTTTGTAGAGACAACAGTTTCACCAAGTTGTCTAGGCTGATCTCAGAACTCCTGGGCTCAAGCAATTCTCCCGCCTTGGCCTCCCAAAGTGCTGGGATTACAGGCATGAGCCACCGTGCCCAGCCTACCATACTTCTTTATACAGGTCCCTCTCAAGCTCAGACGGTAACTAATTACAAGCAGATGACATGACCTAATATTTGAAGTTTCTCATGGTGTGTTTAAATGTTCTATTAATTTTTAAAAGGCCATTCCATATTTACAAATAAGTTATTTCAAACACAAACACATTGAAAAAAATCATACTTTTATGGCTGATGAATCAACATACAAGAGCATTTCAGTTGACTCTGCCTACCTACAAGCACATTCCCTGCACCCTTAAAGTTGCAGATCAACCAGGTTGTCTGAGGTTGTTGTCCTGGTCCTTAAGCACCCCCATGAGTCAGTCGACACTAAAGAAGACAGTCCTTTTGTGGGGCATGGAACCGCTGCCATCGGCTTCAGAGAGGTCTGGGAAGGGGCAGCAGGGCAGACATCTGCCCCAGTCTCCAATGCGGTGACCCCGTATCCCAGGGAAGCTTAGGAATTCTCAAAAAGTCAACTGTCACTAGCTTGGTAGCTCCCAGTTCAGCAACCAACACAAAACCCAGCAATAAAGCGCTAAAAACTCACGAAGAACGACAAAGCAGCATTTGTGACAAAGCCGGGCAGAAACAATGACACAGCTGGTTCTCCGGCCAGCTCCAACGTGCCCACTTGGGGAACGACAGTCCTGCCTCACACTTACTTGTCAGTAAACCACACAGCTAACCGAATTTTCCCAGCTAATGTGCTCCCTGAGATGAGTGAATGTCCCCAGATACCTGCGGCCTAGTAAATACTCAGTTTGCCAAATTAAAGTCTAGATTGACATCCTAGAGGAGACCGTATTTATATATGAGAATAGAAATCGTCGGCCACTTCTCCAAATGTATCCTGACTAGCTCCTTCTTTTCTCCATTTTCCAATTCTAACTTTTATTTCTATCATGTGTTCTTCTAAGATTGTTCTCCTGTTTTTGAGACAGGGTCTCACTCTGTCACGAGGCTGGAGTACAGTGGCACAATCATGGCTCACTACAGTCTCAACCTCCTGGGCTCAGGTGATCCTCCTGGTTCAGCCTCCTGAGTAGCTGGGACCACAGGTGTGCATGTGCCAACACACCCAGCTAATTTTTGTGTTTTTTGTAGCAAAAGGGTTTCACCATGTTGCCCAGGCTGGTCTCGAACTCCTGGGCTGAGGTGATCTGCCCGCCTCGGCCTCTCCGGCCTCTCAGAGTGCTGGGATTATAGGTGTGAGTCACAGTGCCCAGCCTGTTCTCCATTCTTGTGGGTATTCCTGTTCATCTGTTTCCCTGAATTAATGTCAATTATCAGTATTTCCTAAGTGTCACATTCTTGTTCCTTTTTCTTGACTAGCATGGTTTACTAGAAATAGAAACAACAGCAAAAATATTTAGGTCTTATATAAACAAATATAGTCATCTCGTCTGTGCTTTCAAAGTTAAATTAATTATGCACAGTAATGGGTACCATGGAGTCAGGGAAGGGGCTAGACAGTGGCATCATCTATACACAGGGAACACATAAAGACTGTCCCGGGGTGTACCTCCCTAACTGTGCTGTCACTCCAACTTTCTTTGTTATAAAGAAAAAGTAGTGTGAGGTGTATTCATTTGCAAGAAACAAGGTGGGAGCTAGATGGACCAACTGAGCAGGGAGGCCAAGGTCATTTCCATCTATCCCTAGTGATATTCAGTATAGCCCTCTCCTTCCTGAGACCCAAGAACAGAAGATATGCTTCCACAATAGAGTTTTTTTTTTTTTTAATGGCAGCACTCTCCTAACTACACATTCACGGACCAACCAAAGCCATCTCCAAGACTAGAAAGGATACATACTACACGCAGCTAAAATGCCAACCACTGATCCAGAATTTTCAAGATGGCACCTTTCTCCAAACTTCTATACCATTCATTCAACATAGACTGCAAACTGCTAGCCTGTAGAGCAAATTCAACCTGCAAGTATCATTTGCTTCGCTGCCTAAGCGTCTTTAAAAATTCGATTTAGTTGGCAATACCCTAGGAGGTTTCACACAAATATCTAGGTTTCCAGCTTCTCTGAAGAAATAAATGAGAAAATCCATTCCCACATGGCAACAACCAGCTGGAGCTAACAACTGTTAGACAGCATGCTGCTCCCCGCTACTGCCTTACATCCAGCCAGCTTCATGTATCCATGTTATCTGCCTGCCATTCACATCTGCTGTCCTTGCTCAGCAAATGTCCCACCTCAACCTCACACTCAATACCCTTGTACAGGTTCCATAATCAGAGTGCAGGGGGCCACCCACACTATAGCTGGGCAATCCCTGGATGCCATGATATTTGTTAACCATTATGTTATTTCCAATCACGGGAACCTTCCTAAGAGCTCAAGAGCTTCAATGATGGATAAAAACAGTTCCCGATCCTGGATTCTGTCCTTTAGTTTTCCTTTTCCAGTCACTGCCCCAGTCTGCCCGGCCCTGGGCTCTGTTCCACATTGGCAATGAGAGCCCACGGCAGGGAGACTTCCAGCAGGCTTTTCCACAGTGTAGCCAAACTATCAGTAAACAGACTTTGTTCTCCATTAAAAGCCCTGGAGCAGCTGAGTTGCTTCACCTTATCCCACTTGGCTCTCATGGAGTCTGTTCCAAGTGAGAAGTTAGCAGAGTCCTGTAAACAAAGAACAGTTCAGGGGCCAACCTGTGCTCCCAGGTACCAGGATGCTCCCACGGTCTTCACTGTGCTCCCAGACACTTGGCTTCATTGTTCTCATTTTGATTCTGATTTGGCATTTCTAAACCCAGGCGGCGCAGGGAACGAACAAAGAAGTGAGGAAGTTTGCAGACCAAGTTGAGATCCTCCTTCCTGGACCCCAGGGCAGGCAGGATCAGCTGCTGGGCATGCAGGTGAAGGGGGATGTAGCGGGCCTTCGACTGTTCCAGCCCCAGCTTCTTCAGGGTGCCCATGGACAGCTTCTATACAAAGAAAAGACAGACCCTTGAGACCAAGGCCAACAGTCGACCCTTGACAAACATGCAGTCAGGGGACTTCCACTTACAGGGAACCAACACTAACCCCCTGAAAGACACAGTCATGGAGAGCCTGCTTCAGGGGCATGTCTAAGAAGGGCTCTGAACCCAGGTGAGGGAAAAATGACCACACCAAAGACATTCTTTTTGGCCAGTGCTTTTTGGCCTACCAAGAAAATGGGCTGTGGTATAAGGATGAAAAGGCTTTCCCTGCGGTTCTTTAGCAGCAGCACGAAAACCTGCTCCCAGTCTTCAGAAACACCCCTCCCCTTGTCCACAGCCTCCCAACAAAATCAGACTAAACAAATGTAACAGTAAGCTTTTCACTAATAGATCCTGCAGTTCCACAAGGACAGTAACTAACTGCTTCCAAATTTCTCTAAAAGCAAGATAACGAGCTTGGTACCATGTCTGAAGACAATGAATAGGCTTTGCTGTAACTCATTTCAGAGATTTGAGAAAAGGAACGCCTAAGTTCTCTCCAGTATCTATTGCATATTGGGTCAAATTAGTATTACCTGGGGGGCCAACCTATTCCAGTCTGAGTACTTGTGATCACCAAGTATTGGACAATCCAATCCAAAAGACAAGTGAACTCGAAGCTGATGTTTTATTCCTTAAAAGAGAGAGAGAAAGAGAAAGAAAGAAAACTTGTGAGGAGCTGCAGAAACAATACCAGTATTGGCATCTGCTTCAAATCATATTAAATCAAAGTGCAGTAAACTGGCCAAGTCCTAACTATAATAAACTATAAAGAATAATATAGCAAGCTATAAGCTATGTAGCACCAGCTAGCTTAGGAAGTAAATGTTGTAAATACCCTAAGTACCCCTGTCCACCACAATTCCCTCTTTCCACCATAGATAACCATTATTATGAACTTGCCATCTACCATTACCCTAACTTTTCAGTAATTTTACTACATAATGGTAAGCAGTATTGATTTGTACATTATTTGAATTGTAGTAAAATATACATAAAATTTCCTGGTTTAACCACTGGCATTATACTAAATGCCAAGTCAGTGGCATTGGGTGTATTCACACTGTTTTTGTGACTGCCACCACCACAATCTCTAGAACTTTCTCATCTTCCCAAACTGAAACTCTGGACCCATTAAACAACAATTCCCCATTCATCTCCCCTCCTTTACCTTAACCTAAGATTTTGGCAACCACCATCTACTTTCTGTCTCTATACATCTGACTCTTCTAGGTACCTCACATGAGTGGAATCACATGGTATTGGCCCTTTTGTGCCCGGCTTATTTCACTTAGCATAATGTTTTCAAGGTGCATCCATGTTGTAGCATGTGTCAGAATGTCCCTTCAATTCTTTGAAAGCTGAAAATAACATCCTATTTTCTGTATATGCTACATTTTGTTTCTCCATTCATCCCCCAATGGTCACTGGGACTATCTTCACCTTTTAGTACTGTGAATAACACTGCTATGAATATGTGTGCAAATATTTGATGATTTTGGGTATATACCCAGAAGTGGAACTGCTGGACCTTATGATAATTCTATGTTTAATCATTTTGAGGAACCACTGTGCACAGTTTTAATAGAGGCATTCAAACTGTCCGTATTCTTTTGCTAGTCACAACCATCCCTATGGGAGTCTCTGGTCCCTATCAGCACCAGAAGCACATTCTCACACAAGTCAGCCATAGCACTAGCTGCTCCGAACGAGGCCCCGGACAAAACCTGGTGGCACAGGGTTGTGTGATCCCACTGCGGAAGAGTGACACTCTCACCAGTGATGGGCTGGAGCTCCACGAGGGCGGAGGAGAGAGTGCCGCTGAGCACCTGGTACCGAGTTACAGCAACTTGTGCACTCCGGCCATGCCGCACTTTCACCATTTTCCCATTGTCCATGCGGTAGCTCGGGGACAATGTCATCTGAAGCCAAAGAAATCAAGATATGATTCTCAAGGAAGAGCAGCAACCCCTGCCTCAGGGAGGCTGCCTGCCCACCTTGTGGTGCTGCTGCTGGCCTTGCGCCTCCTTCTCCACAATGGGGATGTCCACGACTCCTGCTGAGGGCATGGGGACACGCACAGTGATGGCCCTGGGGGTGACACAGATCACTGCTTTAGCCAACCAAGCCAGAGAAGACCTCCTAGATTTGGCCACTTAGAGGATTTCACGCTGGACCTTCTGCACTCACACGTGATTTCTTATGATTGAAGGGTCATGCAAGATTCTCTTGGTGTAATGCTTAGCCTGAGAGCTGATAGATTTCACAAGCTTATCTTTTTTACTACTAAAGTCATACATGATAACTGTAGAATATTTGGGGTAAAAAAAGAAAAAAATTATATTAATAACATGGTCTTCCCAGCCTTTAAAAATGGGTATGTACAGTTAAAATTATGATAATATAATTTTGTATTTTTTTCTTTTTCAAATAATAAAAGATTGTAGATTCTGACTGCAGGCTAAATGAATAAATGAATAAATAATTGGATGAATGAACCTAAGAAAAAATTCAGAGAACTGTTCCTGGCTCATTTGCCACATAGGTAAAACAGGAGGGAACTGTACCCAAAGAAGTCACAGGGGCCAGGTACAGTGCCTCACACATGTAATCCCAATACTTTGGGAGGCCAAGGTGGGTGGATCACTTGAGGTCAGGAGTTCAAGACCAGCCTGGCCAACATGCTGAAATCCAATCTCTACTAAAAATACAAAAAAAAAAAAAAAAAATCAGCAAGGCCTGGTGGCACACACCTGTAATCCCAGCTATCCAGGAGGCTGAGGCACAAGAATCGCTTGAATCCAGGAGGTGGAGGTTGCAGTGAGCCGAGATCATGCCACTGCACTCCAGCCTGGGCGACAGAGCAAGACTCCGTCTCAAAAAAAAAAAACAAGAAGTCCTAGGAACCACAACCACAACTCAATAACTCATTCCAAATCACTTCTGTTGGTGCTCTTCCTCTCATGACCTCACAGACAGGTAGAAGACTGTTTAATCTGTCTGTATATTTATGCCTCTTTCAGGTTAATGATGCGAGATTCTCTCTGGGTACCTGGTGGTCTGTTGTATAACCACTAACCAAGGGGTCAAAATCCCATTCAGACACACTGTTTCACAACGAAGACACTCCATTTCAGTTCGAGCTACTATCTGGTACATTTTATCGTATTTTATAGATTTTATAGATCTTCTGCGACAAGATTGCCCTTCCTAATGATACGACACTACAACTCAAGAATGTTCAATCAGCAAGACCCAATTGATTGATTTCAATTCCTCCATGAACCTGATACCGAGAATGGTTACCAATTTTGAACCTTAATGGACATTTTTCACAAATAACATGTATTTTACAGTCTTAACATTTTGATACCTTGAATAGATAAGTCTCTATTTTTTATTTTTTAACTTTTCCTATGAACTAGGTACTGTGTTAAGTATTTCACATGACTCAGTCTTATTTAACCATCTCATATATCCTATTATTTCCATTTGTCATATGAAGAAAACAAAGCTTATGGAAGTGTAATAACTTGCCCAAGGCCCCACAGCTGCTAAATGACACAGTTGAGAGTTGAACACAGATCTTTTTGAGGTCTTAAGCTAGTATCCTAAATTCCTCCATTCTCCATAATCTTATTACAGCTGTTCTTAAATTTGATTGTATATCAAATTTGAAAATACAGATGCCAATCCCCACAACCATCGGACTTATGAATGAGAACCTCGTGGGTAAGTCTCAATCATGCAGAATTTTAAAGGGCTTCTCAGATCACAAAGTATCTGCAAAATCTGTAATCTAAAAAGGACTAACATTCAAAATATAAAATGAATACTTACAAATCAAATAGAAAATAATAAACAACCTAGGACAGACACATTGGCTCACGCCTGTGAGCTGTAAGTGCTGTAATCCCAGCACTTTGGTGGGCGGATCACTTTAGGTCGGGGGTTCAAGACCAGCCTGGCCAACATGCTGAAACCCCATCACTACTAAAAATACAAAAATTAGCTGGGCATGGTGGAGTGTACCTGTAATTCCAGCTACCTGGGAGGCTGAAACATGAGAACTGCTTGAACCAGGGAGGAGGTTGCAGTGAGCCGAGATTGTGCCATTGCCCTCCAGCCTAGGCAACGAGCAAGACTCCATCTCAAAGAAAAAAAAAAAAGTCCAGGCATGGTCTTAAAATACATAAATAAATAAAAATAATAAACGACCCAATAGAAAAATAAGTAAAAGAAATAAACAGTCTGTTTCCAAAAACGGAAACTCAAATAGCCAACAAACATGTAAAAAACATTGAAATTGATAGCCAACATCACTGTTATACAAGGAAATAGAAAATGTCTTTTTTTTTTTTTAACTTATCACAGTGGCAAACCCTTTAAAAATGCTTTGGCTGATAAGGGGAGATGGGTACTCACCACTGCTGGTGGGAATGTAAACTGATAAAACCTTGGTGGAGAGCAATGTGAGTACTATTAAAATGTAAATATACACACCATTCAGCCCAGCGATTCCATTTTTAGAAATTTACCCTAAAAATACATTCGCATATCCTTTGCAATAGGCTCTAAAAAATGAGAAATTACCTAAATATTCATCAGTGGTATTTCACAGAGCAATTAAAAAGGAGACAGCTCTAACTGTCCAACACAAACTGCTCTAAGATATATGATCCAAGTGAAACCTGCAGGATACGAAACTGTGTGTAAAACACAGTACCATACAGTGATACGCTTACATATGCTCGATAACTCTGGAAGTTTACACAAGATACCAGTCACAGCGATTGCCCCTGGGGAAGGGAACTGCACACATGGGGAACAGAGGGTTTCTTGTTCGCTCATGTGTCTTTTTTCTATGAAAAACACTGAGGTAAACCTCTATGTGCTAACACAGAATGATCCCCAAGACATACAGTTGGGCAGGGAAAAAACTACAATGTAAATTATACAATGTGATATATATAGATATATATATCTATGTACATACGTACCTACACACACATACTGTATACACTAGACAGGTATGTAAATGCATTGAGTAAGAACTAGAGGAATAAAAACCAAACTGATTACATGGGTTGTTACCTCAAGGGAAAAGACTAGAATGGCAGAGTGGGTGGATTCTCCAGGAGTTTTTCACATTATCTTTGTTATCTGACTATTTTTATCACAGGAATAAAATCATGTATTACTTATATAATTAATTTTTATTTCTTTAGAGACAGGGTCTCACTCTGTCATCCAGGATGGAGTGCAGTGGTGTGATCATAGCTCACTGTAATTTCAAACTCCTAGGCCCAAGTGATCCTCCCACCTTGGCCTCCCAAGTAGCTGGGACTACAGCTATATGCCACTATACCGGGCTACCTTTTTACTTTTTACAGAGAAAAGGTGTCGCTATGTTGCCCAGGCTGTTCTCCAACTCTTGGCCTAAAGTGATCCTCCCACTTCTGCCTCTCAAAGTGCTGTGATTACAGGCATGCGCCACTATGTACAGCCTATGCTTGTATAATTAATTTTTGATAATTTTGATGTATACCAGAATTAAGAACCACTGTTCTATCAGACTTAATATTCTAAGCACCAAAGCTGTTTCACATACTTTTTATAATCTCGCAGGTCCTAGTGCAGTGCCTTCTATTAATTGGAGTTTCTGCTTTTAATGGATAAATAGGTGAAAGAAATGCCTCCACTTATACCACCTCTACTGCCATCAGCAGGCCTCATACCAGTACTTCTTCACCACCTGACGGGTTCTAAACAACTCTTGGACTTGATGTGCCACGTCCTTGTCCCAGGCCAACACCATTACGCCTGTGGTTTCCTTGTCCAGCCGGTGGCACAGATGCAAGGGCTCTGCCTTGTGGCCATGAAGCATCTTTGCCAGGATAGGTAGTACATCACTGATGCAGAGCTGGACCCCAGGGCCACCTAAGAAGGAAAAAGCCAAAGATTTGAGTGGCCAGGAAAAGATCTCACCAAAGAACTCTTCTTGGGAGAAAAGCCCTTAAAGGATAAACTGTCAGTATTTTCTAGAGCATCACTACTGAAGTGTGGTCCAGAGACTAGCAACAATGGCATGTCTAGGGAGCTTATTAGAAACGAATCTCAGGCTCCCAACCTAGGCTACTCAGTAGAATCTGCATTTTACAAGCTGTCCAAATGATTCAGAAGCATAATAAAGTTTGAGAAGCACCATTCTAGAGCATGTGGCTTTCCTCTCAGACATGCTTTGCAAAACCATGAGGCCTTCGAGAAGCATTAAATAAGAGTGATTAGGAGGATAGGCTTTGGGGTTAGACATTCCTGGGGTTCTAGTCTATTCTTCTTACTAGCTATTTTTCTGACCTTGGACACGTTACTTCTCTTTCCAACTTTGCTTTCTCATTATAAAATGTAAATATCTGGAAAACAACTTCATTGGGGAATGGGAAGGCAAAAAACTGTTGTGAAAATAAAGAGAGAAAAAAATTATACAAACACTTGGCAATGTCTGATTTAGTTCCTTGTCTTTATGAATAACTATCTCCACATCTCCCAGAAAAGCATTACCTTCTTCTAGCTAAAATGGGCCTTTTCCCTCTGCAAAATTCTTTTGCAAATGCATTTTTTAAATCAATCTTTCCTGATTCACCTCAGCTGTCCCTGACAACTACATGCAACATTTGTTGAAAGACATTTGAGCGTCCACTAAATTCCAGTCACTCTGGGGTTGTATGTTACATATACTCCCACATACAGACACACACACACACACACACACACACACACACCCTTTTTTCTTATGTATCATTTTTTCATTCCCAGTTTTGATGGAAGATAACCTTTAGTCTAGAACCACACAGCCTTCATATATCTCTACAGCGATCCCTGTGGTCTGCACACAGCGTATTCCACGAATTGCTGCTTACTGTCAGATGTTTAGAAGGGGAGGACTGTCTTATTTATTTATTTCTGTGTCCTCGGTGGTTCCTTATATTGGTCAGTAGTCTACAAAGGTTTAATTAATTTGAATGCAAGGCTTTAGAGTACACCACAAGTAACGTCTCAGTTTTCCTCGGTTGTAGCAGAAAGCAGCCGCAGGTCCCTCCCATTCCCGCGTGGTCCTTACCATGCACAGGGAGACCGTAGGGCTTATTGATGACCACAAGGTTATTGTCCTGGTGGAGAATTCCTCGGGTCAGTGCCTTAGCAAGCACGTTGGGGTGGACTCGCTGCAGCTGCCGTGTGAACCGCACTATTTCTTGCACTCTCCGCTGAACAGGGTTTGTGGACACCTAGGGAGAAAGAAGGAGCTGTGGGGAATGCCTGGTGCGGAAGCGGTGGAGAAGACCTTACACAAAGCTCTGGGTGAGAATCTGAATGGGAATGACTATCTTTGCATCAGACCCGCGCCTTCCTCGAGTAATCTGAGAGCAGGGGTACCAGGGGTACCAGTTTGTCTAACCTGCGTACCCACGCAGTGGGTAAGACCGAGCCTGACAGTAGCCAAAGACCCAGCTCACGGGGAAACACCGTAACCCTTACTGACCCCTCCCCTCCACCTTCTCCCCATTCTCCCACCTGGCGTCCGAGCTATTGACTCACACGCTTTCAGTCAGAGGACCCTCCTAACTACTCCCCGTCCGGGAAACCAATGAGCGCACTGTCTCTTGGGAGTTGTGTTCCCTTCGGACTCACCGGCTTCTTGTTTGTGTCTTGTTCCCGTTTCTGGGCTCGGAGCCTCTCCGCTAATCTCTGGGCATTTACGGACGTAGAGGCAGCGGCAGCGGAACAAAATGGCTTTGAGACGGGACTGAAGAGACTCCCCAAACCCTGGCCGTTTCCCCGGATCCAGAGGCCCAACGCCCTCCACCTGGGCGCCGCCATCTTGCCAGGAAGGGAGGGGCGAGCCAAGACCACGTGGAGAAGGGCGGCCACAGTGAGGCGGGAGTGGGTGGACCCTGCAGGTCACGTGGTGCGGGGTGGGGCCTGGGCGAGTCACGGGGGGAAGATGCGCGCTCAGTGCGGCTGCGCCGGCCGGTAGCTGCAGCTGGAGCGGTGGCGTTTGGAGGAGACTCGGTGAGTGTGTAGGGAAGCAGGGCTGGGGCTGGGAAATGCCGGTGCCTCAACGCTTTAACGTTTTCCGCGTCCTCGGGATTTCCGTTCAAGAAGAACACTGGTCCGAGAAACGCTTCTCCTTTTGGTACACAATCCCACTGAAAAACTCCTCCCCGCCCCCTCGCCCCCTTAGAGGCGATGTCCCATAAACACTCGCCCCAGAGCCCTCCTAGGGACCTACGCCGTCCCTCTTAGCCACCGAATCTCTGGTGATCCGCCAGTCCCCTGCGGGACTCGTCGGGTACCCTCTTGATTGGATGCCCGGATCTCTGTAGCCTCTCCACCCGTCATCTTCCGACTCCCATCCTCTTTGTTTCACGTTGTAACCTGTCCCCCTCTCCTAAGGATGACGGCCCCTTCCCTTATCCAGGGCCCCGAGCCCCTACTTCCTACTTAGGAAGCACTGTGAGTGTTTTTTCTGTCCTTCCTCAAGAATTCATTGCTTGGGCTCTCCTCCCTACCTTCGCTACTCCTAAAGAAAAAGCTGGAAGTAGGGAGCACAGACCTTCACTTTTCCTGTTTCCTTTGTTTTTCCTCTCCTCCACAGTTTGCAACCGCACCAAACCCCCTCTCACGAGATGCGATGTTGGAATTCCCTTGCCCGAACTGCAAGTGACTCCCTCTGATTTCACTCAGGGGTGGCTGGGAAGATAAACATCTGCTTGGGATGGTAGTGTTAAAAGTAACTTAGGATGTACCTGCCATTTGTTAAGAGGAAAACTTATGCTGAGTTCAGAAAGAATGTCCTGAAAACTAATGAATCTGTGACGATAGAAGGAACAATTTTTTAAGACTGCTTGGAATGAAGGCTGCCTGAGGAGTTATTAGAGAATAGGTAGTTGAATTAGGTTTGGGTTCTACACCTCCTAAAGGGTTTGGCAGAAGGGAGCTGTACCAACAAGAAACAAAGTTGTTCAGGTGGAGCTACTCATAGAAGACTCAAGTTGAAGAGTTTGAACTAGAGGTGACAAGTTGAAGAGTTTGAACTAGAGGTAGTGGGGAGTCTTTGAAGCATCTTGAGTAGGGCAGAGAGATTCCTTGAAAGTGAAATTCTGGAAATGAATCTGGCAGTTGAATGCAGGACAGATGGGAAAGGAAAGGGTTTGATAGTTGGAAAACTAGTTACAACCTAGGTGGTCAGTGATGAGGTCTGGTCTTTTCCCCTACACTGTAACTGTCCTTTGAGTTTGAATTGCTTATGAGTTACGCAGGTAAAGACGTACTCTTGGCAGCTGCTGTTGATCTGTGAGTCCCTGGAAGACTTTTTTTTTTTAAAAATCCTCTCACCTGGCACATAGTAAACTCACAATATCTATTAGATGGCTGAAGTGCATCATAAATGTATGCTAGGTGTGTCTGAACATTTTGAATTGTCTTATTTCTGTCACCGGCCTGAAGAATGAACGTAGAGGCAGATGTATTTGTAAAGTTGGAAAGAAGCAAGCCTTGTGTACGTTTCTGTTATAAGGCAGGTGTAAATGCCGATTCAGATATAAATTCGAAGAATTCCAAGGGAGATTGAGAAACAACATCCATTTCTCCTGTTCCCCCCACCGCCCTGCACATTTACCAGTAGGACAGAGATCTATAAAAGTTGAGAAATTCCACCCTCAAAGAATTATTACCTTCCATGCTCCAAACCTAGGTTCTCATTTCACTAAACAGATGAACGTCATGTATTACTTAGATGCTTGAAGCTCCCTTTTCCAATTACCCTGAAATTTTGACGTCGAGAATTAAATTCATATCATTACATTAATTAAAAACTTGTTTTGGGTACAGGACTTTTATAGTTTTGTGTCCGGGATGGGAGAACCTGTTTCTACCCTAACTTTATGGCATTCGGGAAACTACACCTGTTCTTGCAGAATTGGCCTTCTCTGGCAGGAAACAAAACCAAGAACCAACTCAAATGTCATTGCTAGTGACACAGAGCTTATGCTCTAGGGTTTCAGGTTAAGTCAAAGCACACAGTGACGAAGAATAAAAGTATTTGTTCCTTATTTCTGGAGAAGGAACTTTTAGGTTTGTCTTGTTGAAACTTTGTAGAGAAGTTTGATATGACAGTACAGCTTTAGCCAGTATGGGTACGTAAGTTACGACATCCTTGATGTTTCTCCCGTGAGTCTAGGCACTTGGTGATTTAAAGTAGAGTTGTTCTCAGTATAAAGAATTTATGCAAATATCATGTCTTTTTTTTTTTTTCAATTTTCAAAGAGCAATAATCGCCCCTCAGATAAACCTCATTGGCTGCGATACTGCCGCTGCCAAACGCTCTTTTGTTTCTGGTTTTTGTTTTTGTTTTTTATAATCTCTATCTTGCCTCCTCCCTCTTCCTCATTCAGCTGGTCCCTTTTTAGGCAGTTCACTTTTCCATTTCTGCGTCAATGTCACAGTCCATTTGTTGGGAACTCCTCTTGTCTAAACTATTTTCTTAAAACAAGGAAGGAAATTCTATTAGTGATTTCTTCATTCTTGCAGAGTACAGCTCTATTCAAACATGACTTATTTACATTGATTTTGATATATCATAATATGTGCCCCCAAAATAACTATATGAAGAACTTGATAGTTTCTTTTTAAAGATAGTTCCTAGTCTATTTGGGAACAAAAAGGCTGCATTAGTATTTCACAAGTATAAAGAAGGACTGACTAATAAAGGAACTTGCGTTTATCATAAATTTAAGGTTAATCAGTGGCATGAAGTTTAAGTTACACCTCCTCAAACTGTGATTTGCTAGTTGTAGATTAACCAGCGATTCCATTTCCTTGAAAAGCAGGAAGTACTTGGACATTGTTTTATGGTTTTATAGAGATTAAAAGACGCAATTAGCAGGAACTCTTGGGAGGTGCCCTGGAAAGTGCAGTCACTGGGAGCCAGGAGATGTGGGACTAGTCCCAGTTCAGCCGCTGCGAACTTGAACAAATAATTTGGGCTTCAGTTTTTTTGTCATTTAAAAGATCTTTGCAACTCTGTTTCTAGTCTATGAAGATTTTCCACTGATACATAAGTACTTCTCTTTCAGCCTGAATCAGTGGGATTTATTTCAGGTTTATCTTGAATACATTTAGCATTGATACTAAGAAACCGATTTCTGCTCTTGTCCCCAGAATTTAACTTTTCGCCACTGAGCTAATGTTTATATTTGGAGGTTACTTCATTGAATGGTGTTGGAATATACTTTAAGATTTCTGGCCGGGTGCGGTGGCTCACGCCTGTAATCCTAGCACTTTGGGAGGCTGAGGTGGGCGGATCACGAGGTCAGG
>NC_045446.1:115372796-115433987 GCF_002776525.5 Piliocolobus tephrosceles
TTTGACGTCGAGAATTAAATTCATATCATTACATTAATTAAAAACTTGTTTTGGGTACAGGACTTTTATAGTTTTGTGTCCGGGATGGGAGAACCTGTTTCTACCCTAACTTTATGGCATTCGAGAAACTACACCTGTTCTTGCAGAATTGGCCTTCTGTGGCAGGAAACAAAACCAAGAACCAACTCAAATGTCATTGCTAGTGACACAGAGCTTATGCTCTAGGGTTTCAGGTTAAGTCAAAGCACACAGTGACGAAGAATAAAAGTATTTGTTCCTTATTTCTGGAGAAGGAACTTTTAGGTTTGTCTTGTTGAAACTTTGTAGAGAAGTTTGATATGACAGTACAGCTTTAGCCAGTATGGGTACGTAAGTTACGACATCCTTGATGTTTCTCCCGTGAGTCTAGGCACTTGGTGATTTAAAGTAGAGTTGTTCTCAGTATAAAGAATTTATGCAAATATCATGTCTTTTTTTTTTTTTTTCAATTTTCAAAGAGCAATAATCGCCCCTCAGATAAACCTCATTGGCTGCGATACTGCCGCTGCCAAATGCTCTTTTGTTTCTGGTTTTTGTTTTTGTTTTTTATAATCTCTATCTTGCCTCCTCCCTCTTCCTCATTCAGCTGGTCCCTTTTTAGGCAGTTCACTTTTCCATTTCTGCGTCAATGTCACAGTCCATTTGTTGGGAACTCCTCTTGTCTAAACTATTTTCTTAAAACAAGGAAGGAAATTCTATTAGTGATTTCTTCATTCTTGCAGAGTACAGCTCTATTCAAACATGACTTATTTACATTGATTTTGATATATCATAATATGTGCCCCCAAAATAACTATATGAAGAACTTGATAGTTTCTTTTTAAAGATAGTTCCTAGTCTATTTGGGAACAAAAAGGCTGCATTAGTATTTCACAAGTATAAAGAAGGACTGACTAATAAAGGAACTTGCGTTTATCATAAATTTAAGGTTAATCAGTGGCATGAAGTTTAAGTTACACCTCCTCAAACTGTGATTTGCTAGTTGTAGATTAACCAGCGATTCCATTTCCTTGAAAAGCAGGAAGTACTTGGACATTGTTTTATGGTTTTATAGAGATTAAAAGACGCAATTAGCAGGAACTCTTGGGAGGTGCCCTGGAAAGTGCAGTCACTGGGAGCCAGGAGATGTGGGACTAGTCCCAGTTCAGCCGCTGCGAACTTGAACAAATAATTTGGGCTTCAGTTTTTTTGTCATTTAAAAGATCTTTGCAACTCTGTTTCTAGTCTATGAAGATTTTCCACTGATACATAAGTACTTCTCTTTCAGCCTGAATCAGTGGGATTTATTTCAGGTTTATCTTGAATACATTTAGCATTGATACTAAGAAACCGATTTCTGCTTTTGTCCCCAGAATTTAACTTTTCGCCACTGAGCTAATGTTTATATTTGGAGGTTACTTCATTGAATGGTGTTGGAATATACTTTAAGATTTCTGGCCGGGTGCGGTGGCTCACGCCTGTAATCCTAGCACTTTGGGAGGCTGAGGTGGGCGGATCACGAGGTCAGGAGATCAAGACCATCCTGGCTAACACGGTGAAACCCCGTCTCTACTAAAAATACAAATAGACAGGGATGGTGGTGGGCACCTGTAGTCCCAGCTACTTGGGAGGCTGAGGCAGGAGAATGGCGTGAACCCGGGAGGCAGAGGTTGCAGTGAGCCGAGATCGTGCCACTGCATCATTCCAGCCTGGGTGGAAGTGTGAGACTCCGTCTCAAAAAAAAAAAAAAAAAAAAAAAAAGATTTCCTCAATGGGGGCGGGGTGCGCGGCTCACACCTTAATCCCAGCACTGTGGGAGGCCTAGCGGGGAGGATCTTTTGAGCCTAGGAGTTTGAGATCTCCTGGGCAACATAGCAAGACCTTGTCTCTACAGAGAATCACAAAATTAGCTGGGCATGGTGACGCACCTGTGGTCCTAATTACCTTGAGGCTAAGGTGGGAGGATCACCTGGGCCCAGGAAGTCAAGGCTGCAGCTTCGGTGAACCGTGATTGCAGTACTACACTCCAGCCCGGGTGACAGAAACAGACCTGTCTCAAAGAAAGAGAAAAAGTAATTTGTGTAATATGGTTTAAAAGTCAGATAGTAATAAAAGATTCATATTTAAAAAACAGTTTCTCAGGCTGGGTGCACCTGTAATCCCAGCACTTTGGGAGGCTGAGGTTGGTGGATTGCCTGAGGTCAGGAGTTTGAGACCAGCCTGGCCAACATGGTGAAACCCAATCTCTACTAAAAGTACTAAAATTAGCTGAGCGTGGTAGCGTGTGCCTGTAATCCCAGCTACTTGGGAGGCTGAGGTAGGAGAATCGCTTGAACTGAAGAGATGGAGTGAGCCGAGGTTGTACCATTGCACTCCAGCCTGAGTGACAGAGCGAGACTCCGTCACCAAAAAAAAAAACCAACAAAACAAAAACCGTTCCTCTGCCCTCCCTACCTCATAGTCCTATTCTTTAGAGGCAACTACTCAGTTGTTTTCCTCTTTTCCTCTGTCTTTACAGTAAGTTGTCAACATCATCAGTATTCTTGAAACACCATATAACAAAACCAGTTTTACCATATGGTTTCTATGGTGTTTTTCTGGTCACAAAAACATACCCAACTTCTAAATAAAGACCAAAACATTTCTAATATGAAACACTGAAACAAGTAAGATTTTCACCCACTTTTTGGTGAGTCAGTGAGTTACTACAATCATAGTGGTGGTGGGTTAAATCAAGGAATAAATGTGTGCAAAGTGAAAATTGTCAAAAGCATTTCCTATCACCATACTCAGTTCCAAAACAATCAATCACCAATAGGGCAGGCCCACTGAGAGCTTTTGTGCCACATCAGTTATTGTTGTGCATTTGAATGATTACCATAAACTTTGCAGATTTTTGTTTGCTGGTAATTTGTATTCATTCATGCATTTTCCAGCTCAGGCTCACAGGTGACTGGCACAAGGCAGGAGCCAGCCCTGGACAGGACGCCATCTATCGCATAGGGTGCGCGTGTACACACACAAACACAGGGACCATGTAGACACACCAGTTAACCTAGTGGGCACGTCTTTGAGACGTGGGAGGAAAGCAGAATACCTGGAGAAAACCCACACAGACGTGGGGAGAACGTGCCAGCTCCACACAGATGGGTGACCTCAGCCAGGAATCACTTATTTTCTCATCAATGTTACGAAAAAACGATGTTGAACAAAATGACTTTTTTTGAGAGTCTGCTGTATCTTCTTGTTGCTAAATAGTTGGTTTGTTATTCTTTCTTGGTTTTCCCCTCATGTTTGGCCTGTTGATTTCTTGTAGCAATAGATTAGTATTTAGCTCTTGCATCCCACCACTTTCCTATTTTTCCATGCCGTCTATCCCCAATACAGTTCTATTGTAATTTTTTGCTAAAACAGGTAGCTTTTATGTACTTACACCTCTGTCAAATACTGTTCACTGTTGAGCTAGATGATCTGTGACAGTGTGTTCCTCCTGGTGTGTAGGTTGGCTTTCACCTGTGTGTTTCATGTACCTACTGTTAATTTTTTCCCAAATGCTCCAATATATTTGTCACATTCTTGTCAGTAACATTTTCTGTGAGCTCAAATGTATCACCTGTTTATTGGAGCTCTGCCTCCTCCTCCTCCTCCTCCTCCTCCTCCTCCTCCTCCTCCTCCTCCTCCCCCCTTTACTGTTGCTCTCAAGAACTGCTGCCCTGGGGTCCTCCTGGACCTCCCCTTTCCTGTGCAGGAACCGTGTCTTCCTCTTTCTGGGCTTATGTCTTTATTTTTTAAAAGCACATGCTTCAGTTATTTCTAAGAAGTATTTGAATGACTTTGTTTAGCCCACACACTTGTTTGATAGTTTGGCAGTTACATAATTCTAGATTGGAAATAAGGTTCTCTCAGAGTGTTGAAGGCATCTGTAATTGCTCTAGAGACATGGTGATTCAAATCCTTCTTATGCAACCTTATTTTTTTTTTTTTTTTTTTTTTTTGAGACGGAGCCTCGCTCTGTCGCCCGGGCTGGAGTGCAGTGGCCAGATCTCAGCTCACTGCAAGCTCCGCCTCCTGGGTTTACGCCATTCTCCTGCCTCAGCCTCCCGACTACAGGCGCCCACCACCTCGCCCGGCTAGTTTTTTTTTTTTTTTTTGTATTTTTTTAGTAGAGACGGGGTTTCACCATGTTAGCCAGGATGGTCTCGATCTCCTGACCTCGTGGTCCGCCCGTCTCGGCCTCCCAAAGTGCTGGGATTACAGGCTTGAGCCACCACGCCCGGCCTCAACCTTATTTTGTTTGTTTTCTCCCCTTCTGGAAGTTTTGAGGGTATTCTCTGTCTCTGGTGTTCTGCAGTTTCATGATGTGTATTAACACCAGGGTGTGGGTCTTTACTCAGCTGTCGTGCTGGCTTCTCACAGATGGATTTGGTTCTGGAAATTCATGTTCTCTAGTTCCAGGATGTTTTCTTATACTATTTTTGTGATTTTTCGCTCAATCTTTAATTTTTCTTTGATACCTTTTTGTAATATCCATTCTTGTTATGTGGACATGATGGGCTCAGAGGGCCCATCGTAGTGTTTTAGTTTTCTTCCTCTCTGCATGGGCTCCATTTCCTCCAGGTGATGTGGGCCTTTGCACCTGTGCGTCTGTCTGGATGTGTCTTCCTTCAGATATCCAGTGACTTGCTCCCACACCTCACTTTGGATGAATCCACAAGTCTTTGCTTAAATGCCACCTCAGTGAGGAGAGCACTGGATTGAGAGGTTCAGACCCCCATCTCACTTCCCTGCCTTGTTTCTCTCCAGAAGCATTTCCCACCATCTAGCATCCCACATATTTATTTACTTCTCTCCCTCACCACTAAAATAAACATTCTATGAGGGCAGGGATTTTGTTTTTTTTTGTTTGCCTCTATAATTCCAGCCTCTGAAACAGTGCCTGGTGATGAATAGATGCTTAATAATTTAAGGAATAAATGACTTATTTTATTGTGGGATTTCTTCGAATGTCGAATGATTCTGACTGTTCATTTTTGTTTTTTGTTAGTTTAAGTTCCCAGCATGGGTCTTGTTGGGTGGTGGGCATCACTGGAGGGTGACTGGTATACATGGGTTTTGTGTATATGTTTGTACAAATGTATATGTTTGCTAATGTTTCTTTAACTGACAGTACATTGGTTGCTGGGACAAGGATGGGGGCTTGGATAACCTTTTAGTGTGCATCTGTTGACATAATCTGTGTTTTCAGTTCTTCATTGCTCCTACTGATGTATTTCACTCCAGACCCATTTCAGATTTCAGTTCATTTTTCTCTAAACCTCTGGATTTGGAGGTGGAGAAAACAGATGAAAATAGATAGTGCTCTGGCTTAGCAGGGGGTGAGGAAGACACTTTGCACATTAGTTAAATAGACTTTATGCCAATCCACATTTTCAGGTCTGCATATAAAGCTTGCTTTCCATCTCCAAAAATTCATTGAAAACTTGAATGCCTCTCTCCTGCACCTCACGTTCTTGGTTTTATACCTTGAAAAAAGAAAAACTGCTCTGTTGTCATTTTAATAGGGTCCTTGGGAAAACATTAAGAGTAAACACTTAAGGACGGAAGTTATGTTTTATATTCTTAGTGTCATGGAATGCAGCACAGTAATATCACATAAGGAAAAGCACAAATTTCTTGTTTTCCTTGTTTATTTTTGGAAGCTTATCCTTCAGCTCTTATTTATCTTTTTTTTTTTGGAGGAAGGGTCTTTCTCTGATGCCCAGACTGGAGTGGGCGTGATCATGACTCACTGCAGCCTTGACCTCCTGGGTTCAAGCGATCCTCCCACCTCAGCCTCCTAAGTAGCTGGGACCATAGGCATGTGCCACCACACCTGGCTAATTTTTTATTTTTGTAGAGACAAGTTCTCCCTATTGTTTATATGCCTTAAGAGTCACATTGACAGTGCGTAAGAAACACTCTCTTTTTAGCTCTCTTGCTAAGGAGCAGGTTTGAGATTTGTTGCCAGAACTTAGTACTTCACTGCAGTTTTACAGATTCCGCGGGAGTCTTGTCCATGGGGCTGGGAAGTGTCTACCCTCTGCTGACTCTTCTAGGTTCCTGCTCTTCCCCAGTGCCTCCCTCCCCCCAGCCACTAGAAATAGACTGCTTCTTTCTTTATTCTACTGCGGAAAACATGCACTACTGTACTTATTAAAATTAACTAAAAAAAAAACTCAAGCAGCTTGAGTTTTTTTAAAGTTAATAAGACATTGAAGGAAGAATTTTGTTTCAAAGGAGGGGCTTATATGTACAAAGATTTATGGCGTAAAAGCAGGGGCAAGCTAATGAATGATGTTTTTAGAATTGATATGAACATGAACCCAGGATGCTCAGACTTACTCCGAGAGTTCCTCTTAAAAACTGCTTTTCTCCCCATAAACCCTAATGTCAGCAGTGGTTAGCTCCACATTGGAGGAAGGGGGCTTCATTTTGCTCTTTCTGCATATTTCCTGCAGTGATCTGTTACTTTCAAGTTTGGGGGAAAGATGCTGTCTTTATCCTGAATGAAGTGTCCATCTGCCTGCTTTGAGCCCAGGCTGCCCAGCTTTCTGGTTGCTCTCTGAGAGTCCTCCTTGGTCTTCCACTGACCACGTTCACTTCCTTGTGAAAGTACGTTTTTAGTCTCCCTAGTCTGTTTTCTGTTTTCTCTCTCCTCTCTCTCTTTTTTTTTTTTTTTAATACCTTCAATTGTTTTCACTGGCCACTTTTTTTTTTTTTTTTGAGATAGAGTCTTGCTCCGTCGCCCAGGCTGGAATGCAGTGGCGTGATCTCGGCTCACTGCCATCTCTGCCTCCCAGGTTCACGCCATTCTCCTGCCTCAGCCTCCTGAGTAGCTGGGACTACAGGCACATGCCACCACATCCAGCTAATTTTTGTATTTTTAGCAGAGACGGAGTTTTACCATGTTGGCCAGGATGGTCTCGATCTCCTGACCTCATGATCCACCTGCCTCGGCCTCCCAAAGTGTTGGGATTACAGGCGGTAAGCCCCCATGCCCGGCTTTTTTTTTTTTTTAAGACTGTTGCTTGGGTGGGTTTGGTTTTTTTTTTTTTTTTTTTTTTTTTTTTTTTAGGAGTTTTCAGATTCTTATTTCAGATCTGAACAGTGCGTTTCAGCTCTCAGTTCATCTTCAGATCAAAGAGAATAGTAGACCGGGCGCAGTGGCTCACACCTGTAATCCCACCACTTTGAGAGGCCAAGGCAGGTGCATCATTTGAGGCCAGGAGTTTGAGACCAGCCTGGCCAACATAGTGAAACCCCGTCTCTACTAAAAATACAAAAATTAGCCAGACACGGTGGCGTGGGCCTGTAATCTCAGCTACTTGGGAGCCTGAGGCAGGAGAATAGCTTGAACCCGGGAGGCAGAGGCTACAGTGAGCTGAGATCAAGCCACTGCACTCCAGCCTGGGTGACAGTGTAAGACTCTGTCTCAAAAAAAAAAAAAAAAAAAATTAATTTTCGGTTAATTTTTATTAGGAAAAAAGAATATCCTAAAAAGAATATCGTGCCAGTTTAAGGTTACAGATTTACTTTCTTCTCTGGATTCCCTTTGATTCATAGTCTCTCGTTTGGAAATGATCCAAATATGTTATTCTGAAGTATATGACAGTTTTTTCAAAATCAGTAAATACATATGTTGGTGCTTAAAACAGAAGAAAATAATGGACTGTAAGTATTATCACATAGCTTATTTCTACTATTCAAAGATCTGATTAACTTAGGATAAGGAGCAGGTTGTTGAATTGTTTTTTGGCTTCTAAGTTTGAAGTACAATCTGAAAGTACCTCTCAGTGTTGAAGGGCTGCCTGACTGAAACTTAAGTGGGTATCTCCTGGGCCTGAAGCACCACCAAGATCTGAACTGAAGGTAGCGTTTTGGGAGTCCTTAGCATTTAGTTGGTATTTTAAGGTCTAGGGGTGAATAGGGTGGGAAGGGAAGGGAGTATGTAAAGGAAATAGACCAGAGAGCCCTGTGGATCCTCAACATTTAGGAAACAGGGAAGACCTCCCTCTAGAGGGGAGGGAGGGAAACCAGGAAAAGGCGAGATGGACTTCAGCGGCGGGTGTTTCAGGAGGCAGAGGAGGATGAATACGAACAATATCACTGAATTTTGCGAGAAGGGTGTTTATCTCCCATAAAGCTTTCCTTGATTTTCCTCAAGCACAAGTGCTTATCTCCTTGGTACCTCATCCAGGCATGTTAAACTTGGCACAAACATGTTGTAAAGATTTGTTTATAGTTTGTTTCTCCAAAGGTGTAGACTTGTTAAGGGTGGGGCTCACGGCTTGTTCAGTTTTGTGAGATGGTATTGTTTTGTGTCTTAACATCATGGGCACTGACTCCATGTCTAATGTGTAATAGTTGTGTGACTTTCAACAAGCTGCTTACCATCTGTGTGCTTCTGTTTCATTATCTATTCCATTCATGATATGAGATGACAATAGCTTCTACTTCACAGAAGAGCGAATATGTGTGAAGTATAGAAAACAGTGCCTGGCTTAGTGTCAGCGCTATGTAGTGTTTGGTGGAGGAGAACTGGAGGCGGCAATACTAATATTCTTAGCACAGTGCTTGATGTTTAATGGATATTTGAACGTGAAAATGTAGCAACCTGTGGCGAATTCAGTTCCTAGCATTTTAAAATTCCGCAGGCATGTACAGAATGTAATCGTGACCAGGCCATAGGAGAACTACAAATGGAAGTGGACTGGGAGGAAAGTGCATGCAGCTTTGTTTTATGAAGCAAGTCTATAGGCTTTCGACAGAAGTACTATGTGATCCTAATTTCTTGTTGTTAGGAAGGAAAAATCTAAAAGATGAAGAAGACTCCTCCAGAGCAGGTGAGAATCTTTATGTGTAGGGATGAACAGCTTTAAACAGGTGAGTGGCGGATGTCAGCATGGAAGGTATTTGTTTGGATGAGAGAAAATACTACAACCTTCCCATTCATCCTGATTTTTGCAGCTCAGAAAATTAGAAATATCAGTTGATCCCTTGGACTTTAGTTAATGGTAGAAACACACTCAATCGATCAGCAAATATTTGAACATTTTCTGTACCATATACACACTTTATAACAGGAACTATGCTATGGGATGGGGATAAGTTGATAAATAAATTAGACACTGTACTTGCCCTAGAAGGACTTTTATTCTTGTGGGAGAGGCCAATAACTGCAAGTACTGAGAGATACAAACTAGGAACTGAAGTATAAATGAAGAACTTGGGGTAAAGGGAGTGGAAAACCAGGCTACAGATGGTAACATTTAAATTGAGATGCCAAGGAGGAGGGTGTGGGGAGGCCCTTGCAGAATATTGCTCTGAGGAAAGTCTGTAGCCAGGAACTTGAGGTGGGGCAGGGGACGGGGGAGTGTTCAAGCAGTTGAGAGAGGCCTGTGCACCTCAAGAGCCCAGCGAGTGAGGGAGGGGGCTGGATGGATGTTGTGTGGATGGCGGACATTGGATCATGCCACGATGAGGAGTATAATGTTATTAAACACAGTGAGAAGCCATGGAATGATTTTAAAACATGACTTAACCCAATTTGTGTTTTGAAATCTCTTTTGCTGGGGCCGGGCACAGTGGCTCACACCTGTAATCCCAGCACTTTGGGAGGCCGAGGTGGGCGGATCACGAGGTCAGGAGATCGAGACCATCCTGGCTCACACAGTGAAACCCCATCTCTACTAAAAATACAAAAAATTAGCTGGGCGTGGTGGCGGGCACCTGTAGTCCCAGCTGCTTGGGAGGCTGAGGCAGGAGAATGGCTTCAATCTGGGAGGCGGAGCTTGCAGTGAGCTGAGATCGCGCCACTGCACTCCAGCCTGGGCGACAGAGCGAGACTCCGTCTCAAAAAAAAAAAAAAGAAGAAAAGAAAAATCTCTTTTGCTGCTACATAAGCTTTTCTTTTTTCTCTAATTGTATTTTAGATAGATTTAATATGTAAAGTAAGAGAAACTGCTTTCTTAGCTCGAAATACTGATGCCCGTGAATCATTTGCCAGAAATAGTTCTTCCCCTAAGAATCAACCCTTAAAAATCAGTTTACAATGTAGACATCAGAGACTTGAGTTATAAAGTTATTTATATATAAAATGTTCTGGGGCCAAACAATGGTCTTGGAACCTTAAGTTGAAGTTTTCTCCTGCCGTCTAGGATCAGATTACCTTCACTGCTAGTACCACTGGCGTATCTAAAACATGATAGTCTGAATATTGATTTATTTGTGTATACAGTTTTCCCATTTGTTCCATTTAAAAACTAAATGGCTTTTTATGGTCCTTATTAAAAGCAGTTACAGGGTGTTCTTTTGTTTGAGTGAGTTTGTGAAATAAATATCTGAATGCCTGCTGTGTGCCAGGCACTGTTCTGCACTCTTGGACTACATCCATAAACTAAACAGGCAAAGGATCCCTGTCTTTGGGAGACTTACATTCCAGTGGAGGAGGCAGATAACAATAAATATAATTAGGGCCAGGTCCAGTGACTCTCGCCTCTAATCCCAGCACTTTGGGAGACTGAGGCTGGCAGATTGCTTGAACCCGGGTGTTTGAGACCAGCCTGAGCAACATGACAAAACCCTGTCCCTACAAAATACAAAGAAATCAGCCGGGTATGGTGGCATGCACCTGTAGCACTGGGAGACTAAGATGGGAGGATTGCTTGAGCCCCGTGGAGGTCAAGGCTACAGTGAGCCATGATCACACTACCATGTTCCAGCCTGGGTGACAGAGCGAGACCCTGTCTCAAAAAAAAAAATTTGTAGAGTCATACTACTAATAAATAATTGGTGTATTAGAGGGTGCTGTGTACTATGAAATAAAAAGTAGAACAGCTAACATGGTAGGGGGTATAATTTTAAATAGGATAGTTAGAGTAGCATCATTGAGAAAGTAAAATCTGAGTAAAGGCATGGAAACCTGTGCAGATACATGGAGAAAGAACATTCCAGGCAGAAGGAACCATCTGTACAAAGGAAAACCCCAAGGTCGGGTGTACCAGGCCTGTTTGAGGAACAGTGAAGAGGCCGGTGGGGCTGGAGGGAGGGAATGTGACAATATCTTGGCTTTCTAGGAATGTGTTTCTCCTCAGTCAATTTCAAAAAGCTCATAAGCCAAAACTAATGAATAATTAGGCAGAGAACTCCCATCCCATGAATGTTCTGCAGATGGTAACCTATGAACACCCAGACTCATGTCTTAACTCAAGTTAGGTAATTCCGAAATAATGCAAACGTTCCTTAAATTCAGTTCACAGGGCAGCTGAGCAAACAAGATCTCTTTTATGTGAATAAGAAACTGAAGACTTTTGCCATTCCAATTTCTAGATCTCCAGATTAGAAGCCAGAAGGCTCTTCGTTGCAGCAGAGGATGGCAAAGATGCCAAGTGCACTTGGCATCTAAAGAGAGGCAGCGATTGCGGGCTTAGGGAGAACTGCCCTTTAAGAGCAGCTTTTCTCAGGTCCCCTGTTTCTTTCGAGCTCAGTAGCACCAAATCCTTTTCAATTTTTTATTTAGCAATCCATATTTTCTGTTATTTGACGCAGTGAAATTTTCCATTTGTTCCCTAAGTTTCCAATCTTAAATTTGGCACACTACTTTCATAAGGTCATAATCATTGCCCACTATAGTAGAATATTGCCCAAGTTGTGTGTACATCTCGTGTATTCTGTGGGTGTAGATCATTAGCACTGTCTTTGTTTCAGATACACAATACTTTTTATAAAGAGCCACACCCAGTTTCTCCCATGAGGTCGCTAGAGCTGTTCCAGTAATACTTGCCCACAGCTAATCCTTTCCCATGTTGTTTCTGAATTTTAATTTTGATAAGTAGAGTATCCTTTTGTAGCTTCTTAAGCTTCAGATTGATTCCTTTCCCAACTTGTCATGGTTGGTCAGTTTGAATCCTCTTCTGTGAGTTGCTGTTCATTGTTTCCAGCTTCGTTTTCCGTGAGGCTGGAGTGAAGTAAGATTACTAAAGACATGTAATCCCAGCACTTTGAGAGGCCAAGGCGGGCAGATCATTTGAGGTCAGGAGTTCGAGACCAGCCTGGCCAACATGGTGAAACCCTGTCTCTACTAAAAATATAAAAATTAGCTGGGCATGGTGGTGGGCATCTATAATCCTAGCTATTTGGGAGGCTGAGGCAGGAGAATTGCTTGAACCCAGGAGACAGAGGTTGCAGTGAGCTGAGATTGCACCACTGCACTCCAGCCTGGGTGACAGAGTGAGACTGTCTCAAAAAAAAAAAAAAAAAAAAAAAAAAAGATTACTAAAGAAACTGTTCAGAAACATGGATCTTTGACTTTCTGAGGCAAAAAATAGTCCGCATTCTTCTCATAGCCAAAAAGGAACATGGTACAAGTTCATATCACTGTGAATTAGAAAGGCCCTTGAGAAATTTAACAGGCCTTTTCTCTCCTTCCCCCAGGCAGGACTGCATATAGATCACCCCCAAATCTACTAGTCTGCTCTCTTTTTCTTTAAAAGGAAATGCAACTACCTCTTTTGGCCTCCAGTTCTGTTGCCATTTTAAATAGGAAGGTCAAGAACCTAGCATTGGCCAGGTGCAGTGGCTCACACCTGTAACTGTAGCGCTTTGGGAGGGCTGAGGCAGGGAGATCACTTGAGCCTGGGAGTTCAAGACCAATCTGGGCAACGTGGTAAAACCCTGTATCTACAAAAAATTAGCCAGGCACGGTGGTGTGTGCCTGTAGTCCCAGCTACCTGAGAGACTGAGGTGGGAGGATCACCAAGCCTGGTGGTCGAGGCTGCAGTGAGCCATGATCGTGCCTGGGCAACCGTGAGACCCTGTCCAAAAAAAACAAAACAAAACAACAACAACAACAAAACACCTAGCATTTAGCAGACTTAAATTTATTAACTGTTGAATGATAAATTAAAAGAGAGAAATTGAATGCTCTCAAACAAAACAAGCTTCTTGTTCTTGTTTTTTTTTTTTTTTTTGGAAACTGAGTCTTGCTCTGCCACCCAGGCTGGAGGGCAGTGGCGTGATCTCATCTCACTGCAGCCTCCGCCCCCTGGGTTCAAGCAATTCTCCTGCCTCAGCCTCCTGAAGAGCTGGGCCTGCAGGCGCCCATCACCATGCACAGCTAATTTTTGTATTGTTAGTAGAGATGGGGTTTCGCCATATTGGCCAGGCTTGTCTTGAACTCCTGACCTCAGATGATCCACCTGCCTTGGCCTCCCAAAGTGCTGGGTGGCGTGAGCCACCGTGTCCAGCCACAGCTTATTCTTAAATCCCTCTTTAGTTCGTACTCTGATAACTGGGTTTTATATATAACTAAACCTATGATGAGTGTTTATTCAATTATTTTTAATCCTGTCTGTCTAAAATATTGTACACTTGAATGTAAACTCGAACGTAATTATGTAATGATGAATAAAGTGAACTTGAGTGATTTTTTTTGTACCTCTTCATGTTGTAACACATTTGTTTTTCTTTTAATTCTAAGAATAACTGTAACACAGATCTACTTCATATCTTTCTTATCTTCCTGTTCTTGGTTTTGCTATGAATGGGTTTTGGATTCCATGCTCGCAACGTAGGGACCTCCAAGATATTTCACCTGGTGTAGCCAAGTGAATTCACTTAATCACTATAGACAGTCAGTTATGCTTAAGGGTTTTTAATGGTGAATTTTTAAAATTTTCAAAATCTGTTATTTATTTATTTTTGAGATGGGTTCTCACTTTGTCACCAGGCTGGAGTGCAGCGGCGTGATCACGGTTCACTGCAGCCTTGACATCCCAGGCTCCAGTGATCCTCCCTACTCAGCCTCCCACGTAGCTGACACTATAGGTATGCACTACCACACATGGCTAATTTTTGTATTTTTGGTACACATGGGGTTTCGCCATGTTGCTCAGGCTGGTCTTGAACTTCTCAGCTCAAGCATTCTACCTGCCTGAGCCTCCCAAAGTGCTGGGATTATAGGCGTGAGCCACTGCGCCCAGCCAAAAAACTCTTTTTTAATTTTTAGCTCTGTTTAAGTTGGAAATCCTCAAGGAAGTGAAAAGGGGTGAAAATTAAGTGGAATATATTTACTAAACATTTTTATTTTTATTTACTTATTTATTTATTTTGAGACAGGGTCTCGCTTTGTCACCTAGGCTGGAGTGCAGTGGCACGATCTCAGATCACTACAACCTCTGCCTCCTGGGTTCAAGCAGTTCTCCTGCCTCAGCCTCCCTCCTAAGTAGCTGGGATTACAGGTGTGTGCGACCACACCTAGCTAATTTTTATATTTTGTGTGGAGATGGGGTTTTGCCGTGTTGGCCAGGCTGGTCTCAAACTCCTGAGCTGAAGTGATCCTCCTGCCTCAGCCTCCCAAAGTGCTGGGATTACAGGCGTGAGCCACCAGGCCTGGCCCATTTTAATTTTTATAACAGAAAAATCTCCCCTTTATTAAGACTTGTCAATTTTTTTGTTTGTTTGTTTGTTTGTTTGTTTTTGTTCTGAGACAGTCTCATTCTGTTGCCCAGGCTGGAGTGCAGTGGCATGATCTTGGCTCACTGCAACCTCCGCCTCCCGGATTCAAGCAATTCTCTGCCTCAGCCTCCTGAGTAGCTGGGATGACAGGTGCCCACCACCACACCCGGCTAATTTTTTGTGTTTTTAGTAGAGATGGGGTTTCACCATCTTGGCCAGGCTGGTCTTGAACTCCTGACCTCTTGATCCACCCGCCTTGTCCTCCCAAAGTGCTGAGATTACAGGCATGAGCCACCCGTGCCCAGCCTCAAATTTTAACTCATAGAGAATATCCTTTATAATGATGGTGTCTTCTGGAATGCCCCAGACTTGGAAGAATCTGCATTTATACACAGTATATTGTGTTTACTCTGTTGACATAAAAGTAAGCTACTGAGGGTTGTTTCCCGTGGGTAACCCATGCTATTTTTGTAGTAGAAATTGTTAAGGACTCACTAGAGTCCTTAAAGAGTTATCTTGCCCTTAAAGAGTTATTCAGTTTCGTTTTTAATGAATAACCTATGCCATTTGTGATGGCTTTGTTTGTATGACCATACTACTTGATTTATGGGAAATATCTGATATTTTAAAAGTCTCCTTCCTTAGCAACATGTGTCATTATTTTCAGGATATACCTTCTCAGAAGCTGTACAGAAGGAAAAGCAGTGACAAAGAAAGAAGTTGTCATTCTTTGCACGGTAAAATCATCACCTCCAGTCACCAACTTCTAATTCAGATTAGGTTTTAATTTGTTCATTATTTCTTCTTGAAACACTTTTGTTCCCTATACATAGGCGTTACTTTGGCTTTATAATAGAAAATAACAAGCAACATCTGAGCTCTTTTGTTTGTTTGTTTGTTTGTTTGAGACAGTGTCTCGCTCTGCTGCCCATGCTGGAATGCAATGGCGCGATCTCGGCTACGTGCAACCTCTGCCTCCCGGGTTCAAGCGCTTTTTCTGCCTTAGCCTCTTGAGTAGCTGGGATTACAGGTACCCGCCACCCCACCCGGCTAATTTTTGTATTTTTAGTAGAGACGGGGTTTCACCATCTTGGCCAGGCTGGTTTCGAACTCCTGACCTCATGATCCACGTGCCTCGGCCTCCAAAAGTGCTGGGATTACAGGCGTGAACCACTGTGCCTTGGGGTTATTCTTCTCGATCCTTGAGGTCTTTCAGAAACCTTACCTCTGGTGAGGTCTTTCTCCTTACATTGTTCAAATAGGGAGTCATTGTTTGCTGGTAAAATGGCAAGAATAAGTGGCATCAGTCTGGCATTTCCTCAGTGACTCTGTTAAGGCACATGTTCAGGAAATGAGTGTGATACAGATCTTATCTGTATCTACCTTCTACAGAAGGTAGAAGGTCTCAGCCAGGCTAAGGGATAAAAGTAAGAGCCAATCAAGTTCACCATAGATAGTGGAAATATTTCAAGTCTGGGATCCACAGAGGAATCAGATCTTGGCACAGTTAGACGTGATTCCTGTCTCTCTGTGTGCTGAGATGGAGGAAACAGTGAGTTTGCTTTATCCACTGATGTGAAAGGCTGCAGTCTACATATGGAACTGAATTCATCAACTACCCAAGCAGAGTCTTTACGATTTTATTTAATTTGTTACTACTGACAAGCTTGTTGTTGAGAACTCTTTAGTAGTACTTTACACCGGGTATCTTTCCCTTTCTCCCAGATCTGATAGTTGCTAAAAACCCAGATGTGTTGGAATTAGTCCAAAAGCCACAATTAGAAAGGTTTGGTTTCTACTCAAGTCAGAGGATGACTCTTTTCCCTTAAGAAATGAAGTTAACCCTTTGCTATGTTTATGCTAGAGAAATAAACCATTCTTTATTCCAGTCACCCCTTTGCTATGTTTATGCTAGAGAAATAAACCATTCTTTATTCCAGTCACTTTTATTTTTTAAAAAGGAGTGGAGGAAGCTTTCTGATCCTTTTACAGCAAGAAACGTACCACTTTCTCAAGCTGGTAATTGTATATCTTTTATTTCCAGGCAAAACTACTTTTTAAAACATTCGAATTTCTCTCTCCATTTGATTTATTTCATCTGCTAATATACCCAAGTGTATTACTCTGAGCTCCTTCTGGCATGTCACTTGTTTGAGTTGAGGACTATGCACTGGACATACAGGAGAAACATAGCTCAGAACGAGGAAGGCGGGCTGGGAGACCTCACTCTGATTCTCAAGTGAAGGGAAGCCCAGAGCTTGCTGTCTTTTTAGCACCAAGATGCCATGAAAACAAGAGCTGCTGGGATTCCTTGATGTGTTCAAGTCCACAGGTCCTCTGCTGTGTGCAAACTGAATTTCATTTGGATAACCAGTTCCTTTTCTCTCGTCCCTTTACTATGTTTCTTCTGGATTTTTTCTAGAACACTCGCCCTTTTCCCTTTTTCATCCACCAGAGATAGAAGCATTATATTTCCTGCCAAGCTGACAGGTTTGAGAGTACAAATGTTCTGTCTCATATGAAGACTTCAGCCTTAACATTTCCATTAATGAGGTTGCTGTTACTTTTCTCAGCGTTTACCAAGTATCTGACTTTTATTTTGCTGTACTCTGTTGGCCTTGAAGGATTTCTCAGTGGCTTAGCAGTGATTGAGGTAATGAAGACACTGCCACAGGTAATTGACTTTTGTTTTCTTGTGACCGAAAAACATTTTCCACTTTTGCTCTACATAGGAAGTCCCACAAAAATGAAAACTCAAACCGTGATCACATAAAAAAAATTAAAGTGTTGGCCGGGCGCGGTAGCTCAAGCCTGTAATCCCAGCACTTTGGGAGGCCGAGACGGGTGGATCATGAGGTCAGGAGATCGAGACCATCCTGGCTAACATGGTGAAACCCCGTCTCTACTAAAAAAAAAATGCAAAAAAAATTAGCCGGGTGATGTGGCGGGCGCCTGTAGTCCCAGCTACTCGGGAGGCTGAGGCAGGAGAATGGCGTAAACCCAGGAGGCGGAACTTGCAGTGAGCTGAGATCCGGCCACTGCACTCCAGCCTGGGCGACAGAGCGAGACTCCGTCTCAAAAAAAAAAAATAAAAAAAAAAAAAAAATTAAAGTGTGAACTAGCTGATGCATATTGGGAAGTTAGCTTTGAAACTCTTTAGCAAGAACTGCATATTTAGGGTACATGCTAAAATTGATTTTTTTTTTCTGAAAACAATACTCTAGAAGGAATAAAATATGGTTTATGCTTATATGCCACTGGGGTATACATGTGAGATTATATCATGTGAGGCGTGCTTTAGGCTAAAGAAAAGATGTGTCTCTGTTAGAAAACAGGATGGGTATATGATTGGATATAATGTAGGCATACTGAGCTATGTCTCATTCAGTACCTAAATAAGATGACCCTAAACATTCTCAGTCAGAAGTGATTGGCTATATTTAATTTTTTAAAGTAATAATAGATGGAATGGACCTTCAGAAAAGTTGACTGTGTAAAGAAATAAGTCAGAAAGCTTAGTATTCAGGTCTAGATGTCATGAATTGACCATCTGGCAGAAATAGAATCCAGCAAAAACGATCTTACGTAATTTCTAGGAGAAAATGGTAGGACAGATCTAGGCTCTGGTGGATAAGTGGTGGTGAGAAGTGTATAACAAATAGTGCTTGTTATTGGAGAGAGTAGTTTACCCAGCTTCCGAATGTAGTTGACTGCCAGGATTGCATCAATGGAGTGCCTAGTTAACAAGCAACTATTAAGGATTACTTGGGATTGTTTCAGGTAAATCTACTTTCTAGAATGCAGGCACTTCCTTTGTTGATAGTTTTGGACTTTAAGTTTTTTTTTTTTTTTTTTTTAAGGCTGAAAAGTTAATACAGGTTAATTATTCCTTATCTGAAATGCTTGTGACCAGAAAGAAGTGTTTTGGATTTCTGGGTTTTGGGGGGAATATTTGCATTATACTTAACGGTTGAGCATCCCTAATCCAAAAAATCTGAAATCTGAAATGTTCCAATGAGCATTTCCTGTTTAGCAATGGTGTAGTTACGAACTTGGACTTGGGAGGCAGAGTTGCCATGGTTTGAATACTGGTACTACCACGTACCCGATCTTTCTGTGCCTCAGTTTTCTCATCTGTAAAATAAGGTAACAATAGTGCCTCATAATGTTATGCAGATTAGTGAGTTAATGTTTATAAGTAGTCCATGGCATGTAGTTAAGAGCTTGTAAACTGGTTTAGTAACTGAATTGAGCATTAAATTCTGAAGATATCCATCTTCAAAACTTAATAAGCATTATTCCCTCTACATTTTACTTCCATCTCTCTCAATATAGTGTTTTTACTTAGATGTAATCTGTTTAGATGATGGGTTTGTAGAACCATATTTAAGAAAAGAACTTAAGCACCTAAGTTTTTTCCTTGTGTACTTAAATATATATATATATGTATAATATATATGTATTATTTATATGTATTTATATATATATATATATGTATATCCCCAAACGGATGGGTTGTCATGTGTGTGGAAGAAGTAAACATATTCTATCCCTAGTTCACCATTCTAGAGCGTTGACTTTTAGAATCGGAAGTGATTCACATGAATTAAAACTTCATAAAAATATTTTAAGGACAGTTAAAACCTGGCTATTGGTATAAGCAAACTGGGAAGTCGTTAGACTGTAATAAGTTATTACACTTAAGGAAAGATGGCTTAATGGTATACCTCATGTGCATCCTATATTAACAAAATTGTTGCATTGTAGAAAAATTAAGTTTACTTCTTATTTAGGTGTTTCCTATTTGAAGGAAGATTCTGAAGATTCTGGAGAATCTCATTCTGTAATTTTGGAGTAGAGCCTAGAAACAAACTTTTTTTTTAATTAATTAACTTTATTTTCAAGAACATACATACTTTTAACAAACATCCCGGCTGGGTGTGGTGGCTCACGCCTGTAATCCCAGCACTTTGGGAGGCTGAGGCGGGCACATCACCTGAGGTCAGGAGTTTGAGACCAGCCTGATCAAGATGGAGAAACCCTGTCTCTACAAAAAATACTAAATTAGCCGGGCATAGTGGCACATGCCTGTAATCCCAGCTACTTGGGAGGCTGAGGCAGGAGAATCGCTTGAAGGGAGCAACTGCCGGGAGGCAGAGGTTGCAGTGAGCCGAGATTGCGCCATTGCACTCCAGACTGGGCAACAAGAGCGAAACTCCATCTCAAAAAAAAAAAAAGAAAGAAAAGAAAGGAAAAAGCCCACATGGTTGAGTTAAGGCAGGATTTACTGAGATTAGTGACTCATCCGTCTTCTCCTGAGCTCCAGCTTTCTCATCAACAGAATCAAAAGATTTGACTAGAAACATGATCTACTTCCCGACTCACTACTGTGATTTTATTGTTTCTGTTTTCCTTATGATTATGATATTAAAGAAGAATTCTACTATGTGTGATGGACTATGGGGTGAGGAAGTGAGCCTTCTGTTTACCACAAAAAATTAATTGAGAAACTTAATGTTTTAATAAAGAAAAAGGCTTTTTTGGGCCGAGTGCAGTGGCTCATGCCTGTAACCCCAACATTTTGGGAGGCCAAAGCTGGAAGATTACTTGAACTCCGGATTTAGAGACCAGCTGGGCAACATGACAAAATTTCCTCTCTACAAACAATACAAAATTTCACCAGATGTGGTAGCACATGCCTGTAGTCCCAGGTACTGGAGAGGCTGAGGTGGGTTGATGGCTTGAGCCCAGGAAGCCAAGACTGCAGTGAGCCAAGATGGCACCACTGTACTGGAGCCTGGACAACAGAGCAAGACGCAGTCTCAAAAAAAAGAAAAGAAAAGGACTTTCTAATAAAACCGTAAACTTCCAGTAATTATTAGTAATTCAGTTCTATATGTTGGCAATGGCATATACTAAAAACACCCCAAACGGTGGTAGTATGTATTGTCTTCTATATTGTGTGTGTATTTAAAATACTACTGCTATTTTTAAATTCACAGCCTTTAGATTTAACTAGTTTGCTGAAGTTGAGCAGTTAGAACTTTATAGTATTCATTCTAGTCTGTGGTAATTACCTACTTTTGCCAGTTATTCCAGCACCCGAACATAATTGGCCATTTTTCATACATCTGCTTGATAATACCTTTACCAGTTATCACAGTGGCTTGATTTAAAGTCCACTTCATGTTCAGTTAGAGAGACATGTCACACTGGCTACGAGGTCACCATTGTCCGATAACAGAGATTGTCATTCAGCAAATTAGTATTGATTGTCCTATTCTTGACTCAGTAATTTCTTCAGCTGAGAGTAAATGGATAATTGGGGGCTATTAATACACTTATCTATGGGTGGTTTTTATCCCGAGTCTTCTGCAAACCCATCTTGTGGGAGAATAACTGGTTTTTCTCCAGTTCTGCAAAGTGAGGGCCAGTAATTGACATGAGTTGACACTGTTTTTGGTGGGAACGTGGGGGCAGGCCTTCAGAAACAGAAGCAAGATGGTAGTATGGAACACCAAATAGTCTTTTAGACTAATTTAATTTAGTTCCTTGTTTGGAATGTTCATTAATTAACAAATTTCTATTAAGTAGGGGGTACCTCCAAAGCACCTTTAAGGGTATACAGCTTTTGAAAACTGTTTAATGTATGTGCTATTTTGAATGGTATAGTTTACAGATCTAATTGTGGTCCATGGTGTTTAATCTATTTTAGAAACTGGATGGCTTCTACAGGGAGCCAGGCCTCTGATATAGACGAGATTTTTGGATTCTTCAGTGATGGCGCACCCCCCACCAAAAAGCCCAGGTAAACAAGAAAGGGAATCAGAGAGCAGAGTAAATTGCCATTAGTGGGAGAGAAAGAAAAGTAGCCAGCTTTTACCTTTTATAGCAGTTGTTTTCACTAATCAGTATTGACCTTCATACTAAAAATTAAATTATTTTTATTTTGGATTTAATTTTTATTTTTTATCAAGGCAATACAGGTACATAGTTTTTAAAATCAGTATTTCAGAGTCCACCTTTCTTCAGAGATAATTACTTTCAACTTTATCTGTTTCTTCTAATGTTGACATCCATGTTTTAAAATACTATATATATTGCTGCTTTTTAGTTTTTCAGTTTTTTTGATTTCCGAGTATGGAATATAAGGACTGCTTTGCCCTCATGACTCCTCCCCCTGTGTTGCCACTCCACACACTCTCCCCATGTTCTTGTATGTTTATATCACAGCGTTTGGTTCAATCCACTTTTAATATTTACGTTTATTATGACTGTATAAATAGTATTCGTAGCTGAGCCTAATGCGTGACAATTGTATTTCCTTTCTTGCCCATTTTTTTCGCGTATGTCGTTAAAGACTGTCTTTTGTGTTTGTTTGCTTTCAGTGTATTCTCACATGCTCTGACAGACGAATAAATCTCCTAGCTATACTGAAACACACCGATAACTTGCTAGTTGGTGTCATGAATTCTTCCCTCTGGACGCTAGGCCACTCTGGACACTTGTTTTCCAGGCCTCTGTTGCATTGCTGATACTTGCTATTTCCCTTTCCCATCGTCCTGATAATTTCCTTTACATCTCTCCTGTATTGATTCTCTGTTTGCTGAATCTCATGTCTTTTTTTTTGGTGCACTCTTTTCATTTTCCTGAAGCGTATCCCTGCATAGCCTCCTAAGTAAGGACCCATAGGAGAAAACTTTTTGGACGTATTTGAAAATGTCTTTATCATACACTTACATTCATTGGATGGTTTGACTGAGTATAAAATCTTCGGTAGCTCTCATGCATTGTCTGCTGACATCTAAGTATTCCTGCCAAAATAGCCACTCTGTTCTGATTCCCAATCCTTTGTATCATATGACTTCTTTCCCTGTTTTGTTTTTTGTTTTTGTTGTTGTTGTTCATTAGAAGCTTATAAGGATCATTATTTTATTCTCAGTAACCTGAAATTTCACAGCGATATGTCTTCTCATATGAATCTGGACACGGGGCAGCTCTTTAAAGCTGGCAACTAGTACCTTCACTTTGGAGAAGTTGACTTGTATTACTTTTTTGATACTTTCCATTACAATGTTTTATCTATTCTGTATTTTTTTTAAACTCTTGTTATTCAGATATTGGACTTCTTGTATTAAGTCTCTAATTTTCTAATGTGTTTCTTGATTTTTTTCCCCCCATTTCGTGTTTTAAAATTTTGCTTTCTCGGAGGTTCTCCGTTTTATCTTGTGGATTTAAAGATTTCTGTTGCTATATTTTTAATTTGTGAAGTCTTTCTGTTTGTTCATTTTTCATAGCACTCTGTTTATGTTTCACAGATGTATTTTTTTTTTTTTTTTTTTTTTGAGATGGAGTCTCACTCTGTTGCCCAGGCTGGAGTGCAGTGGTGCAGTCTCAGCTCACTGCAACTTCTGCCTCCCAGGTTCAAGCAATTCTCCTGCCTCAGCCTCCTGAGTAGCTGGGATTACAAATGTGCACTACCACACCTGACTAATTTTTATTTTTATTTTTTTTTAATGAAGACAGGGTTTCACCATGTTGGCCAGGCTGATCTTGAACACCTGACCTTAAGTGATCCACCTGCCTCGGCCTCCCAAAGTGCTGGGATGACAGGCATGAGCCACCCCACCTGGACAATTTTTTAAAAATCTATGTGAGGATGTCATTGTTTCCTTTTAAAATTTTTTTTCTCCTTCCCATACTATCTCTTGTGTCCTTCAAATTTCTCTCTACCTGCTAGTTTGTTTGGTATAACTGTTGTGTCGGGGGCTTTCCTCAAATGTGAGGTGACCCTTGTTTGTCTGCCCATTTGTAAGAGAAAACACTAAAAAGCCAGTGGAAGAGGCCGGGCATGGTGGCTCACGCCTGTAATCCCACCACTTTGGAAGGCCAAGGCAGGCAGATCACTTGAGGTCAGGAGTTTGAGACCATGCTGGCTAACCTGGTGAAACCCCGTCTCTGCTAAAAATACAAAAATTAGCTGGGCATGGTGGTGCGTGTCTGTAATCCCAGCTACTCAGGTTGCTGAGGCAAAAGAATCACTTGAACCTAGGAGGCGGAGGTTGCAGTGAGCCGAGATCGTGAGATTCCATCTCAAAAAAGAAAAAAAAAAAAAGCCAATTGGAGAATCTGTGTGTACGTAAGGACGTAAGGAGCTTGGTCCCAGACTCTACGTAGAGTTAAGGAATTCCCACCTGTCAGAATCTGCAGGTTTTTCAGCTCATACTGGCCATTTTCCTGAAAGAGGAATCCTCCTCATTTCCTCCCTGGATGGGGGATAGGGGTGCAGATACAGGGTTGATTCCTACAGTCTGAAAAGCTGTCTCTGGGGAAAGAGTTGGGGGAAATCTTATGTTTTATACACAGACTTTTACTCAATCCCCACCTTCAGCTGCGTGCAGTGTTCTCAGATATAGTCCTCTGGTCAACCTCTGCAGGAGGGAAACCCCTAGTCTGCTTAAAGTCGCAACTCTTAAAGGCTTATAACCGATTCTCCTGTTTTAGCCCCACCAGTCCCTCTACCTTCAGATGTATGTGAACTTTCCCAAAATTCTACCAAGGGAATCAGCCTTTGCATTACAACTTGTAAAATTCTGTTGCCCTTTGACCTCTGTTGTCTGCTGTCATCTTTACCTAGCCTACTTTTTAGGTATGTATACCTGCTGCTAAAAAAAAAAAAAAAAAAAAAAAAGTAACTGTTATTTAGTGGTTTACAAAGAACTGGTAATAAAACACAATTGTTAAATGTTTTGTTTTTAACTGGAAGTCTTTTTTTTTTTTGAGACAGGGTCTTGTTCTGTCACCCAGGCTGGAGTACAGTGGCACAAACACAGCTCACTATAACCTCCACCTCCTGAGCTCAAGTGATCCCCCCGTGAACTTAGCCTCCCGCTTAACGGGGACTACAGACGTACCTAATTTTCTTTTTCTTTTCTTTTTTTTTTGGTAGAGATGGGGTCTCACTAAGTTGCCTAGGCTGATCTCGAACTCCTGGACTCAAGCTCAGCCTCCTAAAGTGCTGAGATTAAAGGCGTGAACCACTACACTTAGCTGAATTGAAAATCTTGATTAGGAAGAATTATAGTTCGAATCTATATGTTATATATTTAAAAAAATGTAGTACAACAGTATAAAATGAAAAGTAAAAAGTCCTTTTTCTTCCCATCCTCAATTTAACCACTATTTATAGATCTTGTGAATCCTAGAAATTTTCTGTGTGCATGTATATTTGTGTATGTGGATTTGTGTATGCTTCACTATCTTGATTGCTCTGAACTGAAACTCATTTTTCATCATTTGCTTCTAACATCTATTATTAATGTCTTTTCTAGTAGACTAACCTTTCAAGATCAGGGAGTCCATTTTGTTCCTGGATACATCACTGGTGACTCCTGTACTGTCTGGTACATACAGGTTTTTCTTTCCTGCCTCAGCCTCCCGAGTAGCTGGGACTACAGGTGTGCGCCACCAGACCCACACCTGTATTTTTGTGTTTTTAGTAGACACGGAGTTTCACCATGTTGGCCAGGCTGGTCTTGAACTCCTGACCTCAAGTAACCCACCCACCTCGGCCCCCCAAAGTGCTGGGATTACAGGCGTGAACCACTGCACCCGGCCTCGGTTTTTCATATTTGTTGAATGACTAAATGCAGAAGCTCAAGATAGGGAAAGCAATTTTAGAGGCTGTGTCCCCAAAACTAGGCTTCCCAAGGCTTGAAAGTGCTATTCCTTTCTTGGGTTATGCCAAAATACTGATCCTCTCCATTTTATTATTTAGACAAAAAGGTTGGGGAGAATCCGTTTTCGGGGGAGGGGAACATACCACAGCAAAAATTAAAGTGAAGGAACGTATTTCAAGCGGGGATAGTCTCCAGAATGAAAGAGGGGAACAAAAACAAAAACTAGCACCCATGCTATCTCACATATGGGCCTCAGAACAGAGAAGTCTATCTCTGCTTATCATGGTAAGAAAGGAATGTTTTTCACTTTTTGTCATGTCCCTTGAATAGTTAAAGTCTTTATTTAGATATGTAGGGCTCCTGTGTTTTAGAATTCTATTGGCCACTTTCTTTTTCTTTTTTTTTTTGCCTGAGGTTAATGTTTACAAAATTTGGAGTTAAATTTTTTATTGCCTTTCTTTCCCCTTGTGTTTTACATTTCTCAATAATAGGAACTTAATTTGTCCTGGGGTTCTTTTCTCTTTTTCTAGAGTACAAATCAAACGTCTTCTTTTGAAATTTAATATTGGTTTAAAATGTAATTTAGTTGGCAGAACTCAGCTGAGCTGTAATCTATTTGGATCTTTTCCTAATGTTAGTGGAATTCCTTAGGTTGAGAGGACTAAGAAGGAGAAAACTGATTTTAAGATTGGTTTTGGGATTCCTGAAATAGGTTTATGACTGGTTTTTCAGCAAGCACTGACATAATATTCGGGTTGTTTTCTTTAAACTGCTTTGGAAAAGTGTCAAAAACCGCTATTGATCTTCTTTGCAACTATAAAAGTTAGCTAAAAACTGTAACCTTAGTCAGACAGTCTTCCTGTGTACCTCATATCTATGGCATATTCCAGTCCTCTCATTTGTTTTGCTTTTATAGGAAGCTGCTTCCAAGCTTAAAAACTAAGAAGCCTCGAGAACTTGTGCTAGTGATTGGAACAGGCATTAGTGCTGCAGTTGCGCCTCAGGTTCCAGCCCTCAAATCCTGGAAGGGGTTAATTCAGGCCTTACTGGATGCTGCCATTGATTTTGATCTTTTAGAAGATGAAGAGAGCAAAAAGTTTCAGAAATGTCTCCATGAAGACAAGAACCTTGTCCATGTTGCCCATGACCTTATCCAGAAGCTCTCTCCGGTGAGTACCTTCATATGTGCCACAGTATTTGGAATTTCCTAAACTTTGACTATCATAAGTAGCGTGATTTGGCTGTCACAACTAGCAGGCCAAGTGTAGCAGGGATATTCATGTACAGCTTGTAAGTTTCCATAACATTGGGCTCTTCTGCACAGTGTCTATTTATGGACCCTGTTCAGGGTAATTATCTTAACCCCATTTCACTGTGTGTCTCTGAGAGAGAAATGATGTTGAGGACTTTATATGTGCAAATGACCGCTGTGTTTTGAATTTATTTTTTTCTGCATCACTACTATAAAAGCTGTGTTCTGTGGCATCCATGCCTTGTATGGAATCCCACAAAGATTGGAGATAATTTTGTCATTTTATAGATGAAACAAAACCAGTTTTTAATGTTCTTTTTAGAGGTAATAACTCAAAATATTTATAAGGAATTGCACCTTATTTTACCAAACTGAGTTGGATGAAAGGACTCTCTGTCTTGCTTTGTCTGATTTTTTTTTTTTTTTTTTTACAGAGTCTACCTCTGTCACCCAGGCTGAAGTTCAGTGGTTCGATCTCGGCTCACTGCAGCATCGGCCTTCTGGGTTCAAGCGATTCTCCTGTCTCAGCCTCCTGAGTAGCTGGGATTACAGGCATGTGCCACCATGCCCAGCTAATTTTTGTATTTTCAGTATAGACAGGGTTTTGCCATGTTGGTCAGGCTGGTCTCGAACCCCTGACCTCAAGTGATCTGCCTGCCTCAGCCTCACAAAGTGCTGGGATTATAGGCATGAGCCACTGCGCCCAGCCTATTTTAAAAATTTCTTAAAAATCAGGCTTCTAGAGCCAGGCATGGTGTGGTGGCAGGCGCCTGTAATCCCAGCCGCTCAGGAGGCTGAGGCAGGAGAATGGCTTGAACCCAGGAGGTGGAGGTTGCACTGATTTGAGATCGCACCACTGCTCTCCAGCCTGGGCGATAGAGGAAGACTCCATCTCAAAAAAAAAAAAAAGGAATTAATGGGGTTTTAAAGCGTTCATGGAATCTCCACCTCATACCGTTTACAAAAATTAAAAATGGATCAAAGACCTAAATATGATATCTAAAACTGTAAAACTCTTAGAAGAAAATACAGATTTAAAATTTCGTGACTGAATCTGGCAGTGGTTTTTTAGACATGACACCAAAAATGCAAAAAACCAAAGTAAAAAAAAAATATAGATAAACTGGACTTCTCCAAAGTTTAAAAACTGTTAGGCTGAAAGGACACTGTCAAGAAAGTGAGCTGGGGATGGTGGCTCATGCCTATAATCCCCAGAACTTTAGGAGGCCAAGGCAGGAGAACTGCTTGAGGCCATGAGTTCAAGACCAGCCTGGACAACATAGTGAGACCCTGTCTCTACTAAAAGGAAAAAAAAAAGTGAAAAGACAACTCCCAGAATGAGAAAATGTTAGGAAATCACATATCTGTTAGGGGTATAATATCCAGAATCTATAAAAAACTATTGTAACTTAATAAAGGCTAATAATTCAATTTTAAAATAACAATGTAGCTGAATAGACATTTCTCCAAAGAAGATACACAAATGGCCAATAAGTGTACACGAAAAGATGTTCAGCATCATTAGTCATTAGGAAAATACAAATCAAAACCACAACAAGGTACCATTTCACACCCGCTGGGATGACTAGAATCAAGAAGACATTAATGAGTGTTATTAAAGATGTGGAGAAATTGGAACCCTTGTGGGAATGTAACGTGATGCAGTTGCTTTGGAAAACAGATTGACAGTTCCTCAAAAAGTTAAACAGTGATTCTGTGACCCAGCAGTTGCACTCATAAGTATATACCCAAGCGAATGGAAAGCATATTCATGCAACAACTGTACACTCATGTTCATAGCAACATTATTCATAGCAGCCAAAATAGTGGAAACAACTCAGATGTCGAGCTCATGAATGGATAAACAAAACGTCCGTCCATGCAATGTTAATTGGCCATAAAAAGGAATGAAGTACTGGTCCATACAACAACGTCGATGAACCTTGAAAACATTAAGTAAAAGAAGCCAGACACAAAAGGACATATATTGTATGATTCCATTCGTATAAAAGGTCCAGAACAGGTAAATCCATAGAACAGAAAGTAGATTATTGCTTGACAGGGCTAGAGGAAATTCTTCCCAAACTACTCTAAAAAATAGAGGAGGAGGGAGTACTTCCAACTCATTGTATGAGGCTAGTATTATCCTGATAACAAAACCAAACAAAAGACATCAGAAGAAATGAAAATGACTAAACGCAGTGGTTCACGCCTGTAAGCCCAACACTTTGGAAGGAGGAGGCATAAGCATCACTTGAGCCCTGGAGTTCAAGACTCCACTGAGCTATAATCGTGCTACTGCACTCCAGTCTTGGTGACAGAGCAAAACCCTGTCTGCCTCTTAAAAAAAAAAAGAAAGAAAACTACATACCAACCAGGATCTCTTAGGAACATGGACACAAAAATCCTCAACAAAAAACAAAATACAACCAGACTGAATGCAGTACCCATGAGGAAGTCAGAGTCTTCTGGGGAATGAAAGGTTCGTTTAACATCTGCATATCAGGCCAGCGTGGTGGCTCACACCTGTAATCCTAGCACTTTGGGAGGCCGAGGTGGGCGGATCACTTGAGGTTAGGAGTTCAGGAGCAGCCTGACCAACATGGCAAAACCCTGTCTCTACTAAAAATATAAAAATTAGCTGGGCATGGTGGTACATGACTGTAATCCCAGCTATCCAGGAGGCTGAAGCAGGAGAATTGCCGGAACCCAGGAGGCAGGAGCTGCAGTGAGCCAAGATCACACCACTGCACTCTAGCCTGGACGACAGAGCAAGACTCCGTCTCAAAAAAACAAAACAAAACAAAAAAAAAACTGCACATCAATATAATATATCATGTCAATAGAATAAAAGACAAAACCACATGGTTTTCTCAGTAGGTGCAGAAAAAACATGTTAGCAAAATGTAGCACTCTTTCATGATTAAAAAAAAAGCAACACTCTACAAATGAAGGAATAATAGCAAACAATAGAAGGAAACTACCTCAACGTGGTAAAGACCATATGTGAAAAACTCACAGATAGCATATTTAATGGTGAAAGACTGGATTTTTTCCACTAAGATCAGCAACAAGACGAGGCTGTTTTCCCACTCCACTCCTGTCCAACGTAGTGCTGGATGTTCTAGACCGGGCAATTAAGCAAGAAAAATAAATCAAAGGAATCCATATCGGAAAGGAAGAAGTAAACTGCCTCTGTTTGCAGATGACGTGGTCTTGTCTATAGAGAATCCTAGGTTATCCTCTATTAGAACTAACGAGTTCAGCAAGGTTGGAGAATCCAGGATCAATATATTAAAAAATAATATTGTTATACACTTGCAGTGAACAATACTAAAATGAAATATAAAAAATTCTTCCACTTAACATCAAAAACAATAAAATAACTAGGAATAAATTTAACAGAAGAAGTGCAGAAGTCCAGGTGTGGTGGCTCAGGCCTGTAGTCCCAGACTTTGGGAGGCCGAGGCGGGTAGATCACCTGAAGTCAGGAGTTTGAGACCAGCCTGGCCAACATGGTGAAACCCCATCTGTACTAAAAATACAAAAATTAGCTGAGCATGGTGGCCGGTGCCTATAATCCCAGCTACTCGGGAGGCGGAGGCAGGAGAATCACTTGAACCTCGGAGGCGGAGGTTGCAGTGAGCCGAGATCTCACCGCTGCACTCCAGCCTGGGCAACAAGAGTGAAACTCCATCTCAATAAATAAATAAGTGCAGAACTTACGCTTTGAAAACTACGAAGCATTGAAAGAAATGAAAGAAGATCTAAATAAATGGAAAGACATGCCATGTTCATGAATCAGAAGACTTAATATTATTAAGATGGAATACTCTGCAAATTGGTCTACAGATTAAGTGCAATCCCTGTTAGGATCCCAGCTGCTGATTTTGTAGAAATTGACAAACTGATTTAAAATTCATATGGAGCCAGGCACCATAGCGTGCGCCTGTAGTCCCAGCTACTTGGGAGGCTGAGGCAGGAGGACTGCTGGAGGGCTTGAGCCCAGGAGTTCTGGGCTCTCAGGAGCAGGGGAGCACTGGGTTGCCTAAGGAGGGGTGAACCAACACAGATTGGAAATGGAGCAGGTCAAAACTATGCTGATCAGTAGTGGAATTGTGTCTTTGAATAGCCACTGCACTCTAGCCTGGGCAACATGGTAAGACCCTGTCTCTAAAAAAAAAAAAAATTAAAACTTCATATGGAATTATAAGGGACCTAGAGTAGCCAAGACAGTCTTGAAAAATAACGAAGTAGGGAGACTCAAATTTTTTTTATTTCAAAGCTTACTACAAAGCCATGTAATTCAAGGCAGCATGGCAAAGGATTCTTAGATCAGACACTGAAAGCACAAGCAACAGAAGAAAAGTAGATAAATTGGACATGATGAGAATTTGAAACATAAGTGCTGTAATGGTTGTCATCAAGAAAGTGAAAAGAGAGCCAGGCACAGTGGCTTGCTCCTGTAATCCCAACTACTTGGGAGGCTAAAGTAGGAGGATCATTTGATCCCAGGAGTTCGAAGCTGCAGTCAGCTATGATCATGTCATTGTACCTCAGCCTGGACAACACAGTGATACCCCCATCTCTAAAAAAGAAAAAAAATAAAAAAACCCACAGAATGGAGGAAAATATTTGTAGATCATATTTGACAAAAACCTAGTATCCAGAATATATAAAGAGCTATTACAACTTAATAATAAAATTGATATATTTAGGGGAAATTTGAACACTAATATTAAGGAAGTAATATTTTTTAGGTGAGGTAGGAGTATTGCAGTTTTGCTTTGTTTTGTATGTACTCTTCTAACTTTTGTGTGTGTTTGGAAATGTCCATATTAGAAAAAAATCAAATCTATCAGTATCAACTCAGCAGTACTATGGCAGGGTTAACAGGCCCATCTACTGAGCCAGTTTAACGTATACCAGGGAAGTGACGTTACAGATTCGCTGCAAAGAGCTTGGGTTTTATAATCAGACTCTGTCACTTACATGCACTGGAACCCTGCACAAATCCCTTGTCAACATCTGTTTTTGCACCCGTGAAACCGGGATATTACTTCCTTGTGTCGCTTTGTGAAGAATAGGTGAGATAATGTATATAAAATGTCTGGCACATAGTTGATGCACTAGAAATGTTAACAACCCTGTGGGAGAAAACAGGGTTTTTTGTGTGGGTTTTTTTTTTTTTTCTTTTTTTTAAATAGAGATGGAGTCTCCCTGTGTTGTCCAGGCTAGTGTTGAACTTCTGGGCTCAAGTGATCTTTCTGTTTCAGCTTCCCAAAAACTGAGATGACAGGCTTGAGCTACCACGCCAATTTTTTGTTTCTTGTTTTTACTAAGTTTCAGGGTAGAAGGAAATGAAGGTCACTGTTTTAGATGAATGGGAAAAGGTCCTTAGAAGTTGTGTGGGAGTTTGGCATTTCCTTTTGACTACTGAGCCTCCCTGTTTATGTTTTCATTCCTTTGTCTTTGCTTATAAAGGCCACTGGTGGGAAGTTTAGTTCTAGGGTCATCTGCTTTAAGAGAAAAAAACTTTCCAGCTATGCAACAAAGCAGGACCCCCTACCTCTACAAAAATTTTAAAATTAGCCTAGTGTGGTGGTGCACGCCTGTGGCCCCACCTACACAGGAGGCTGAGGCAAGAAGATCACTTGAGGCCAGAAGTTTGAGAACAGCTTGGGAAACATAGTGAGACCCCACCTGTACAAAAAAATTTAAAAAGTAGTAGGCATGGTGGTGTGCGCCTGTAGTCCTAGCCACTTGGGAGACTGAGGCAGGTCGAGGCTGCAGTGAGCCATGTTCTTGCCACTGTACTCCAGCTCGGTGACAGAGCGAGACCTTGTCTCAAAAGAGACAAACTTCTGTTTTGCGTCTGAGGAAATCAGTGCAGTTACAAAAGCATATTTCCTTCCTATGTTGATATGTAAGATTTAATAACTTAAATAGGACTAAAAGATTTAACTAAAGTGAGTGACTTGGATTTTTTTTCCCCCAGGTTTTAACCTTTTGTATTCTTTTTCTCAGAAGCAAGAAAAGATGTTCCATACCCATGATTACGTGATTGTATACCCAGGCCTTTTTATCTGTGTGTGTAATAATAAAACTGGTGTTAAAATATAGTATGTATTTGCCGGGCACGGTGGCTCACGCCTGTAATCCTAACACTTTGGGAGGCCGAGGTGGGTGGATCACGAGGTCAGAAGTTCAAGACCAGCCTAGCCAACATGGTGAAACCTGTCTCTACTAAAAACACAAAAAGTTAGCCAGGCGTGGTGGCAGGCACCTGTAGTCCCAGCTACTCGGGAAGCTGAGGCAGGGGAATTGCTTGAACCCAGGAGGCGGAGGTTGCAGTGAGCCAAGACCACGCCACTGCACTCCAGCCTGGGCGACAGAGCGAGACTCCATCTCAAAAATATATACACACACACACACACACACACACACACACACATATGTGTATTTCTATATATAATGTATTGATAATGTGTGTCTGTGAGTCAGAGTACAAAAGTTATAAAACACAGGGTTCTTATTAAGAAAACCAAGGAAGTGACTGTATTCTTTGATTTTAAATTTAATATTGTTTTTTTGAATAGGTATTGTTTATACACATTGCAGAAGTCAAAACACTATTAAAAAGGTGTCATATATTGAGACATCTTACTCCCATGCAGGTCTTTATCTTTCTCTTTAACCAAAACCCACCTTTTATAGGTCACTACTCTTACAAGTCTTTCTGTATACCCTTCCAGTGTTTCTTTTTGGAAATACAAGCAAGGAGGACTATATTTATTCTTATCTTACGACCTCCATCCCCTAGCTCAAAAGATGGCATTCTAGACATACTATTCTGCCGTTTTACCTCACAGTACAGCTTGAGGATCTTTCCATCTCATTCTCCTGTATATGGGTACTTGGCCATACTAGTCTCTTATATATGGATACTTGGCTTGTTTCCAGTCTTCTGCTATTACAAATAATGATGCAGTCGGCGAGGCATGGTGGCTCACGCCTGTAATGCCAGCACTTTGGGAGGCCGAGGCAGGTGGATCACGAGATCAGGAGATCAAGACCATCCTGGCTAACACGGTGAAACCCCATCTCTACTAAAAATACAAAAAATTAGCCAGGCGTGGTGGCACGCACCTGTAGTCCAAGCTACTTGGGAGTATGAAGCAGGAGAATCACTTGAACCGGAGAGGCAGAGGTTGCAGTGAGCCGAAATCGTGCCATTGCACTCCAGGCTGGGCAACAGAGCGAGACTCCGCCTCAAAATAATAAAAAGTAAAAAAAAAAAAAAAAAAAAAAAAGATGTAGTGATAACCTCCTACATGTCATTTCATTTGTTTGAAATTGTATTTGTAGGATACATGCGACTGCTAGATCATAGGGCAAATGGATTTGTGATTTGGGTGGACATGAAAAGAGTGCCATATTTTTAATAACAAATCTGAAGAAGTATCTGACCTTCAATAGTAGTTGACTCTTTTTTTTTTGAGACCGAGTTTTGTTCTTGTTGCTCAGGCTGGAGTGCAATAGTGCAATCTCGGCTGACCGCAACCTCTGCCTCTCAGATTCAAGCGATTCTCCTGCCTCAGCCTCCCGAGTAGCTGGGACTACAGGCACCCGCCACCACGGCCAGCTAATTTTTGTATTTTTAGTAGAGACGGGGTTTTACCATGTTGGCCAGGATGGTCTCGATTTCTTGACCTCATGATCCGCCTGCCTTGGCCTCCCAGAGTACCAGGATTACAGGCATGAGCCACCACACCCGGCCCAGACACACTTTTATAACTGACACACCTAGGGTAAAAAATCCACTGCTGCAATAATGACATTAATCAGTTCATGGAGGCACGGCCCTCGTGACCTCATCACGTCTTACTAGGCCTCGCCTCCCAGCACAGTTCCGTTGGGGTTAAGTTTCTAATACATGAACTTCAGGGGACCAGTTCAAACCCTAGCAAATGGCATTTCACAGACAGGTTAGAGATCAGATATTTATTACATCACATTACATAGTTACTTTCCCATTTTGAATTCCCTCCGTCCCAAGGGCCACTTTTTCTTTTTAGTTGTAAAGCCAGCTTCCCACCTGAAGTTGGTGTTATAGTTCCTCATTAGTACTCAGGGATATTTACATGTATTCAAAATGAATCTGAAAAGCACTTATTTAAGTAAACCATATGTTAAGAAATAGGAGGTCTGGAAAAGTGGCTCATACCCATAATCCCAACACTTTGGGAGGCTGAGGTAGGAGGACCACTTGAGACCCCAGGAATTCAAGATCCGCCTGGGCAACATAGCCAGATCTCACATCTGCAAAACAAGACATGGAGAATCTGTTTAGAATTGATTGGTGTTTGATGTTTTTAACAGTTGCAAAATGCAAACTTTTAATTAAAAAAAAAAAGTATTAAATTGTTTATGTTAACCTTTTGTATACTGGATATGCTTCAGAATAAACCTATGAACTGCTGAATTATGGCATGTAGAACTTAAGTGGTTTTTCCTAAATTCATAAACAGCTGTACAAACACCTAGGATTAGAAAAGAAGATGCTGAGGCTGGGCGCGGTGGCTCACACCTGTAATTACAGCACTTTGGAAGGCTGAGGTGGGTGGATCATGAGATCAGGAGTTCAAGACCAACCTGGCCAAGATGGTGAAACCGCGTCTCTACTAAAAATACAAAAATTAGCCTGGTGCAATGGCAGGCGCCTGTAATCCCAGCTACTTGGGAGGCTGAGGCAGGAGAATTGCTTGAACCCGGGGGTGCAGAGGTTGCAGTGAGCCGAGATCACGCCACTGCACTCCAGCCTGGGTGACAGAACGAGACTCCATCTCAAAAAAAAAAAAAAAAAAGAAAAGAAGATGCCAAACCACAACTGGGCTGTGTTTCAGTGGCGCTTCCCTAAATAAGGAAAGATGAACAGAAAGTGTTGCCTTCTTACCTGGCACCTAATGAGAGGGTAGTTGTTGCTCTGCTTTCTACCCCAGCTTCCCTTCAATACCAACAGTAAATCCCTTGGCCATGTTTATTTTCTTCACTCTATAAAAATGCCTATTTTAGGAAGGTTACGCTTGTTTGCATAAGTATAGTAGCACTTGCTATGTGCTAAGCATGGTGCTAAGCACTTGGCATGTATCATCTCATCTTATTATGTTCTTATGAGATAGATAATATTTTATGTCTGTTTTGAATCCAAATTATTCTTCAAAAATTTGTTACTGCTGTAACTAAAACAACTGACCTACCAAAGCACCTTGGACTAATTTTCTTTTTTCAAATCCCTCCTCAGCGTACCAGTAATGTTCGATCCACATTTTTCAAGGACTGTTTATATGAAGTGTTTGATGACTTGGAGTCAAAGATGGAAGATTCTGGAAAACAGTTACTTCAGTCAGTTCTCCACCTGATGGAAAATGGAGCCCTCGTATTAACTACAAATTTTGATAATCTCCTGGAACTGTATGCAGCAGATCAGGGGAAACAGCTTGAATCCCTTGATCTTACTGATGAGAAAAAGGTAAAAAGTAAAGCATTGGTCCTTTCTTCAGGCTAGTGGATTGTATCTTCATCAGAAAAGCTGTTTTCTGGTTGGCATATTGGTATTTATGTAGAGCTAGAAAGGAAAATTTTTTTCCCTGGTTGGATTTTTTGTTTTTCTTTCTTTTCTTTTTAAAGATCAAATCAATATGCAGTAAAATGCATACAACTTAAAAAGTGTTCAGTTCTATGACTTTTGACAATTTCACCCAGTTTTAAAGCAAGATTAGAGGAAGTCATTTGAACTGTAAGATCTCTTTAGCACTCGATAATATTGAGTGGTATAATATTGATAATACTGGTTCTATTTTAGTATACTTTTTTTTATGGCATCTATTGGAAATGTATGAAAATACTTTATACTGATTGGAAGAACAACTTCCAGGCCAAGCGATGGCTGAATTGAGATTAATGTTTAGTGGAAACCTCAGCAGACTTTGTTTTAGCATAGTCTGTACTGTACCTACCATAATTATTGAATTATAGATGTTGATCTGTGTCAGCTAATGAGAGGAGTTCTTAAAGTCTCATTTGTCCTACTCTGTGATTTTTGTAATTTTTTTCTACACTTTGTTTTCCTCAGGAATCTGCCTTTATGTCCAATTTAGAGCCCAGCTAAGTACAGCTGAATAGAAAAGTGATTTGCCCGCTGGCATTCAGTACTACAGTATTGCCCCTGCCAGAGTGGTAGCTGTAATACCGCTCTTGTGGTTTTGCTGACCTTGATGGCAGGACTTAAAGGGAACTGAATTTAGAGAAAAGTTGCCCCATGAAGACTAGTTCTCTCTGACCCAAGTGTCTTCCGCTTACTCCCTCATATTCTGTATGGTCAGCTCCTTCTTCATTTGTAACTCTCAACCTAGGGACCCCCTCCTGAGAGACCTTCTCTGACCATCCTGTTTAAATTGGATACTTATTTTTTGATCCAGTCTCTTGTCCATTTCCTTTGTAGCACTTACTATAACTTGCAGCGTTTTGGTTTTTTGTTTTGTTTTGTTTCGTTTTGTTTTTTGAGATAGTTTCGCTCTTGTTGTCCCAGGTTCAAGCGATTCTCCTGCCTCACCCTCCCGAGTAGCTGGGATTACAGGCATGTGCCATCACTCCCAGCTAATTTTATATTTTTGGTAGAGATGGGGTTTCTCCATGTTGGTCAGGCTGGTCTCAAACTCCCGACCTCAGGTGATCTGCTGATCTCAGCCTCCCAAAGTACTGGGATTACAGGCATGTGCCTGGCTTTTTTTTTTTTTTTTTTCTCTTTTGAGATGGAATTTTGCTCGTCACCCAGGCTGGAGTGCAATGGCATGATCTCAGCTCACTGCAACCTCCTCCTCCCAGGTTCAAGCGATTCTCCTGCCTCAGCCTCCCGAATAGCTGGGATTACAGGCATCTGCCACCACGCCTGGCTAATTTTTGTATTTTCAGTAGAGACAGGGTTTCACCATGTTGGCCAGGCTGGTCTCGAACTCCTGACCTCAGGTGATCTGCCCACCTTAGCCTCCCAAAATGCTGGGATTACAGGTGTGAGCCACCATGCCCAGCAGTTTTTATCTTGGCTGTTTATCTGTTTTCTGACTGTTTACCCCATAGGAATAGTAACTTCACTTGGACAGGTATCATGTTAGTCTTTCTTACCCTCATAGCTCAGATAAAACCCTCATGTCTCAAATATGACAGAGTTAGGTGCTTGGTAAATTTTTTTTGATTAATAAATGATTAGGCTGGGCACAGCGGCTCAGGCCTATAACCCCAGCACTTTGGGAAGCTGAGGTGGGAGGGTCACCTGAGCCTAGTTCGAGACGAGCCTAGGCAACATAGCAAGACCCTATCTCTGCAAAAAATTTAAAAATTAGCTGGGCATGGTGGTGTTTGCCTGTGGTTCCAGTTGCTTGGGAGGCTGAAGCAGGAGGATCAATTGAGCTGAGGAGGTCGAGGCTACAGTGAGTTGTGATCGCACTATTGCACTCCAGCCTGGGTGATAGCGTAAAATCATGTCTCAAAAATAAATAAATAGGCTGGGCACAGTGGCTCATGCCTGTAATCCCAGCACTTTGGGCAGCCGAGGTGGGTGAATCACTTGAGGTCAGGAATTTGAGATCAGGCTGTCCAACATGGTGAAACCCTGTCTCTACTAAAGATACAATAACTAGCTGGGAATGGTGGTGCACGCCTGTAATCCCAGTTACTCAGGAGGCTGAGGCAGGAGAATCGCTTGAACCCAGGAGGCAGAGGTTGCAGTGAGCCAAGATTGCGCCACCGCACTCCAGCCTGGGCGACAGACCGAGACTCTGTCTAAAAATAAACACGATTGAAATTTTAAAACTAGCAGCTCAAGTAGCTTCTATGCTGTTTGTGATAAAATTTCCAAAGATTATGACCAAGCATGTGCATGGATATCAGAAGCATAAGGACCTTTTAAAAGCTGAGGATGTCTATCACATTTGATGTTTTCCTGCTCATTTCATCCTTGGGCCTCAAGATTTGCATGGTATTTTCAGCCCACATTAGGGGCAGTGTTGCAGTCTAATGGTTAAAGACATTGACTGGTAGTCAGAACGGGGCCTAGTAACATCCAAATTCTCAATCTCTGTGCCTCTTGACTACTTGCCTGATTCATAGCCTGTTTCTCCAAAAGGTGATAAGAATAAATGTATGCTGTCTCCAGTCCCTGGGAAAATTGAGCCATGGAATCAGGTGGCTGTTGCATTCACTGTCGTCTAAATGATTGTTCTTCTCTGGCAGCCTTTTAGGTTCCTCAGAGGTGACTGAAGTGATTTTTCTATCACTTATCTATTGCTGTACAAGTAATGGCCCTGAAACTTTGTGGCTTATAACAACAAATACCTTGTCTGCCCATGATAAAGTACATGAACAATTTGAACTGGGCTCAGTGACTCAGCTGGGCATTTGTTCTCCTGATTTTTGCAGCCTCTTGACATACCTGCAGACATCTGCTGGCCGCACCAGGGCTGAGTGATATAAGGGAACCACAATTCCATGTCTGTCAATGCAAGCAGTTGGCCAGGCCATATATGTCCTGGCAGGCTAGCCCAGGCTTCTTCAGTGTCTTCACATGACAGCTGGATTCCCAAAGTAACACAAGAGAAGTAAGACTTCTTGTGCCAACACTTATCAAGCTTCTGCCTGTGTGTGTTTGCTAGTATCCCACTGGCTAAAAGCAAGCCATGTGGTTAGCCTGGAGTCACTCCGAAGAGGGGCCACACAAGGGCCTGGATGCAGAGGCTTGATTTCTTGGGGCGATCACTGAAGCAGTTGTCCATAGCTCTCATGCATGTCACCAGTACAAAGCGTCCCTGTTGTTTCTGCAAATTATAACAAATTATAATATTTGATGGTTACTTTCAAAGAGAAATCACCAAATTTGCTGCCATCATTCTCGACAGTCATTCCTGAAGTGGAAACTTAGACCACATCAGGTTTTGCATTCATGTCCTATATCATGAAGCTAGAGAGTTTATGTCAGAAGTCTAGTCCTCCAAACAGCCTCTTGCCCGTTGTGACCTTTAAACAGGTGCCCAGCCCTGCCAAGCTGGTTGGGCTATGTGTGTGTCGTGCAGGTCCTAGAGTGGGCTCAGGAGAAGCGGAAGCTGAGCGTGTTGCATATTCATGGAGTCTACACCAACCCTAGTGGCATTGTCCTTCATCCAGCTGGATATCAGAATGTGCTCAGGAACACTGAAGTCATGGTGAGTGGGGCCGATCTTGCTGGTCTCAGGAACTCCTTCCTGGGAAATCTCTCTAAATATGCCATAGGTCTGAAAGGGAAACATCTTCTTTTCATTAAGTGAAAACGGAAGGTCAGGGGCTAGGAGCAGTGGCCCATGCCTATAATCCCAACACTTTGGGAGGCCAAGGGGAGAGGATCGCCTGAGGCCAGGAGTTCGAGACCAGCCTGGGCAACATAGTGAGACTCTGTCTTTACAAAAATAAAATTAGCTAGGCATCATGGTGCATGCTGTCCCAACTACTTGGGAGGCTGAGGCAGGAAGATCACTTGAGACTAGGAATATAAGGCTGTAGTGAACTGTATCTAGAGCTGCTGCACTCCAGCTTGGGTGACAGAGCAGGACCCTATCTCTGAAAAAAGAAAGAAACTGGAAAGTCAGACATTCTTCCTGTGCTTTTTAACTTGTCAGTGTGCATGCTGTTGTAGGAGATGTAGAACTTTTCTTAAGGTATCAAACCCTATGATCCTTGTTAGTACTTAATTGACAGCCAGCAGATGGCAATGCCATCATTGGCATCATCTTCACATACAAAGGATACATTCGTACCCTTTATCATCATTTGGTTTATTAATAGCCCTCTCTATGTCAGAAATAATTGAGGCAGCTTCTTACAAACCAACCACTACTAGAGAATACATTCTAAAGAGACTTTGTATAAATGGCAATGGGCTTATAGTGAATTAACCACACTTATTCACACTTACTCTTTGTGGAAAGCTTATTGATCTTCTGTGATGCACATTTTCAACTTGTTCAGATAAACATGTTCAAACCAGAAGTATTCACTGTCCCCCAGCTCTAAGAATCTTGTTTGCTATTTTCAGGACTGTGTCACATAGGATATAGCATCTTTAAACAATAAGGCAAAAGACCAAGAAAATGTATTGTCTGAAGCACAAGGGACTTTTTTTTTTTTACCCATTCTTTCCCAACATCTGCCGTAACTGCATCCATCTCTGACAGTGAGTGATCCCTTAGGCAGAGTCATTTCTGTGTTTTTTTGTGTGTATAAATATACACACACACACATACTGATGTTCTAAGTATCAAGCGCCTTTCCTTGAGCAAATCTGATGATGGAATTATCTTCTCCGGTGACTCACAGTTCAGTTTGTAAGACAAAAGAAGGCAAATATGGTCCAGAAATGGAAGGATTAAGATATATGAAGACCTCTTTACCTAATGACCTCTGGGTACAGAAATCTTAAAAAGTACGCCTGTAATCCCAGCACTTTGGGAGGCCAAGGCGGGCAGATCACTTGAAGTCAGGAGTTCAAGACCAGCCTGGCCAACATGATAAAACCCTGTTTCTACTAAAAACAGAAAAATTAGCCGGGCGTGGTGGTGGGTGCCTGTAATCCCAGCTACTTGGGAGTCTGAGGCAGGAGAATCGCTTGAGCCAAGACCATGCCACTGCACTCCAGCCTAGGTAGCAAAGCAAGACAGTGTCTCAGAAATGAAATAAAAAGTAAAAAAGTAAACTAGTGGCCGGATGCAGTGGCTCACACCTGTAATCCCAGCACTTTGGGAGGCCAAGGCGGGTGGATCACTCGAGGTCAGGAGTTCCAGACCAGCCTGACCAACATGGCAAAACCCCATCTCTACTAAACATACAAAAATTAACTGGCTGTGGTGGTGCACACCTGTAATATACTCAGGATGCTGAGGCACGAGAATCACTTGAACTGGAGAGGTAGGGGTTGCAGTAAGCCGAGATCGCACCACTACACTGTAGCCTAGGTGACAGACTCCGTCTCAAAAAATATATAAAATGTAAAAAATAAATAAACTACTGGGCCAGTACACTGACACCAGCTCTATGAAACCCTTATTAGAGAACCTACAGAAGAATGCCAGGTAAAGATAAAATTTTAGACCAATCATCAAGTTACAGCAATAAGCGAGAGATCCCACTCCTTGATGGGACATACCAACCCATGTAAGTCTTGGTTAATTGGTCATCATAGTCTGCTCAATGTAGCATGACCTTCTTGGTTCATACCTGCCTTGAGTGTATCTTCACAATGTCAATATGTTGTATCTTTTCCTTCAAGAGAGAGATTCAGAAACTTTACGAAAACAAGTCATTTCTCTTCCTGGGCTGTGGCTGGACTGTGGATGACACCACTTTCCAGGCCCTTTTCCTGGAGGCTGTCAAGCATAAATCTGACCTAGAACATTTCATGCTGGTTCGGAGAGGAGACGTAGATGAGTTCAAAAAGCTTCGAGAAAACATGCTGGACAAGGGGATTAAAGTCATCTCCTATGGAAATGACTATGCCGATCTTCCAGAGTATTTCAAGCGACTGACATGTGAGATCTCCACAAGGGGCAGATCAGGTAAGATGCATTTTGAAGCTGAGGGGAATCAGAGGACAACAGCTCTTCAGCCGTTGGTGTATTTGTGATGGACAGAATAGTTGCCAAGATGAGGAATGTAATGACTGACCAAATTGTAAAGGAGGCCACAGTCTTCAGGTTAGACTAAAGTGCCATTTGGATTATGGGAAAACAGACAAAAAGGAATGCTCGAGTCGTTCAATATAGACATAGGAAGATTGAAGAAAATAGATGTTCAGCCTCACTAGTTATCAATGAAATGCAGTTCAAATTTAGATTACAAAATAGAGAAGAAAGATCACTCCGTTTTGGCTAAGGCTGTGGAAAATAAATTTATTCATGGAGTATTTGTGGAAAGGTAAAGTTAGTACAACCTTTATAACCATAAATTTAGAGGATGTAATAAACATTTTCAAATCTTTGACCCAGAAATCCCATCAAAACAATTTGTCCTAGAAGAAATTTCTCATAGAAGATAATTGGATTATTGCACAATCACAGTTGTACAACGATGCATGTGTGGGAATGTAATCTCCATTGAATGTAGTGGCAAAAAATTGGAAGGAACGTAAAATTAGTAGAGAGATTCTATAGATATCCCAGTATTTGTTTAACTGATGAAATATAATGAAGCCATAAAAGGGAAAATGTTTTCATTGCCATAAAAAAAAGAGACATATGGGTAAAGGAAGAAAAAGCAGGTTGTAAACACCACGGTCACCTACATTCATATAGAATTGTACAGTTTTTTTTTTTTTTTTTTTTTGGTGCGTATAGAAATATGTCTGGAATGTTTTCTAAATTAAGTGGCTATCTTTATGTAGTATGATTTAAAGTGTTGATTTTTTTGGTTTCTGTGTTGGCATTTTCTATGATAATTATGTATTACCTTTACAAACAGAAAACTTACTTTTAGAAATGCTATTTGGAAACGGATAATGGTGGTATTCAAGTCAGAGGACAGAAGTATCATTTACTTGATATTTTACCTCCACATTCTAACAATAAAGAGCAAAATGGTGATTAAAGATTCAGCTGATTAGTGGCTGCAGGCAAATTCCCAGTAACCACACAAAACACAGACATTTTTGGTATCAGCTAAACTGAAGAATGCTTTTTCAAAACCTCACATTGCCAGGCTCCAGAGTATGGCTAGTTTTACTCATCCATCTAATTCTGAAATAACTTTGCTGTTGTACACAAAATATTTCCTGAAAACTTATGTATTTTCATTGTCAACCTGAATGCATCTTAGGAGGGCAAAAGTACAGGTAATTTGGCCTGTAATCCCAACACTTTGGGAGGCCCAGGTGGGAGGATCACTTGAGGCCAGGAGTTGAAGATGAGTGTGAGCAACATAGTGAGACCCTGTCTCTGCAAAAAATTAGCCAGGTGTGGTGGCACACACCTGTAATCCAATTGCTTGGGAGGCTGTGGCAGGAGGATCACTTGAGCCCAGGAGTTGGAGTCTGCAGTGAGCTATGATTGCATCACTGCACTAGTCTGAGCAATAAAGCAAGACCCTGTTTTTAAAATAAATAACATACAGGTAATTTAATAAACATAAAGCAGTTTTCCTAAATCAAATCATCCCCAGATTTCTTAACTGAATCAGATGGCTTCAAGTAGAATTCTTCTGTAAGGAAAAATTATACAGCTTCTTCCACGGCTATGCGTTGATGGAACCAGACTTTTAAAAGCCATCACCACGTGAACAAGTCTAATTTGTGAAAACGATTTACTATTCTTTGTTGGAAATGAGTTTTTCTGGCGTCCTGCGGTGTTCTAGACTCTTCTGCTGTTGTTTGCCCACACTTGAGACTTTGAGTAGGCTTTTCTGTTGCATATATTCTGTTTTCATTAGCAAGAGATACATATCCAAGTTCTACATATTTCTTTTGATCTGTATGCTGAGGAAAGATGCTAAAATTTAAAATAGCAAAAGCTCTCTGGATAACTGTTTCTGTTGCACTAAATCTTAGCCAAAAAAAAAAAAAAAAATGTCGTTAGACTGTTGCATTACATAACAAAGAATCATTAAGGTTCCTTAGTGCACTAAGATTGCTCTAAGGAACCTTAACCGCTATTGTGGAATGGCACAAATTCTGTTATTAGCTGTGAAGGCTTCCCACCAGAGTAGCTTTCCCCAAAGTTACCTGTCATTAAGGTGTTCTGTAGCTTTCAAAAAAATCGGATTTTCAGTATGGCCCGAGTGCTTTATGGAATGGTCAGCTGAGTTTGGCATGTGAAATGTAGTAGAGCAGTTTCAGGTGAAAACATCATTTCATTTTGAAACAAGTCAACCTTATCTTTTACCCTTGCATAATGTTTTGAGTCTCTGTAGATATAGACTAATAAGAGTTTACAGGTCTTTTGCTGTTGTTTTGTTTTTTAACATTGAGCGTTTGCTATGTGCCTGGCATCGTGTTGTATACTCACTTTTGCATAGTGGATATTAATTGTCCCCAGAGGATTCTGTAGTATGTAGTTATGCATATTTTAGAAAAATCAAGCAATGGGAAAAAGAAAAATATTTCTTATAATTCATTACCATACAAGCAATCCTTTTGGTACTTTTTTTTTTTTTTTTTTTTTTGAGATGAAGTCTTGCTCTGACGCCAGGCTGGAGTGCAGTGGTGCGATCTCGGCTCACTGCAACCTCCGCCTCCTGGGTTCAAGTGGTTCTCCTGCCTCAGCCTCCTGAGTAGCTGGAACTACAGGTGCGTGCCATCATGCCCAGCTAGTTTTTTGTATTTTTAGTAGAGCTGGGGTTTCACCATGTTGGCCAGGATGGTCTCCATCTCCTGACCTCGTGATCCACCCACCTTGGCCTCCCAAAGTGCTGGGATTACAGGCGTGAGCCACCATGCCCAATCCTTTTTATTTTTATTTTATTATTATTTTTTTGATACAGAGTCTTGCTCTTTCACCCAGGCTGCAGTGCAGTGGCACAGTCATGGCTTACCACAGCTTTGACCTCCCCAGGGCTCAAGTGATCCTCCCACCTCAGCCTCCAAAATAGCTGAGACTAAAAGGCACATACCACAATGCCCAGCTAATTTTTGTATTTTTTGTAGAGATGGGGTTTCACCATGTTACCCAGGCTGTTCTGTCTCCTAAGCTCAAGCAGTCCTCCCGCCTCAACCTCCCAAAGTGCTGGGAATACAGGTGTGAGCCACGGCGCCCGGCCTTGGTACATCTCTGATGAAGTTTTCCCTGCGCACTTTTTCATAGTTGTAAACAAAATATACAGTTTCGGTCCTTTTACAATTTAGTAGTGGATCATACATTTTCCCACATCCCTGTCTTCATAACCACTATTTTAATGGACTTTTATATTCTGGTAGGGTTGTTACAGTTTACCTAATTATTCCTGTTAGGCAATGTCTGATCTTTTTTTTTTTTTTTTTTTTTGCCAGTTTTTTGTAAGTCATGTTGTGAAAATAACATCTGTATCTCTTCAGTTTTTCCAATAATTTCCTTGACGAGTTCTCAGTGTAATCAGGTCAAAGATCAGGAACATTTCAGTAATTGATATATATTGCTAAATTGTTTTCTGTGAGGGTAATACCAATTTGTATATTTGAGTATCATGCCTGTTTATACTCTAATTGACCATATTTCTAATGACTATTTTCTTCCATGTGTTCAGTTTTTTACTTTTTCCGAACTATTATCTATGCCAGTGTTATCCAATAGAATTTTCTGCAGTCATAACAATACTGTATAATCGTCACTGTTCAGTATCATAGTTAGGAGCCACATGTGGCTGTTGCACCATTGAAATGTGGCGTGACTGAGGAAATAAATTTTTAATTTGAAACTAAGTAGCTGCATGTGGCTAGTGCTACCATATTTTATATTGTGGAGTATTCTGCTGCTTTTCACTCCTCTGTTTGAATTTGCTCACTCACATGCCATTTGCCCATCCGTGGTGAGATTGAGTTTTTAACTGAACTTAGTCCTCGACTGTTTGGGGACAGCAGACACATGTTCCCTGTATATAAGTTTTGTCTACAAGCAATCATAGTGCACTGTGGAAACTCACTGCTTCCCTGTTCGGTAACGCAAGTCTAAAGACTACTCCAGTTTATCCTCTCTGCCTCCTCTTCTCAATGATTGTTTCATTTCTAAATGCCATCCATTTCAATCATACCATATATCCTCATCTCCCTTTAGTTTTCTTTTTGCTATTAATAGTTTTAGCTTTTCAGTGTAATGTCTGATGCTGATGTCCTCTGTTTAGCAGGGATGGTGAGAGAAGGTCAGCTAAATGGCTCATCTGCAGCACACAGTGAAATAAGAGGTATACTGTTTCCTATTCTACTCTTTATCACTCTGTAGCAGAAAGTGTTTCTAGGTCCTTGATTAAGACTATAGAGAATGTTACTTTGAACCTCACATTGCCAAATTTAAAAAAACACTATAGAGAATGATTTTCCTCTCCTACCCATTAACGATTCTGTCTTTTCCTGTCAAGTCTATTACAATGTAGTGAAATCATCAGTTAATTTTTAAAGAAGTACTACTGGGTGTGGTGGCTCAGGAGGCCAAGGTGGGAGGATTGCTTGAGCCCAGGAGTTTGAGACCAGCCTGAGCAACATAACTAGATGTCGTTTCTACAAAAAAAAAAAAAAAAAAATTAAAACACTGCCAGGTGTGGTGGTGTGCGCTGCAGTCCCAGCTACTCAGGAGGCCGAGGTGGGAGGATTGCTTAAGCCCAGTGAGCTATGATTGTGCCACTGCACTTGAACCTGGGTGACAGAGAAAGACCTTGTCTCTAAAAAGTAAATAAAATTTTAAATAAATTACAAGATTCCTAGCATCTCCTGTCTTGCCTTCTGAAGGGTTAGGATTGACTTAAGTATCTGCAGCTTCCGATGCATAAACCTGTTTTGTGAAACTTCATTTTGTTCTCTTTTCTTTCTCCCCACAGGCTGTAGTACATGAGCGAGCTAGAGAAATCACCACCGTTAGACCAAGCTGTAAGGCCCTACCATGGACAGTGTTTAACAAATAAACTTACAAGAACCCAACACAACTCCCAGAAAGTAACAATAGCCAGAGGTTGAAGGGCGGGGTAGAAGAGGGGGGAATGTTCCAGCGTAATCCTTCATACCACCTGGTTCTTGATATTCTGCTGCCTGTTCAAGAATAAAAGTGACAGCAGGACCCAAATGCAGCTCCCGACCCACTCCCCAGGCTGGACATGCTTGTGTCCGCACAGCACACCAATGTGATACCTCCACTGACTGGCTGCAGCTCTGCATGAAGGACTCGGGGTCTAGATGCCATGGAATCACCGTGGCTGTTGTTGCAGTTTTGTATTCTATACTTGGTTTTTCAATTAAGCTTAATGGCTTTTTTAAAACATGACTTGAAGCTCTAGTTTTCTAGATCTTTTACAGTGTACAGTATTTTACATAACTGAGCTGTATTAAAAGCTTGTTCATTTACTTGCCAGGACCCTGGCTCTACTTTTAGAGTCATTGTAGAAAACTCTAACTTGCATCAAGGTACTAACTAATAAGCTTATATTTTAATAACCCAAATTTTAAAGGTTCTGATCTTTCACCTTGGGGTGATCTCATTCTTAGGACAACCGTTTACTTACCTGATTCCTTGGAGTAAACGTCTGCTCTGTTGTCCTGACCATATATAAGCCCTAGAACTATAGTGTGTTGCAGAATTTTAGTTTTGAATCCTGTATAAAAGAACTCCAAGACCTAGAAGGCAATTTATTTATGAAATTTATTTTCTTATATAAATTACTTATTTCTCTGGGCAGACAGCCTTCACCTTATTGCACTAATAGCACATCTGTAATACCAAGCTACAGGACAAGTCTTAACAAGAGGTTTGTATTCTTCAATGTAGCACTTGTCTACCAGGCACTGTAGAGGGGAGTGATGAGGAAAAGCCAGGACTGCTTAGGAGGATGGGAGGGGAGGGGGCAACATATACCCTTCTGACAATTGGTTTCCTCCCAGGAAGGGGAACATGCAAAGCTGACTTCTGGATTCTGGGAATGGGAAGAGTTGGGAGGCTGAGAAGCCCAACGCAACCCTGCAGCTCACCTCCCTTTATTTCTGAGGGAAGCAGGGACTCATCTTTTGCTCACTTGTAACAAATCACTCCAGCCTAGCTGATGCTTTGGGGTAAACAATGAAGTAGGAATCATCATCAGAATTAGAATTAGCAGCAATTAACAGGCAATACACTGCCACAGTGAGGCGGGTGTCATCCAGGTCCTGGGGACCTGCAGGCTGTGTATCCTAGGGAGAGGTGCCATTCAAGACCTGGCGCTGGCTCTGGAAGTCTCTTAACCTAATGCAGCTGGGACTCATTAGGCTCAGACGGCTCCTGACCACACTAATTATTAGCAAAGCTCTGGTGTTGGGTTCCAACCATTGGTCAAAGCTGTAATGAGACTGAGTCTGTAGGCAGAGTGAAGGGGGTGCCTGAGTAGGAAGGGGGAGGCCTGCTGGGAGAGGGTCAGTGGGCAGTGATTGTAACATGATTAGGCCCTCCTTGCAGATGGCGGCTCTGCTGAATGGGGATGGGGTTGGAAGGAGCCACAAGCCCCCTCGCTCTGCCTTTGTACTACACTGAAAACAAGTTGCTCACATACTCTAAAGCACATTCTTGATACAGGAAGAAGGGCTTGTGGGGAAAGCGGCGATTTGGTATTGGGCAAGAGCCACGTTAAGCCTTCATGAGGGCAGCCACCACAGCCTTGGCATTGAGGCTGCGTAGGTCACAGTAGGTCTGGCCGGTGCCCACAAAGACGATGGGTTTGCTTGTGATGTACGTCATAGAAATAGCAGCTCCCACCTAAGTGGAGAAAGGGGACAGCCAATCAACACGAGCCCACTTTTCACTCACCCTCTCAGAACAGGAAGCGCTGGAGCCAAGGTTTCCTTGCAGCCTCAGCTCCTTTGTGGAGGATGCCCATTCCACCCTCCAGTCTCACGTTTACCTTGTCATCAATGGTATCAAATTTGGTAAGAACAATGCCATCAATGAGCCGAGGTGTCTGAGCCATAGAATGGTCAGCCAAGGCTCTATTGAACTTGACCTGGAAAGAAAAAAGGTGATAGAAGTATAAGAACCATCTAAATTGACTAAAGCTTAAGTTGTAAAGGGAACTGGGCCCACACTCTCACCAGCTGGTCCACGGCTTCATTGCCTACTAAGGCTTCTCCTACAAACAGCACCAAGTCAGGTGTATTGACAGTAATGAGTTTGGCCAGAGCAGTCATCAGAGGGGCATTGTCTTGCATGCGGCCCGCCGTGTCCACCAGCACCACATCAAAGCCTTGGTTACGTGCTAAAGAAAGAAAGTGGTCAACTCTGAAAACGTGGACTACAACTAATCTCATTCCCAGCTTCCTTTCAAAAAATCCTAGTTTGGCTACCTGTTCACTGTCTTGGGCCCTGGATTTGGTTCCAAGGTAATGTGAGAAAAACTTGATTGTATGCTTGGCCATCACCAAACATATTCAGGAAAAGGAGGACAACAGGATAAAGGTGACCAAATTCAGGCTTCTTTGGTTAGGGTTATTAACTTTGCCTGCAACTACATCTATTACCCAAAAGCAGAGCATGGAAAGTAACTGATCTGGCTTTTTACTGTAATTAACGAGTCTGTAGTAGCACAAGCCTGATCTTCTGCAAATTCCAAGAGAACCAAAGGAGGAAAAGGGACCCCAAATAAGCCCCCAGACTTCCCGTGCACTGTACCAAAAGCAATGGCTTCCATAGCAATGCCAGCAGCATCCTTGCCATAGCCCTTCTCAAACAACTGCACCATGGTGCGGCCACCATGCTTCTCTGGAGGGTGTAGGGCACTCAAACGCCGGGTGTGTGTGCGCAGCTGCTCCACAGCCCCAGCACGAAATGTATCACAGGCAGCAATGAGGACACTGAAGCCATTCTCTAACAACCAGAAGGAAATCTGTGAAAAAGAAGCGAGAAAAGTCAGCTAAAGCCAGGATTTTGAGACACGAGAAGTACAGAAGTATCAGCGACAGGCTGGGGAACTGCACTGACCTTGGCAAGATTAGTAGATTTCCCCACTCCATTAACACCGCAGAAGGTGACGACATAAGGGCGCTGGCGACGCTGGGCGTCCATGATGTCCCGGAGCATGTCTACACGACGCTGTGGCTGCAGAATCTGCACCAGGGACTCCTGTAGGGCTTGCTTTACTGTGGAAGTCACCGCTGAAAGAGGAGGTGGAGGAGGTTTGCAGCTGTGAAACTTGAAAAGTGCTCTCAAAAATGCCTAACAGCTTTCCGAGCTAAGGGGACTAAGACAGTTAACTAGACTCTTTTCCCAGAAATCCAGAACAGACGCACATTACAAGGACTAACTCATTTAATCCTCTCAATAAACCTTAAAATCTAGGTTACAGAGGTTTAGAGGTTAAGGATTTTGCCAAAAGCCACATACCTAGTAAGAACGGAGGTCTATGCACTTAACCTCTTGGTACACATAAGCACTTTGTCACTTAGGGCAGTACTTACTGCTGAACGTCCCCATCACCTTCCCTTCCAACTTGTTGGCAACAGATTCACAGAGCTGGACAGCAATGTCTGCAGCCACGTTCTTAGCTGAGGAGAGGGGGACAGGTAGGTCAGTTCCATGTCAGCAACAACCAATCTTTACGGTACAGGTGAGAAACGCTAGGTGACTCTGCTCTCAATGACCCGTATCCTGTGAACATGAGTCAGCTCGGTCCTCAGAGCTTACCAATTAGATGATCACGCATCTTGTCCAGCACAGATTCCATGTCTTCACGACTCAAGCTCTTTGAACCCACAAGGCCCTTCAGCATACCAAACATGCCACCCAGTGTTCCCTTGGTCGCACTGCAGGGACCAATACACACAGATGACAAACACACACAGAGCGAGAAGGTGGGAGCTGTTACCTTACCAGTTTTGCAGATGCATATGCCACCCCCCACCTGAAATCTCCTTACCTAGGTTTGGTGGAGTTTTGAGCAGCCCCTTCATCATCGGAGCTGCTGCAGTCCAGATCCTGAAGCTGCCCCCCAGGCCCAGTCCCTCGAATCTGGAAGATACAGGGAAAGGAGATGGGGTCAGAAACACTAAGGTCTCTGAGGAAAAAGTCCCCATTGCTCTATCGCTTTCATTTGGGGAAGCTCCAAGTATAACTTACCCCTCATTCAAATCCAAGTATCATGTTCCCACACTCTACTTCCTCCCAATTTGTTATTAAAGATGACCTTCAACCCCTGTTGCCTCTTACCAAGTTGATGTCCTCAGACAAGGCAGCCTCAGGGCTTCCATTGGTGGTGGGAGTACTGTAATCCAACGCTTCTTTGTTAGCACAGCCACCCAGTTCCCACACCCGGGGTGCTTTTTTGCCCTTCTCCTTCGGAGCATCTGACTTCGTGGACTTGCTGCAACAGGTGATGATACAAAGGGTTATGGTGGAGAAGCGGGAAAGGAAACATGAGCCGGAGACCAGAGCTCCCTTGCACCCATCATGTCTAGATCACAGTATTCTGAGATTACTGGAGAAGAGTGCTCACTTGGACTTCTCCATACCCCTCCCATGCTTCTGAATGAACTCCTCTCGCTTCCTGCGGATCAGCTCCTCTTTGGAAAGTTCTATTCCGTTCTCAGGACCCACTGGAAGACCTGACTTTTCTGCAGGGACGGCTTTGCTGGTAGCCAAAGGACCATCAGAACCTGTTGGGAAAAAACTCACTGAAGGAAAAAAAAGACAATCTCAACCACTAGACAATGGCTAAAAGTCTTCCAAATTGTTCAAAGGAAATTTGGACCAAACATCTTGGAGTTCACAAGGCCTGGGGATTATAGGATGGTGAGCATTTGAGTGAGGAGGAGGCAAGCAATGACAGAAGGAAGGAACACCTCAGTCCTTAGCACCGTCTTAACACCTTTCATGTCCCAGTGTATCCAAAGAACTCAAACTTGCCTTCCTTCTTGGCCCCCTTTTTTTTGCTATTCTTTGCTTTTTCCTTGGGCTTTTCCCCACGTGTCTCAATCATGGACCTCACAGGTTTCTTGGCCTTTTCAGAATCTTCAAATTTCTTCATGGTAGTGGGAGCTCGGATCTTACTGCTCTCCTCTGCTTCACTAAACAAAAAAGAGAATGGTTTATCTTTCTACCCCGTGCAGGAGGAAAAATAACAGTCCAGAGAAAGGACTCTCACACCCAAGAGGACAATGAGAACTGGGGAGCAAATTAGGAATGTCTTTGAACACACCAATTTACCACCCTTGAACCACCTTCAGAGAGATCATCAAATCAGGGAAATAAATTGATTTTAGAGAAGGCAAGTCTCTCACCGAAGGAGCCGCAGGAAGTCATTTTGGAAATCAAAAGTGCCATTTAATAAACTTAAAGCACTTTGCTGTTGGATCTCCGTGCGGTACTTGTCCCGAAACAGCCGGTGCACGTCATCTATCAATTTGTCTACATACGTCAGTGTCAGGATCTTCTGAAAACCAACCTGTTTAGGGGAAGAAACAGAGCCAACAGATCTGCTTACATGCCAGCCTAGAATGGAGGGACGCCAACTCAACCCTGGCTTTCAGAGATAGGTTCAGCTACCTGGCTGGTTTCCCTGTCCTGACAGGCAGCCAAGCTCCCTGCCTGGGCCCAGTAGCTGCTGTTTTCCCCCAACTACCTTTCTAGTTTTTTCAGTTACGTCATCATATACACTGGCTGCAATTAATCAGAGTTCTCTTAATAATCAGGACTATGTTAACAATGTAATCGTCCCTCTACAACACCCCACTTACCACAAACACCAGCTCAAACTGGTTGTCCAATTTATACTTGAGTGTGAGTGCCTCATGGGTGAAGGAGTTGTTACCTCCCCGTTCCTGGAGAAAGAGTATGTCTCAGTGTTCAGACTATCCCCAGAAAACCCAGGTTTGGGCCCTGGGTTTGGATTACCTTTGGAAAAAAGACTTTCCCTCAAACTCAAATCTGTCCCCAGGACAAGAGGATGCTGGGGCACTTCACTCTGGCATTCCACCAGAAATGAAAGAAGATAACCAAGTTGGGGGAAGGAGGTGAGAGGCAGCAAGGCACATAGGAGCCAAAACGGAAGCAGTCATATAAACAATCAGATTATTAGCAGCTACACAGCATTCAGTTTTGTAAAGGTGTTTTCCCATCTGTTATTTCACCTAGCCTCGAAACAACAAAACCAAGCTGCTGGGGATAAATAGAGGGAGCGGAGGGGAATACCAAAGGCGCCGGAATTCGGCTAGAGTCCATACGCCGGAGTGGGGGTCGTCACTAAGTTGCGGGGTACCCTGAAGGGGACGAGAAAACGAAGCGGAGTCCGGGTTACGCATGAGTGGTCAGTTTGAGGTGGGCAGGGAGGGTGGGAGGAGGCGCGGAATAGAATCGAAGGGACCATGGATCGGGTCAGGAAAGAAGAGCCTGGAGTTCTGATCCCACGGGGGCGGTACCTGCAGCAGCACGGAACGAATCAACGCGTTAACGGGCCCGGTGCATGAGTCGCTAACGCCCTGGAAGCACCAGAGCACAAGCCCACCCTTGGAGAAAATGGTGAAGAAGTCGAGCATGGCGGCAGCGGCAGAGGAGCTGGGGCCGGCGCCGGGAATTCAGGCCGCGATAGCCGCCGCTTCCTGCTGCGCCAAGCGCGGGACACGTCACACCAGCGGCCCCGGAACCCGGCTCAACTGCACTTCCGCTCGGAACGCTGGGTGCCCTCCCCATCTCCGCCCGAGGGCGCGCAGGCCTGACGTATCTCAAGGCCAGCCAATGGCGGGTGGCAGCGGGCCTGGGCGGGGCTCCCGGAGAGGTTACGGGGAGACGGCCACCTATAGCGTGGGGGGGCGGAGCCCCGAGGGCCGCTGGCCAATTGGCGCGCTCGTCTGAATGGCGTTTGGCGCGGAGCAGTGACGGCTGGGATAATAGCGAGGCAGCTGTGCCGCTTTCAGAAGGTCCAGGTCTCAGAGGGGCAATGATTCGAAGGGTTCTGCCGCACGGCTTGGGCCGGGGCCTCTTGACTCGGAGGCCAGGCACTCGCAGAGGAGGCTTTTCTCTGGGTAAAGTTGAGGACGACAGAGGGTATTGTGGTTCTGGGGTGTCCCCAACCTCCGACTGTGTGTCCTTCAGGACCCGAAACCGTGGCCCACACTGGCAGGACAGTGGGTCGCCTTGGGGAAGGGGGTAAGCTTGCCCACCAGAGCTTGTACGGGCTGTGCAGGTGTATGGCTCCCAAGACAGCCCTTCTCAGGTGGCAGATCTCACATCATTCTACGTTTCCGCTTACAGTCAGACTGATTGATAGGTGGTACAGATGTGCATTAAGTCCTGCCCGCGTTCAGGATGCTGTACTTAGTGCTGTTGCCGTGAAGGAGTGAAGAGAAGACGGGATTCAGTGAATGTCCTGGAAGATGGCTAGAGCGTACCTAGACAGGGAGAATTTCAATAGACAGTAGGCCAGTTCAAGACTGGATAGAGGCCGGGCGCGGTGACTCACGCCTGTAATCCTAGCACTTTGGGAGGTCGAGGCGGGTGGATTACCTGAGCTCAAGAGTTCGAGACCAGCGTGACCAACATGGTGAAACCCCGTCTCTACTAAAAATACAAAAATTAGCTAGGTGCGGTGGTGGGCTCCTGTAATCCCAGCTATTCGGGAGGCTGAGGCGGGAGAATCGCTTGAACCTGGAAGGCGAAGGTTGCAGTGAGCTGAGATTAGGCCATTGCACTCCAGCCTGGGCGACAGAGCGAAACTCCATCTCAAAAAAAAAAGATTGGATAGAACTCAACTTAAAGAATGCTTTGCACTGCTAGCTAGTATAATGGTGGAAGTACATGGAGCAGGTGGGAACTGAGATCAGCCTTGAAGGATGTTTACTGGCTTAAGAAAGGTGTGTGTTCCTGTCTCTGGATAATTGAGTGCAGATTAGGAGAAAAATATTGTTCTTATGCAAGGAACTAGCAAAAGCCATCTAGATAGACAGTGTGAGTAGTAGCATGAAATGTAGTGTGGATAGGTGAGCTAAGGCCAGACCAAAGAGAGATTGCAGTGCTGCTGAGAAGAGTTTGAGTGAGGTATGAAATGGCAAAATGATTAATTTATTTAAGGTACTTACTGAGCACTTACAATATGCCGGGTGTTGCCATAGGCTGGAGATTCAGTGGTGAAGGTAAACACAGCCTACCCCCTCATGGATTTTAGAGTATGTAACAATACAAACTCAAAGCTGCAATTGTGACCAAGAGACCATGTAGAGTTTGAGCTGATCTGGGGATCAGGAAAGGCTCTCCGGAGCACGGAATTAGCTAGGCAAGGAAGTGGACACAGTTTCAAAGCAGAGAGCACGTGTAGGTTCCCTGTGGTGGGAGGAAATAAGGTGCCATCAAGGAACTAAAGGGCCTGGAGTGTAGGGGAGGATAAGATGAACAGGAGCGAGATTGTGCAGTACCTTACAGGCTCTGTTTAAGACTTTGGACTTTGGTTCTTAGAGTAATGGAAACTCACTGAAGGGTTTTAATCAAGAGCGTTTGTGATTAAATTTGTGTTTTGAAAAGATATTTCTAGCTATATTGTAAAAATGTTCGCAGCAGGGGGTGGGGTGGAAGTGGGGAATCAGTGGGAACAATTAGGATGCTTTTGCATTTGTCCAGTTGAGAGATGATAGTGGCTTGGCCTAGGATGATGGTGGCAGAGGAAGAAAGGGGCCAGATTGAGGAGTGAACGTGGAAACCAGAGCCCTCAGGACTTGATTATAGATAGGATATAAATGTAGGTTTGGTTGTGGTGATGGACATCCAGGATAAGGTGCTGCTTAGAGGTGCCATGCTTCAGAGGGTGCCGTGACTTGGGGTGTGCCAGGGTCTCTTGGTCCAGAGGCCTGGAAGACCCAAGTGGGGATGACGGTGAGTTGAATATGTGAGTTGGGATCAGGAGAGGTCTATGCAGGAGGTAATGTAGAAAATTAATTTTAGGAAATTGAATCTTGCAGTGCTCGGCACAATGCATGAAGAGGGAGACTGATGGCATGTGGACTATTCAGAAAACTGTGGCAACACTGTTGGGTGCAAGGTGACCTTATGAGACGGACTGACAGTGGGGACTGCCAGCAGGGACTGACAGTGGGGACTGCCAATTCATGTGTCTGTTTAGCTTACCTTTTCCTGTGTCCGTTCTCCAACCCCCCAACCATGTGGGAAGGAAATGTGTGGCCCTCTGACCCTAACTACATCCCACAGACTGGGATGGAAAGGTGTCTGAGATTAAGAAGAAGATCAAGTCGATCCTGCCTGGAACATCCTGTGATCTACTGCCAGACACCAGCCACCTGCCCCCCGAGCACTCGGATGTGGTGATCGTGGGAGGTGGGGTGCTTGGCTTGTCTGTGGCCTATTGGCTGAAGAAGCTGGAGAGCCGACGAGGTGGTATTCGGGTGCTAGTGGTGGAACGGGACTACACGGTGAGGCCTGGGGTAGGGCAGAGTCATGAGTGGGGCAAGAAAGATGACTCACATTGTATTAAGGACCCTAGGGACAAGGGAAGGAGAGGAGGGGAAGACCTCAATCTCAGGAGATCCAATGGGCAGAGATTGTGCTTTGGACCTTGTTGAGAAATTGTCCTAGGATCTTCCTCAGTCAAACCAGGAAGGTTGACAATAAGGTTTATTCTTTTGAAAGCAGATTTCATAATATTGGATTTTTCGAGATCTCACAGCTCTGCACTCAAGCTATAATTAAGTGTCTCAACTTTCTTTTTTTTTTTGAGTCTTGCTCTGTTGCCCAGGCTGGAGTGCAGTGGCACGATCTCAGCTCACTGCAACCTCTATCTCCCAGGTTCAAGTGATTCTCCTACCTCAGCCCCCTGAGTAGCTGAGATTACAGGGACACACCATGAAGCCAAGCTGTTTTTTGTACTTTTAGTAGAGATGAGGTTTCACCATGTTGCCTAGGCTGGTCTCGAACTCCTGACCTCAAGTGATCCTTCTGCTTTGGCTTCTCAAAGTGCTGGCATTACAGGCATGAGCCACCATTTCCCGCCCTCAACTTGGTTCTTTCAGGTCCCATTACTTGTGAGGTTTTTGCATTTTGTTGTATTTATTTATTTTGAGACAGGGTCTGGCTCTGTTGCCCAGGCTGGAGTGCAGTGCAGCCTCTACCTCCCAGGCTCAAGTGGTCCTCCCACCTTAGCCTCCCGAGTAGCTGGGACTGCAGGCATGCACCACTACACCTGGCTAATTTCTGTATTTTTTGTAGAGATGGGGTTTCGCCATGTTGCTCAGGCTGACCTCGGATTCCTGAGCTCAAGCAATCTGCCTGCCTTGGCCTCCCAAAGTGCTGGGATTACAGGCATGAGCCACCACCCGGCTGCTTTTTGCACTTTAGATGTTCCCATTTGCATTGCCAGCTAGCCACGAATCTTGCTACTTTACTTCAATCATAACCTTTCATTTTCCAAATGGTAGATCAAATGTTAATCGTCTGCCCTTGGACTTCCAGGCCATTACCATTTTGTACCACTGTGTCAGCTCTTTCCAGATGACTGACCCTCTCTGCACATCCGCTACTAATGATTTTAAACACTGTTGCCTTCAAGTTGACATATGCATGGGTCTTAGATTATAGACTTGCAGATAGGACTCCCCTTCAACTTTAGGTGTATAGCTCAAAGCTTTCATTGCGGTACTCTAGTCACATGTGATAGGTTACCTCAACTTTTCTTGTCTTTCCACAGTATTCACAGGCCTCCACTGGGCTCTCAGTGGGTGGGATTTGTCAGCAGTTCTCATTGCCTGAGAACATCCAGCTCTCCCTCTTTTCAGCCAGCTTTCTACGGAACATCAACGTAGGTGCAATGATATTGGGGATGTTGGGGTGGTAACCCCTCCTTTAGCCCAGAGTGGGGAGGAGCCCAGCTAGCAAGGTAGCCAGAGAGCAAGAATGGGTCAGTCAACAAGAAGTGGGGGGCCCTGGCCTTTCTTCCTAGTGGTGGGTGCCTCAAGGTCTGGGGCACTGAGCCCGGGGAGCTGTGGGGGAAGAAGGCGGAAAACTCTTCCTTGCATCCTTAAGTCAGTCTCTTTCAGGAGCTTCTCTCTGCACACAGGAGTACCTGGCCGTAACCAATGCCCCTCCCCTGGACCTCCAGTTCAACCCCTCAGGCTACCTCTTGCTGGCTTCAGAAAAGGATGCTGCAGCCATGGAGAGCAACGTGAAAGTGCAGAAGTGGGTGCCTGGCACGGCCTCTCAGTTGCTTTGCAGCCAAAGGTGTTGGGTGGCTCCTGCACCAGATTAGGAAGGGAGAAAGTGGAGTTGGTAAGACAGATCCCTGCGGTCTAGGACCTCAATGTGTCAGGAAGGAAATACACAGACCTGCAATGCCCGGTGGGAGTGCTGTACCGTGGATATGGACAAAATACTGCCAGGTGCTTCCTAATTTGTCAGAGCATGAAAACCACCTGGAACACATCCCAGACCTAATAAACTAGAATCTCTAGGGAAGGAGCCCACAAATCTGGGTTTTAACAAGAACCTGAAGTCAGGAGTTAGCAAACTTTTTCTGTAAAGGGCCAGATATTATGTATTTTAGGTTTTGCTGGCCGTACAGTCTATTCTAACCACTCTGTTATCACAGTATGAAAGCAGCCATAGACAGAAGCACAAATGAAGGAGTGTGGCTCATTTACGAAAACAGGCAGCAGGTCAGATTTGGCAACTCCTGCTCTAAATGATTCTCATGGTCAGGTGAGGGTGGGCATCTTTGTGATGCAATATGGCCGGAAGCTTTATTTTTATGTTTATTTAGGAAACACCCAAGTCTCACAGTGACATAAATATCCTAAATGCTGTACAGATATGAACTCATTTAATCATCAGAACATCCCCATTTTACATATGAGGAAACTGAGACATAAGACACTAGTAAGTGGTGGCAGTGGGATTTTATTTGAAGCCAGCAGTCTGGCTTGGGAGTGTTCTGTTGGTGCCTCCGCTATGAGGCAGCTCTGGGGGACAGTGTCCCAGAGGAGATACCTGTACTCAGGAGCAGGATTGTAAAAGGAGTGGAGAGGAGGTGGATCCAGGCAGGAGTGGAGGGAACATGGTTACCACCTTGTTGTGAAAGTTAATGGAATAGGTTGGGTGCAGTGGCTCATACCTGTAATCCCAGCATTTTGGGAGGCTGAGGCAGATGGAACACCTGAGGTCAGAAGTTCGAGACCAGCCTGGCCAACGTGGTGAAACCTCATCTCTACTAAAAATACAAAAATTAGTTGGGTGTGGTGGTGTGTGCCTGTAATCCCAGCTACTCAGGAGAATCGCTTGAACCCAGGAGGAGGAGGTTGCAGGGAGCCGAGTTCGCGCCATTGCACTCCATCTTGGGCGACAGAGCCAGACTCATTTCAAAAACAAAAAAGTCATGGAATAGACTGGGATAGCAGGGAGCTCTGTGTGCTGAAAAGAGACGAGGGAGTAGGGAAGGAAATGCAGTCAAGGCTGAAGAGCCTGCCTAGGCGGCTTGGTCTTCAGCCACTCAACAGTGAGGAAAAATAGGGGCATTTGGGGCAGAGAAGTGACATGACTGAGCTGGACTCCCCACTTGTGAGGTTGGGGTCCATACTTCACCCCTCTGCACACTCTCCTCTCTGACACACATACGCCGACCCACACGTGTATCTCAGACAGGAGGGAGCCAAAGTTTGTCTGATGTCTCCTGATCAGCTTCGGAACAAGTTTCCCTGGATAAGCACAGAGGGAGTGGCTCTGGCGTCTTATGGTGAGGCTTGCTTGCAGCGGGACAGCCTTTTCCCTGAAGGTAGAGACTAAGGGGTGCCACAGGCTGGGAGTCTCGGGTACCCCACGGCCAAGCTGAAGGAGGAACACTTTCCTGCCGTGTCGTGGGGACTGCCCTGGGCCATGCTAGTTCTCTGTCCTTCAGCAGGCTTTGTCTCTGTGGTTCAGTTGGTCAGGATGACCTTTCCTGGCTTACAGGCCCTCGAGAGGGGTTGGGGGCACAGGAAATACAATCCGAGAGCAGAAGTCCCCATCTGTCTTTGTGACAGTTCTCTTTTTCTTATCATAGGGATGGAGAATGAAGGTTGGTTTGACCCCTGGTGTCTGCTCCAGGGGCTTCGGCAAAAGGTCGAATCCATGGGAGTCTTTTTCTGCCAGGGAGAGGTGACACGTGAGTCTCAGCTTGTTTCCTCTAGCAACTGGGGCATAGGCTAGACCAGGTCTTATCTTCTCAGTCACAAGCTAAGAAAGGGCTGGGGGGAAAGGGGCCTCCCCTGAGAGCAGGTCCTAGGCATCCTGACCCGGGTTCCTCACTGAGCTGCGCTGCGACTTGTGATCTGCTTGATGATTACACCTCAGCACTGTCCTGGCAGAGTGTAGCCAAGCTCGTGCCAGCTCCCTCATCTCTGTTTGCTTCAGTGTCTGTAGGAAAGCTCCCATCCTTCCAGCTTTCTTTCCTTAGGAAACAAGTGAAATCCCCATTTCCTTCCTTTTCAGGGCCTCCAAGGCCTATTTTTCCTATTCCTCTCTGCAGGTTTTGTCTCTTCATCTCAACGCATGTTGACCACAGATGACGAAATGGTGATCTTGAAAAGGATCCATGAAGTCCATGTAAGTTTCTAGTTTGGTGATGTCCTTTACCAAAATGGAGGGACAGGAAAGGTAGTGACTCTCCTTGTTTTGGTCTTCTTTGACCCACTTTCCAGTATGGGTAAAACTAAGGCTCAGGAAGCAGTGCACCTCTCAGGGTGCCTGGTGTGTGGTCCAGGTCTTCCCACCCCTCACTCTCTGGTGCCCGCAGGTGAAGATGGATCACAGCCTGGAGTACCAGCCTGTGGAATGCTCCATTGTGATCAACGCAGCCGGAGCCTGGTCTGCACAAATCGCAGCGCTGGCTGGTATTGGAAAGGGGCCGCCTGGCACCCTGCAGGGCACCAAGCTACCTGTGGAGCCAAGGAAAAGGTAACTGTCCCCTGGGCAGCTGAGGAGGTTGGTGAGAGAAAGAAAGAAATGACATCAAAGTTGGATAGCGTGTGTGTGTGTGTGTGTGTGTGTGGGGTTGGGGAGGGGGTCTGTGGGGGTGTGT
>NC_045446.1:115434087-115434345 GCF_002776525.5 Piliocolobus tephrosceles
GTGTGTGTGTGTGGACGAGGTTGGGGAGGGTGTGTGTGTGTGTGTGTATGAGGTTGGGGAGGGTGTGTGTATGTGTGTGGGGGGGTTGGGGAGGGGGTGTGTGTATGTGGACGAGGTTGGGGAGGGTGTATGTGTGTGTGTATGGGGTTGGGGAGAGCGTGTGTGCATGTGTATGGGGTTGGGGAGGATGTCTGTGTGGGGGGGTTGGGGAGGGTGTGTGTGTGTATGGGGTTGGCGAGTGTGTGTGTGTATGAGGTT
>NC_045446.1:115434745-115448071 GCF_002776525.5 Piliocolobus tephrosceles
CGGGGTTGGGGAAGGTGTTTGTGTGTCGGGGGTGGGGAGGGTGTTTGGGGGGTTTGGGGAGGGTGTTCGTTGGGGGGGATTGGGGAGAGTGTGGGGGTGTGGGGGGGTGGGGATGGTGTTTGTGTGTGTGGGGGGGTTGGGGAGGGTGTGTGTGTGTATGGGGTTGGGGAGAGGGTGTGTATGTGTGGACGGGGTTGGGGAGGGTGTGTGTGTGTGCATGGGGTTGGGGAGGGGTGTGTGTGTGGACAGGGTTGGGGGGGGGTTGCCAGCCATGCTGTTTCTGTAGTTCATAACCGCACTAGGTGTGTGTGTGGTTGGGGTGTGTGTGGGGCGGGGGGGTTGGGGAGGGTGTGTATTTGTATGTGTGCTGGGTTGGGGAGGGTGTATGTGTCGGGGTTGCGGAGGGGGTGTGTGTGTGTGTGTATGTGGTTGGGGGGGGTGTGTGTGTGGGAACAGGGTTGGGAGGGTGTGTGTGGGTGGGGGGTGGACGGGGTTGGGGAGGGTTGCTGGCCATGCTGTTTCTACAGTTCATAACCTCACTGGTTGTGGCAGGTATGTGTATGTATGGCACTGCCCCCAGGGACCAGGCCTAGAGACTCCGCTTGTTGCAGACACCAGTGGAGCCTATTTCCGCCGGGAAGGATTAGGTAGCAACTACCTAGGTGGTCGTAGCCCCATTGAGGTAAGCTGAGTGGGGTGGGACATGCTGGCAAGGAGACATAGAATAATTGTCATGAAAGAATCAGGCTTTTGGCCAGGCACGGTGGCTCACGCCTGTAATTCAGCATTTTGGGAGGCCAAGGCAGGTGGATCACCTGAGTCCAGGAGTTGGAGACCAGCCTGGCCAACATGGCGAAACCCCATCTCTACTAAAAATACAAAAATTAGCTGGGCATGGTGCTGGGTGTGTGTAATCCCAGCTACTTGGGCTGAGGCAGGAGAATCGCTTGAACCCAGGAGACAGAGGTTGCAATGAACCGAGATCGCGCCATTGCACTCCAACCTGGGCAACAAGAGCAAAACTCCGTCACAAAAAAAAAGAAAAAAAGAAAGAAAAAGAATCAGGCTTTTCTGGGGGGCTGCGTGCTGTGTTAATTGATATTAGAGCCCCCTCCAGATTTGAACTGGGACCATTTCTCCCCATCCCCTATCTGCACAGGGATTGTTAAACAAGTCTGGGTCTGTCCTTGTGTCCCAGGCAATGTAAGCCTTGTCCCCACCTCTCACTCCAGGAGGAAGAACCAGACCCAGAGAACCTGGAAGTGGACCATGATTTCTTCCAGGAGAAGGTGTGGCCCCATTTGGCCCTGAGGGTCCCAGCTTTTGAGACTCTGAAGGTAACTGGCAAGGGCTATTTTTCTTTTTTCTTTTTGGACATTGGATGGGACAGATGACGTTGGTCCCCTCACACCTGTGCACTGTCGTAGTCCCTCCATGTCACAACTGCTAAGGAATTTGTTGGACACATTGCATTCCATAGACCCCTACGCAGTGGGTAGATGGTACTTTGTGCTGACCCCTGACGAGGAGTGAGGATCGAGTGTGGCTGCAGCCTTCCTGAGAACCCCAGTGTTTTGTGCACCCGCAGGTTCAGACAGCCTGGGCCGGCTATTACGACTACAATACTTTTGACCAGAATGGCGTGGTGGGCCCCCACCCACTAGTTGTCAACATGTACTTTGCTACTGGCTTCAGTGGTCACGGGCTCCAGCAGGCCCCTGGCGTTGGGCGAGCTGTGGCAGAGATGATACTGGAGGGCAGCTTCCAGACCATCGACCTGAGCCCCTTCCTCTTCAACCGCTTTTACTTGGGAGAGAAGACCCAGGAGAACAACACCATGTGAGCATGTGTGCTCTGCACTGGCTCCACTGGCTGCCATCCTGGCTGTGTTCACAGCCTTCTCTGCTGCTCCGGTCTTCCCCAGCACTGTGCTGGGCCTTCTTCCCTCACCAGTGTCCTCTCCTCTCAGGCAGGCCATTGCATCCACATGGCTGGGCAGGCACAGGCACTGAGGCCCAGGCCAACAGCAAGTGATGAGCAGAATCCTAGGACTGATCTGTAGCCCATGCTGGTGTCCCCCACCAGGGCAATCCAGCTGGAGGCCTGAGCACCCTGGCCCAGGACTGGCTCCATCCTGGCACTGACCAGGAAAGACTGCCTCTGACCCTCTTAGCAGACAGCCCAGGCATGGGAGCATTCTGGGGCAGCCTGGCTCAGGTTTCTTGATTGTCTGTTTACCCTATCCATCAATCAATACATGTGATTGACTCCTTCCCTCCGGTCTTCTGTCTCTTTTCATTGTACAGCAGGAGCTTTTGAAGCACCCCATTAGCCTTATACCAGGACAGGGAGCTCTTTTACAACAAAACAAAACAAAAAATGAGCACAAACCCACCTTTCATTAGTTAAATCCTTGAGCGGTGCAGTATCACACAGATTATGTGTCCGTAGTCTTAGCAGGAAGATTGGGAATTTGGCGTAAACCATGCCACTGTTTCCATGAACTCAGGTTACTTTTTACCAGATTACTCTGATTTTGTTTAGTGTGCCACCAGGAGTCGCTGTGTGGTTCTTTGCTTTGTATACATGAGCACATCTCTTGCCCAGATAGAATTGAGTTTCATCCCAGGCATAAATGCTCAATTTTAAGAAGAGCTGTGTGCCTACTTTGGTTCTGGAAACCCCATTTATAGCCAGCAAAAATGGCCTTGGATCACAGCCTTCCTGTTCCCAGCAAGCCTCCACAAGCTCCAAGATGGCGGACAGAGTCCTTCTTAGATCCTAGGTGGTAAGTGTCTTGCTTGTAAGCAAGTACCTCCCATTCCTGAGTTCCTGCAGGGAGTTGGTTGTAAAGAAGAGGGATGGGTTTGCCATGTATTCTACCAACATTTATTCAGTCCAACTGTTGGCCAGGCTCAGGGTCACATGTTGAGATATACCAGCAAGCAAAACATAGTCCTGTCTTTGCTGGAACTTTCATAGCCCTGCCCCTCCTAGCCCCTCATCCCTAGATCAAATACAGTGTGACCCCCACAGTGCTGGCATAAGCACACAACACAGACACCTCACGCAGGGTGGGAGTAGGAGGGTGGCAAAGGGGTTTCTCCGTGAAGCTTCTCCAGGGAAGTTGACCTCTGAGCTGAACCTAAAGGATGGACATTGAGTGAAGTGAATGCAAGGTGGCCACGGAAGGATCCAGGCTGAGGGCAAACCATATGAAAAGGCCCAGAGGCAAGAACTAATAAGATTCAGGGATTTGTCCTAGTCCACTTGGGCAGCTATCACAACATATCCTAGAATGGGTAATTTATAAATAATAGAAATGTATTGCTCACAGTTCTAGAGGCTGGGAACTCCAAGATCAAGGCACCAGCAGATTTAATGTCTAGTAAAGGCCTGCTCTCTGCTTCAAAGATGGTACTTTCTCGCTGCATCCTCACATGGCAGAAGGTGTAAGGCAACCTCTTTCAACCTCTTCCAAGAACACTCATCCATTTCATGAGGGTACAGTCCACATGATTTAATCACTTTTCCAAAAGCCCCACCTCTTAACACTATCATATTGGGTATTAGGTTCCAACCTATGACTTTAGGGAGGACACCAACATTCAGACCATAGCAGGATTCAGTGTGACTTTTTCTGCCTGGATCGTGGAGTGCAAGAGGGGGAACCAGAGCCACTGAGGGGTTTTAAACGGGAGCAACACGATCAGATTTTCCTTTGAGAAGAATCACCTGGGTGACCTTGTGGAAAGCAGATGAGGATGTCAAGGCAGTAAGGAGGCCAGATGGAGGCTGTGGTTGCAGTCCGTGTGGCAGAGACAGGGAGTGCCTGAACCATCATGGTTCCCAGGGTGATGCCAGCAACAAGAAGTGGGTTAAGTCGGATGGCCAGGTTTCTGGGTGGAGGTACTGCCCCTCCCAGAGATGAGGAGCACCAGGGAGGAGCGGAGTGAGGGACAGAGTGAGTGGTGCAGTCTGGGGTGTGAATGAGGGGTACCTGTAGGGCATCCCTCAAATAAGGAGTTGGGCTGATTGGCATGGTCCTTGGGGGACAATCTGGGCTACAGATAGAGATGTGGACATCATGGAACAGGATGGCATCACCCCAGAGGGTAGAGTAGTGGACCAAGGAGGGAAGCTGGAGGGACCCCACCAACATTTAAGGGACAAACCACAGAAGGGGACACTGAAGAGGTACCCACAGAGACAGGAGAAAAACCAGTTGAGTGTGGCGTCGTGGAAGCTAAGGAGGAAGTGATCATAGTACCTGCTGGATTCAGTCCCAAGTAGTTCAGTGTTGGCCTCATTCTCGAAGAGCAGTTTCAGTGGAATTTGAGGTCTGGACATTTGCAGAGAAGGAGAAGTGAATGGGAATAGAAACAGCTGGTAAACTGCCCACTCTGCCTCGAAAGCAGCCTTTGGGGTTGGGCGCAGTGGCTTACAGCTATAATCCCACCACTTTGAGAGGCTGAGGTGGGAAGATCACTTGAGCCTACGAGTTCGAGACCAGCCTGGGCAACATGGCAAAATCTGTCTCTACAAAAAATACAAAAATTAGCCGAATGTGGTGGCATGCACCTGTACTCCCAGCTATTAATACTTGGGAGGCTGAGGCAGGAGGATCACTTGAGCCTTGGAGGTTGAGGCTGCAGTGAGCTGTGAGGCACCACTGCACTCCAGCCTGGGTAACAGAGTAAGACCCTGTCTCAAAAACAAAAACAAAACAACAAAAATAGTGGCCTTTGTGGAGAAGGATGAAAGGGAGGGAAGAAATGATGGAGGTGGGCCTTACTAATGGCAGGGGAGGAGATGTGCTACCAGAGAGGTAACAGCAGAAGCCCCTGGGGTTAGGGTGGGGGGCCAGGCCTCAGGCAGAAGGCATAAGAGGAAGAAGGCGGTGCTGAAAGACAGGAAGGAACTTGCCAGGGATATGGAGGAGGGACAAGTCCACATCCGGGTTGACCTGTGAGACTCCCCTAGGTGCCAGGCAGCTGCTCCCCTCCCTTCAGCACGGACATTCCAGTCTCAGGGTGAAAGGGAAAAGGCCTTCAAGTGGTTCTCACCCAGAAGCTGCTCCCCTCCACACAGTGAGTACTCTGTTTATTAAGAAGCACTGAGACCTGTAATCCCAGCACTTTGGGAGGCGGAGGTGGGCAGATCACTTGAGGTCGGGAGTTTGAGACCAGCCTCACCAAATGGAGAAACCCCATCTCTAGTAAAACAAAATTAGCTGGGCATAGTGGTGCATGCCTGTAATCCCAGCTACTCAGGAGGCAGAGGCAGGAGCATTGCTTGAACCCTGGAGGCGGAGGTTGCAGTGAGGCGAGATTGCACCATTGCACTCCAGCCTGGCCAACAAGAACGAAACTCCATCTGGAAAAAAAAAAAAAAAGCACTGAGCAACTCCCCTGTCCTCCCACAGGGCTCTACTTCCCCACTGAGCTGTGCAGAGCTGGGACCAAGCCTTCTTCATCCTTGCCCGACACTCAGCTGTCCCAACGCTTGGCCCATACTTGGCTACTTGGCGCAGTCAAGTCCTGTTTATCTGAGTGTTCCTCAAGTGTCCCTCTGCTCTGGCTGGAGCCTGAAGAACCATCCCTGGCCTAGGGGAATTTTTACTTTAAAATGGGAGCTAAGCAGCCAGAGCACAGGCTCTTTACAATGAAAAGCACTACTGCCTTTGAGGGTTGGAGGTGGGAACGGCTGGGTTAAGCAAAGCTTTCCTGAATAAGCTGCAAAAATGGGCCTTGATCCCTTTGTAGTTCATAAGCATGATATTTGGGTATTCACGCACATGTGTGAGATGTGCCTCCCTTAAACCTTGTTAAGGGTTGTTACCTATGTGATGTGAAAAAAAAAAAGAAAAAGGAAACAAACAAAAAAAATAGGCCTTGCTAGAAGAAGGGCGTTTTGCAGAGCAGAGTTGGGCAAAAGGAGGGCCCTGGGTGGAGGTATACTTGGTAGAGTCAAAGCAAACTGGGCATTTGGGTGCAGGGCCAGGTGCCTGATCTACTTTATGTAGACTCATCTAATCCTTGCAAGAACACCAGTGTTCCGTCTCTCCAAGCTTCATGTCTCCATAATTTGATGAGGGAAGCAAGCCTAGAAAAGTCGCGTGACTTCACCAACGCCACACAACTAGTAAATGATGAGCGCTGGTTGTGAACCCAGGCAGTTGACTCCAGAGCCCTCCCAGGATGGGCAGCTCATCCGCTTTGGCAGGCTGGTGAGAAAAGGAGGAAATCAGACTGGAGGGGGAGACCATGAATCTTACGTGGCCTAATTAAACTACCTCCACCCTCCAGCATTTCGTGCACAAAGTTTGAGGACAGTGTTTTCCAAACTGGCATGCCCTGTAGCAAGACGCGCAGGAAGACATTCACATTTCTTGTAGACTGAAACAAGGGTGGGGAATGCTCCGTTCCCTTCTCCCCAAGGTGCTTCACAGCGTTCACCAACATCTGAAGAGCTCTAAGAAGTGGGAGGCAAAGGCATCTCTTGCACCCAGGACTTCCAAGCATCTTGCCTACACCAAGCTGTTTGCAGCGGCTCTGCAGCATCCTGCAGCGCTGTTCATAACGCCCGTGTGGGGTCACTGCTTAGAGGAGCAAAGAAAGCACTTTGGCATGAGACGGTGTTTCCATCCCCATCGGCATCAACCAGTGCCTCGGACAGGAGCTGGCGGCCGCTGCGGCCTGCCTTCCCAGCTGCTGCCCGGGTCTGCCCCTCCTACACTGCAGCCCCGTACACCCCTCGCTGTGTGTGACCTTTGGAAAAGTCGTTCCATCTCTCCAAGCTTCATGTTTCTCCACTGTGTAAAAGGAAAAAGGTACGAACACGCCCCTTGCAGGGTGTTAGATGGATTAAATGGGTGGAATAGGGTGTTTTTTTTTTTCCTTCTCCCCCACCTAGAACAAAACCCAGGCTTTAGGTTGTCACGGTGGACGCCGGGGAACCCTGGCCAGAGGCTCGTCTCCGAGTTGCTGCGGACCGCCCCGATGCAGCTAGCGTAGAGGACGGGCACCCGGAGTCATACAGAAGCCAGGCTGGCCGGGGCTCAGGCTGCGGTGGACACAGGGACTGCCCCGGCCCGCGTCTCCCGCAGCCCGATCGTGCCCGAGCGCCTCCCGGGTCTGGACGGGGCCGGGCTGCGTGGGAGGGGCGGTGCGGCGGGCGGCGCTTCCGGGGAGCGGGGCCTGCGCGCTGCTCTTCCCCGGGGAGCCCGCGCAGCCCGCGTCGCGGCTGGGCCCGCGCACAGGTGAGCCCGGGGCGGGGTCGCGGGGGACCGGGAGGCGCAGCGGGACTCCGTGGGGTGGGCGGGGCGGAGCGCGGCCGGCCTGGGCCCCGGAGTCCCGGCCCCACCGAGAGCCGCGGGGGTCCGCGCCGCCTCCAGCCCGGCCTTGCCCTGCTGGCGGCACATCCGCTTCCCTTCGCCTTCACCTTTTTGGCACCCGCAACACGCAAGCGGCATGAAAGAGCCCCCGGAGGAGGCTGTCACCTTTTCTGTCGCAAAGAAGCTGGCGCGGGGCGGCTCCCCTTTCGCTTGCCTCGCTGGAAGAGCCTGGCGGTCAGTGCGTTGTGGATGTCGTTTCTGTTCACATTCTTCTCTGCTCCGGTCACAGCCTCTTCCTCTGCTCTTCGGGTTGTCATTGTGGCAGTGATTCAGCAAGTGCGTAACATTAGTTAGGGTTAGGGACCTATCGAGGCATTACACCACAGTCATTTAATGAGCAGCTCCACACGGGCTGGGCAGCCACTGTGCCAACGACTAGGGGGACTGCGGTGGACCAGCCAGATCCAGTTCTCTGGTCCCCAGGGGACAGACAGGTACGTTAGAATCACAGCACACCCTAGAAGTGCAACCGAAAGGGGGAAGTGTGGAAAACTCCCGCTGAAACACCAAACCTAGGGGACACCAGGGTCAGGAATGACTCAAGAGGGAACCACATCACCTTATTTTTCAGATTTAAGAGTTGATATATAGGCACACAAATCACAAGTGTACAGCTCAACCATTTTCCGTAACACGCACATTTCCTGATTCAGAGCAATAAAGAAAACATTACTACATCCCTGGCTTTTAACGCCATAAAATAGGGTTGCCTGTTTTGGATTTTCCATCCATGGAATCATACGTCATGTACTATTTTTTTTTTTTTTTTTTTTTTTTTGTGAGATGTATTTTCGCTTTTGTCATCCAGGCTGGAGTGCAGTGGCGCAATCTCGGCTCACTGCAACCTCTGCCTCGCCGGTTCAAGCAATTCTCCTGCCTCAGCTTCCCAAGTAGCTGGGATTACAGGCGCTTGTCACCACGCCCGGCTAACTTGCATTTTCAGTAGCGACGGGTTTGTACCATATTGGCCAGGGTGGTCTCGAACTCCTGAACTCAGGTGATCTGCCTGCCTCAGCCTTCCAAAGTGCTGGGATTGTACAGGCATGAGCCACTGAGCCCGGACCTTCATGTACTCTTATGTGCGAGACATCTGACATTCAGTATGTTTTGTGATATTCACCCATGTTTAGTTAGCAGTTTATTCTTGTTGGTGTATAATATTCCACTGTATGGCTAGACCACAATTTATCCACTCTACCGGACACGGGTTGATGGACAGTCGTTTCCACTGTGGGGTTATTTTGTATCTTGCTGCTACAGACATTCTTGTGTTTTTGGTAAACATCTGTAAGCAGGCCGGGCACAGTGGCTCATGCCTGTAATCCTAGCACTTTGGGAGGCCAAGGCAGGCGGATCATAAGGTCAAGAGTTCGAGACCAGCCTGGCCAATATGGTGAAACCCCGTCTCTACTAAAAATACAAAAATTAGCCAGGCATGGTGGTGGGTGCCGGTAGTCCCAGCTATTCAGGAGGCTGAGGCAGGAGAATTGCTTGAACCCAGGAGGCAGTGGTTGCAGTGAGCCGAGATCACACCACTGCACTCCATCTTGGGTGACAGAGGGAGACTCCGTCTCAAAAAAAAAAAAAAAAAAAAAAATAAAAAAAAAAAATTTTTAAAAAAAATCTGTAAAAAAAAAAAAAAAAATCTGTAAGCACTGATGTATGAGTATATTCCTAGGACTGAAATTGCTGATGTGTGTATGCTTATCTTTAATCTATGGTGCCAAACACTTCTCCGAAGTAGTTGTATGGTTTACATGCCCACCGGCAGTGTTGGAGTTCCCATTCCTGCACACTCTTACCACTACTTGGTAGTCGTTTTCTCTGTAGCCATTTGGTTGAGTGCCCAGCAGTGATGCATTGAGGTTTTACTTTGCACTTCTCTGATGACTAACGAACTGTTTTTATGTCTATTGCTCATTTGAATATTCTTTTTGTGAAGTGCCTGCTCAATTCTTCTGCTCATTTTTCTGTCGTCTTACTAGTTCCATTGAATTCTTGAAATATTTGTGATATAAGACATTTATTGGATGTGTGTGTGTGTGTGTGTGTGTATATATATATATATTTTTTTTTTTTTTTTCTTGAGACGGAGTCTCACTCTGTCACCCAGGCTGAAGCGTAATGGCGCGGTCTCAGGCTCACTGCAACCTCTGCCTCCTGGGTTCAAACGATTCTCCTGCTTCAGCCTCCTGAGTAGCTGGGATTACAGGCACCCTCCACCATGCCCAGCTAATTTTTGTATTTTTAGTAAAGAGGGGGTTTCACCATGTTGGTGGGGCTGCTCTCAAACTCCTGATCTCGTAATCCACCCGCCTGGGCCTCCCAAAGTGCTGGGGTTACAGGTGTGAGCCACTGCGCCTGGCCCTGGATATATATTTTTAAACATTTTCTCCCTTGGGAGATTGCCTTTTCACTCTCCTATTTATGTCTTTTGATGAACAGAAGTTATTCATTCTAATGTTTTTTATTTTACCATTTTCCCCCTTATAGTTGTATTATTTGAGTCTAGTTTTTAAAAAATCTTCCCTAGGAGGAAGACTCAGATAAAAGTAAAACTAAAGCTGGGCGTGGTGGCTCACGCCTGTAATCCCAGCACTTTGGGAGGCTGAGGGAGGTGGATCACTTGAGGTCAGGAGTTAGACCAGCTTGGCCAACAAAGGAAGATCCTGTCTGTACCAAAAACAAACAAAAAAAAAAAAAATGAAAAAAATAAATTAGGTAGGGGTGGTGGCTCACGTCTATAATTCCAGCTACTCTAGAGGTTGAGATGGAAGACTGCTTGAGCCTTGGAGGGTGAGGCTGCAGTGAGCTGTAATCACAACACTGCACTCCAGCCTGGGTGACAGAGCAAGACCCTGTCTGAAAAAGAAAAATAGGTCAGACACGGTGGCTCATGCCTGTATGCAATCCCAGCACTTTGGGAGGTTGAGGTGGGCCAATCACTTGAGGTCATGAGTTCCAGACCAGCCTGGCCAACATGGTGAAATCCCACGTCTACTAAAAATATAAAAATTAGCTGGATGTGGTGGCGAGCACCTGTAGTCCCAGCTACTCAGGAGGCTGAGGCACAAGAATCACTTGAACCCAGGAGGCAGAGGTTGCAGTGAGCTGAGATTCCACAACTGCACTCCAGCCTGGGTAATGGAGTGAGTCTGTCTGAAAAAAAGAAAGAAAGTCCCACGTGTGAACACAGGGGCCACCCTAGATCTGCACCATAGTCTCCAAACCTCTTTGAGAACACTGTTTTGTGTCTATCAAGCTATAAATGAATTATATTCAGGACTTTAAGTGACATTGTCCTACAAACCGGAATTAATCCTACCCAAATGTTTTAGCAAGTGATTGAGAACAAAACAGCCTTTGAAATCAAAATTCTTTTAAATGTAAAGTCAGGTGAAGATGGTAATTTATTTATTTAAATATATAAAAACTGTTTCAAACAATTTGAACCTTTAAACAGACCAGTTTTTAGCACTCTACTGAAATCCAATACTTTCTCCATTCATTGGCCTGATCTAATCAGACACAGTGTAGTAGTTTCCTATTGCTGCTGTAACAAATTGCCACAAACTTAGTGGCCTCAAACAACACACGTTGATTATCCTACCGTTCTAAGATGGCCATCAGCAAGGCCGTGCTCCTTCTGAAGCCTCCAGGAAAGAAACCACGGACTTGCCTTTTCCAGCTTCTAGAGGCCACCTACATCCTACAGGCACCTGCTTCCCTCAGCACAGCTCTTTCGTCTGCCTCAGACCTTCCTGCCTGCCTCTTGAAAGGATCTTTGTGGTTACATTAGGCTCACCTGGGCAATCCAGGCACCCCCTCCCCATCTCAAGGTTCTTTTTTTTTTTTTTGAGACAGAGTCTGGCTCTGTCGCCCAGGCTGGAGTGCAGTGATTAAGGCTCTTAATCACAACTGCCAAATCCCCTTTTGCCATGGAAGGTAACATATTCTCAGTTCCGGGGAGTAGGATGTGGGCCTCTTTGTGGGCCACTATTCTGTTTACCCCAGATAGTGATTCCTGCTTAACAGAAATCGAATATGAACTCTAAGAGATACAGATTCTAAGTATATGCCTTCACAGACTTCAGTACATTTCCTATATAATAGAAATTGGAGACCAGTTTGATATTGGATACTAAATACACTTTGGATTTTTTTTTTTTTTTTTTTTTTTTTGAGACTTGACTCTTGCTCTGTCGCCCAGGCTGGAGTGCAGTGACACAATCTCGGCTCACTGCAACCTCCACCTCCCAGGTTCAAGCGATTCTCCTGCCTCAGCCTCCCGAGTAGCTGCGATTACTGGCGCGCACCGCCACACCTAGCTAATTTTTGTGTTTTTAGTAGAGATGGCATTTCACCATGTTGGCCAGGCTGATCTCAAACTCCTGACCTTGTGATCCACCCACCTCAGCCTCCCAAAGTGCTGGGATTACAGGTGTGAGCCACTGTGCCCTGGCCCACTTTGGGTTTTATACAGCAAAACTCCATAGTGTTTCCTTTACATCAATTTCTGCACATAATATTGGAAAAGCATTCTAGAAAGCACTAAAGGTATTGTGTTACTTCTTTTCTGAAGAAATTCTTTAGTAATTTTATTTTTTTGAGATCGAGTCTCACTCAATCACTCAGGCTGGAGTGCAGTGGCGTGATCTCGGCTCACCGTAGCCTCCGCCTCCCAGGTTCAAGGGATTCTCCAGCCTCAGCCACCAAGTAGCTAGGATTACAGGTATATGACACCATGCCCGGCTAATTTTTGTATTTTTAGTAGAGACAGGATTTTGACATGTTGGCCAGGCTGGTCTGGAACTCCTGAGCTCACATGATCTGCCCACCTCGGCCTCCCAAAGTGCTGGGATTACAGGCATGAGCCACCATGCCTGGCCTCTTTACTAATTTTCTATCAAGTCTTTGTTCTTACAAAGTGGGCATTTTCGGTATGATTCTACTTTATGAATTTTTTCAAATAAAAAAAAAGCAACTGCATATTATACTACACAGCAAATCAGAGAATAGGCAGAGCTAGTGAGTAGAGCTTCCAGTTGGGTATTTGGGTTCATTATCTTACCTACTTGTCAACCACATCTCAAGATATGATGACAGTTACCAGGTCTTAGAAACATTAACACCTGTTTATGTTTCTGAAAGAAACTGAAAGAACTGAAAAGGAACAAGGAAGGTGCATGGCATCTCGGATTCCAGGAAGTAGGCAGTGTGTATGGTTACTGGAATTTACCTGCCATCTTGCTCAGTTATCCTGTCAAAGGTGCTGTTATTTTTCTTCAAATGTTTCCATAGTGTTTCTCATGAGGGCTTGTACCACCCCACTTCTAGCGGCACAGACTGCTGGACAGCTGGATTTCTTCTTAACCAAGCAATGGAAAAGCAATTTCCCCAAATCAGCATGTGTTGCCAAAAGGGCAAGTCATTTTATAAAATGAGAAACTGAAACTTTTAAATCTACATATATTAAGTAGATTAACATATTATGCTAATTTTTAACCTTTAGAATATTTAGAAATCAAATGATGCTTTAGTTTACAAGTGCACCAAGCCCAAATAATGAATATTAAAACAGAATTGAAAAAATATTTAAATAATGCAAAAACCAACTGACATCATGTCTACTACTGGGGGCAAAAAGGCATTCTGAGTGGCCCCAGCTGCAGCCTGCCACTTAGGCTGTCTGAAATCCAAGCGTATTAGGAAAGAAAAGAAACTCATACATGTCAGTCAACTTCCAGTGCCTTTTTGGTGGCTTCACATTTAGCTGTGTTGCTTTTTCAGATGTCTTCTCTGTTTCCTGGACCCATTCCAACTCTTCACTCTGCCTCCTTTGCTGCTATGGTTTAAGTTCTACTTCTTTTTTGAACTTTGATATATGTTCACAAATCCTCAGCATCCCTTGTCTTCTATGCATCAGTGAA